>NC_140443.1:34385622-34918122 GCF_963576455.1 Neolamprologus multifasciatus | reverse complement strand
AACCATTTGTAATCAGCTCTCCCATCATCCATCAGCAGCCCATATTGACATATAACCCAGATAACTTTAGGTGAGTGAATGAAAACAACTTCTGAATGAGGGGGAAAAAAGTCTATATTAGAGATGTGCTGGGACATGTTTTATGATCCTATTAGAGAGGACAGAGAGGACAGAAGAGTATCATAATAATCAACAGATACAGTTATAAAAAGCTTCACTCCATTACTGGAATTGATTCATCAAACCAAATAAAAATGGTTGACTCCAGTAATCTATATATTCGTAATCATAAACTTTTGGGGTGTTTTTATTCTTACAGTGAAATCAAAAATATCATGCATGGTTGTCCCTCTAAAACAAAAGGTTTTGAAGAGCATGTGGTGGGGCTACAGTGCTCAGCCAGAGTGGTGTGGCAAATAGCAAATCACAGGTATTTATGCAGCAATTTTCTGCTCTTACTGAGCACTCAAAGTGCTTCTACACTAAAAGCCATATTCACCAAGGACACCTCGACATGCGGTTTGGAGAAAGGTAAGTCACATTGCCCTCTTACAGCCACCGAGCTCTGTCCCTTAGACAACCACATTAAAGAGGCAAGACAGTAGTAGTGACGTGGCAAGCAGAGATCACGGGATGTCAGTCAAATTGACCAATTGTACCACTGCGGTGTCCAACAATGAGTCCAAGGATTTCATACTGATAACTAATGGCAGCCAGGGTGCCATTGCCTAGTCTGTGGAGGTCTCTCTGTCCATGCATGGTTAAGCCTTCACAGGCCATCAAAGACTCACCACCAGACTGCTCATGGTGGCCAATGTTACAGACAGGATAATGTTCCCCACAGCAAATACCAAATATACAGGACCTATACTAGAGGAGCCTGGGTCCTCAGCCCACCCTAACGAAGTCAGTCTCTGATTGTTTGGTTAAAGACATTCACACCAGTGGTGTGTTGGAGGGCACTACAATGTCCATCCTGTTCCTCTTTGCATATCCAGTCAGAAACAATGATGAGGGAAAAACTGTCCAACTGTAAACCCATTCCAGTTTGGGGATTGTCTCATTGTTGACCCTTTAGTGCATCAGTTGTTAATTTCAGTAACAGCAAAGCAGCTGAAACCGATTAACAACACCCTCTGCTAACTGACCACATCAACATCCCACACGTTTCACTGAATAAACTCTGTAGAATAGTATATATATGACAGGAAATACAGAAAAGCAGAATACATCCTATTTTAATTGGTAACCTTGGATGGACATGTAATGATATACACACAGATTGTTTTCTTTATCCTCTCTTTTTTAATAGTTTGGAGAACTTGAGATGAAGACTGCATGTAGCACATAGGTTAAAGAATTTGAAAGACCCACCTGAAGCTTCTCCAGAACAGCCGAGACATATTTATTTGCTCTTAGGTTACTTTAGAGATGCATTGTAGACATCACATAATAACAATCAAGACACGGATGCAACTGAAGGTTATAGACAACTGTAACTTTTGCATGTAGTTGTATTTTATACTGTATGAATAAACCAACATACTGAACTGAGGGGTCACACTGACTTCTTTTAGAAAATGACTACATAAGTGAATGCCCTGTCCTCTAAATCTAAAAGATATGCGGAGACTATAAATCATCTCATATGCTGCCTGAGCTCCTGCTGCCTCCAGTCTTATTCATCTTATCTTCTTCCTCACATCCTGTACTGTACAATAAAAGACTGCTGTTTCACTGTCATTTGTTAGTGTCAGCTGAAAGCCTTCAAACAGGATTTTTCCCTCAGTTCTTTGGAACATAAATCCTCCCTAACTAAGCTTGAACATCTGTATTAAATATAAGAACCATCCATTAATGCTTAACAAATCAGAATCAAAGAGTATTAAAGAAAAATCCCTTTTTTCCATCTCAGAGATGCAGAGAATATTTTTTAGGCTGCTGACTGTTTATACACATACACTGTAGTTTTGGTGATTTATAATTAATGTCTGTTTTAATTCAATGCCAATAAAACAGAGTTAAAGTCAAAATTGGAACACAGAATAACAAGGTTTCAGTACGGAAAAGAAACATTGATTTCAAAATGAGAAACCACTTCTCATACATGCTCACCCACGTAGTGATAGCATAGCCCATCATTTCATTTCACACTCACAAATAGAGATTTATAAAAGTTAATATAATCCTCAGGCTACAGACACAAAGACAAATTTCTGATCTAATGAGGACACACGTACGATTTTTCTCGAAAAGGTGTTCATACGAAAGGTATGAACACAAAGCGACAGCGCAAAGCAAAGATGGAAACCGGCACAGAGACTTTAAAGCGATCCCCGCGGTGATTCAACTGTAGAAACATTAACAGGTACAACAGGAAGATGCAGACTGACTGCTCATCAGTTTGTTAACTGTTCAGAGTCTAGCTGCTGGCCTGGGTTCAAAGTTCACTCAGCTTTACCATCACTCTGGGTTCTTGGCTAGTTTAGCATTAGCATGCTGTCTGTGCAGCTGCTTGCAAAGAGCCAAAGTTGTGTAAGCAACATAATGCAGCTGTTTCTGTCCTGGTGCAAGTGGAACCAATAAGCTGAATCGATAAGCAGACTAAAAATTCTAAGTAATGGAAGTACTGGTTCTTGTTTCCCATCCCTACTCATAAAGCATAAGATGAGTATTTGTCCCTTTCTTTGTATTCTATATTAAAATATTCTAACTATTATCTACGTTCCAGAAAAAAAACCCTTTTTTTATAAAAAAAAAAAAGAACACAGGAAAGAAAAGAAAAACACAAATTAGTGAGCAAACAAAAACTAGCAACATCTTAACCCCCTAATCTCCTAGAATGGGATTATTTTACCCACCATCATCATAAAATTGTTGCATGTCAGTGATGGTGAACGGTCCCTGGAATTTCTAACTGTACTAATGTATTTGTCAGCATCAGCTGTGTTTTACCAATGTATAGTTAAAACATTAAACGTTTCAAATACAATCTTCAAAACCTTCAAATGCTAGAATGAGGACTGCCTGAAAAAACAGAAGACCAAGAGTTCCCTCTGCTGCAGAGAAAGAGTCCATTAGTGTTGGCCACCTAAATTACCAGCTAGCTTCACCTCACATTAGAGCCTGAATCAATCCTTAAGGGTTTAAGTAGTAGACCTTTCTCAACATCAACTGTTACAAGAAATTGTGTGGATAAAGACTTCATGACTAAACTGCTGCAAAGAAACCAGTACTGAGGGAGGCCAATGAAAATTGGATAACTTCTTAGGGCAAGAAATGTAAGCAATGGACTTTGTGCCAGCGAAATCTTGACACTGGCTTATAGTGTATGTTTGTTTGTGTGAGTGTGTGTGTTTGTGAGAGCGAGAAAGCAGTAATCATTCAGTCTAAGCCTGGTTGAGATGATTTGGAATGAACTCCTTGGAGAATGAAGGTGATAACTTAAAAGCTGGTTGACAGTCCAAAGGGTCTTTGTGAACAAGTTTCAACTTATTTCAACAGTTTGAAGTATTGTAGTGATACATCGCCAGCAGGCAAAGATGTGTACATGAAAAAAGAAGGCGCATCCATGCTTACTTAAATACGAGGGCTGTGAACTAGTGTACGCAACAAAAACACAAACCCAGACATGTCTGAAAGCGAGCACCACTTGTCAGCCACTGATGATGATTTGGTACAAAATACAATGCAGTAAAATGCTGCGACTGCGACCTTGTGTCGCTGCTTGGGCCTTCCTGCGTGGACTTTCTCTGGTTACCTCAGCTACTTCTCACAGTCCAAAGACATGCATGTTAGATTAACTGTGAATGCGAGTACGAGTAATGGTCTGTCTGTCTGTGTTAGCCCTGTGCCACCTTTCCAGGGTGTACCTCACTTTGTGCCCTTTATAGCTGACCTAGGCCAAATCGATGGTTGGGTAAAAAATTCATTAATATAGCTGGCCCACCCAAGCATTTATTCAAAGTGACGAAACCTGTGATGCAATACTGAGCTATGAAAAAACACACTGCAGAGATGTCATCATAGCAAATGATTTTAGAAAACATCAGTGATTGTCCTGGTACAGGTAAGTCAGGTTTGAACAGATTCTCTCCTTCCAGACACAGTGTTGCTCTATATTGCAGAAAATAATGAACTGTTCCCCTTTATTAAGCATTAAGTATTATAGACTAGGGATGGGTATCGTTTAGGTTTTATCCGATACCGGTGCCAAACCGGTACTTTTGAAACGGTGCCGGTGCTTAAACGGTGCTCAAACCGGTGCTTAAAGAATGGAGAACACAAAATTGGTCCAAAAACCTCTCATGTTTAACTGTTTTCCACTTTTTCTTTGGTCATTTTAGCCTTTTTGTCCAGGGTGAAGGGAGTATCTGCCATCAAACAAGAAGACAGCCGCATGTAGCTATGATGATGTTTGCTAGTTCACCTTACATGCATTAATGTAATAATGTGGTTAGCTTACACACGAACAACATTAAGCGACTCACGCAGAGAAGAACGGCTGCTGCTGCATCATCATCCGTCATCATTTCTGCTACACTGGCAGGGCTAGGGGCCAGGACTCTAATCTTTGGGTTTTTGGGGGATGTTGCTAACTCCGGGTCGATAACAGGCACCACACCCGCAGTAGATGTGCTCGGTGTGAGGTCTCGCAGCAAGCTATCAAATACGGCGCATTTCTCGGCTTTTAAAAAAAACGCTATGCGTCGCCAGGTGTTTCATCAGATTCGAGGTGTTACCTCCTTTGACAGTATCACAGTATCAGCTTAAAGCACTTGTTGCAGCTGCTGAGTTTGCATCTTTTGCTGTGAAGTACAGCCAGACTTTTGACCGCTTCGCCTTGGGCATTTTTAATCTGTAGCTCTGCTCTAAAAGAACGTACGTACCTGGACCCGCCTACTATCCTCAGAAACGTAAAATGATTGGCTAGAAACTAAAGTGTATCACAGCTCAGGAAAAAAAAAGCACCGAAATGTGCGCTGCTTTTCGGTCTGGTTACTACCGTTTATGTCAGAACCGGTGCCTATTATAGACTATATAATGATCAACAGATATCTGTATCTGAGATCATAAAATCCATATTTTGGGTTTCGCATCACACACAGGTGATGCTTAAGAATATGCTCTCAGAGCTGGACTCCAAGCAAGCGTCTTATAAACGCAACCTAAAAATCATTACTGCTTTGCTGTGAAAAAGCATCACAGCGTTGTAGAATCTATTACACTGCTCACAAGAAAACGTTATATGTCATAGTAAATGAACCGATACTTATATAGTGCCTTTCTACTCAATTTGAGCGCACAGAGTGTTTTCAACTACAGGTCACATTCACACAGTCACACACACATTTGTACAATGCTTTTTCTCTGTACCTCAGCACTTCTATCCAGTATTCACACACATGCAAACACTCTGGATGGTTGCACTGGGGGCAACTCCGACACATGGACAGGAGAAACCGGGGATCAATCCACCGACCTGCTCAACCACCTGAGCCACAGGTTACTGCTTTTCTCTCAGCCCAATTATCTGCTAAGAGGGCAGTGTAGGTTTATTCGTTGGTCTTAATGAATAATTCCCTCAGCATCTATATTGATCCCTACCATTTGTCAATACATATAGGTTATTACGTGCAAACTGGTCTCAAAAATGAATGCCAGGCTATTAATACAATACAGCCTTGAACCCGGGTTGTTAAGACATCATCAGTGTTTGCATAATTCTTAAGCCTAATTGGTGGTGGATACAAGGCATTATGCTGAAAATACATCTTAAGGCAAATATATGTTAATCAGGGTCTTAAAAAGGATGAGTCATTGTTTTCTACAGCTTAAGTGAGTTCAGCCCACAAATGATGCACAGCATTATTATACCGTGTTAAATGTATTACACCACCACCTAATGCAAGTTTTATGTCAAAGCTGCTTTAAACTAACAGTACTGGTAATTACTAAATTAATTGTTAATCCACCAGTATGTACAACCTCATAATTTATTTTTAATTTCTAAAATAAAACTATTGTTGTTACTTATGATTTTTTTTTTTTTTTTACAAATGTACTGTTTTACAAAAACAAAGAAAAATAATAAAGAACATTATTATTTTTGATTAAGATGCTAAATTACAGCTACTTGCATTCATAAACAAATACACCCCTCCACCTCTTAACATAGCGAGAGGCACCCGCTGCGCCCCAGAGGGACACATGAACAAACAAGTGAGTGAGACGGGGATTAGGTCAGTGGGGAAGTATCCCATGATGGATGGAGATCCCTGCATTTAATCAAAATTCTCACAAAGTATATCAAACAGTTTTTGGAAACATGCAGGAATACAGAAACATGATGCCTGGATGCTTTTTTTTCACTCATTTTCCTCAAATCTCCACAACAAAGGTGAAATGACCAAGAACAGCATTCATTCTGTTTTTTCCAACATTATTGAAAAAACAACAGAATGAAATTAATCAATATTGGCCTTAAACATTTTTAAGCTGTAGTTGTAAGAATTGTTTTAATTTAAAAATATCAAAAGTGATTCTTTATCATGGTTAGGACACATTTTTCACAATATGCAAAAAGCCCAAACAAACAAGTTACCTAACATTGCTGAAGACATCCTACTGTTTGCATAGGCCTGTGTGCATTCGGCTGTTTGTCAGCGGAGACGTTTTAAGATACATTCTGCTGAATCTGATGCTGAGGGCCAAATTTGCCTGCAGGGAGCCTCTGGCGGTAAAAGTGGGGCTATTTTGTCATCAATGATGGCTGCTAAGCAGCGTTGTGAATTGACATGGAGAGAAGTGATGTATCGGCTCACCTGATGAGCATCCAGATCGATGATGGTCACCCTGGAGATGCCTTCGACTCTCTCAAACAGAAACTGAGAGACAAATCAGAAAATATTTGCTTTCTGAACACACATCCCCAGCATGAGAAAAACGTTTACATCTCACATGGATTTACATTAAAAATTCAAGCAGAACAATGTTCACAATGCCCACATTAATCTTTTAACTCATCCATAAAGAACAATGAGCTTCATGCGATTCCTGTTTGTACTTTATGGCTATTCTAGTGAAAACTGTGCGTTTGGGTTCATGCCTTGATTTTTAATAATGGCAGTTTTAACAATGAGTGTCAAGTCAATGTGTTAAATAATGGGGAATCTAAAAAAAAGTGTCTGATTCAGTTTTACCTTGATGGCCAAAGTGATGTCAGCATAGGCACAAAATCCACCTCCTCTGTCGCTGGAGCAGTGGTGGAAGCCTCCTCCTGGGAAACAGAAGATTCACAGGCTCTGTCTCAGGACCATCAGGGCCATTAGACTAATCGAGCAGGTTTCTAAGAAGTCCATTATTCAAAATGGCTATAACTGCCGATTTTAAATGGGCTGTTATTGAGTTTATTGCACCTTATAAAAATGGCTGCTTTTCCCATGTGGTATAACTGTGGGACTACTGACACCAAATGGGACTGTTCTAATGCTGCTGTAATGCTAGGACAGCAGCAGTCTACAGGGAAAAGCACTGTGTGAAGACACCTTTTTAACAACTGGGATGAGAAGCCTTCGTTCAGGAGAAGAAATATAGTCTCCTCTGACCTGATTTGGTCATTAAAATACAGAGAAATATGTGGTGGCTGGTGAAATATGACGATCATTATTGCCTAGCTTTCAAAAACAGTCCTTTATAAGGGTTCTTCATCCTCATGGTGTTGAGAAAAGATGTTTCTATATTTGTGTAAAGCTAACTGAAGGCTGTGCTATATTAACATACAGTTGCTCTCATAAGTTGATACACCCCCGAATAATTTATGGTTTCTTAACCATTTTTCAGAGAATATGAATGATAGCACAACAACTTTACTTTCATTCATGGTTTCTGGAAGGTTGAACACATTTATTGTCAAACAATTGTGTTTACTCTTTTTAAATCAATCTCAACACAAACTACCCCAATCACCCTGATCTGAGTGTACGGCCCCTTTAACATCAGTAACAGCTAAATGAGACTCTTTATCTTCTCAGTCAGTAAAGCTGCCCATTGTTTTTTTGGATACTATTCAGACAGACAGCAATTTAAGGAGAACATGTGGCTAAACATGTCACTCCTGATTTGATTGCTGCTAGCGAGTAGGCTAGGAGCTAAGGGGACAAGAGAAAAGTACTGTGGCGGGGCGTGGTCTGCGGCGCAGCTGCTGGGGAGGCGGACCTGAGCGGCATCCACAATCACGTCTCGCCGACCTGTCGCCATCGTTGTGCAGGATGCCGCTGAAAAGCAGCGTCTGTGTGTGTGTGTGTTAAGACGACAACCAGAAATAAAAGTGTATGCTGAAAAGTGTTGGGATGTGGTCGATGCTATCATGGATCGTTTACAGTGGTGCCGAAACCCGGGATTGGGGCACAGCAGACCCAGGGAAGGCTCTGGCCCAAATGCATGAGTGAAAGAAACTTTTTTTTCATATCATTCACATTCTCTGAAAAATGGTTAAGAAAAAATCATAAAATCTGCCAGGGTATGTAACCTTATGAGCGCAACTGTAACAATAAAATAATATCAGTAGATGCTGAACTAACTTGTTTATCCTGCACTACACTGCAGAGTATTTTCATGCAGCTTTTAAATAGACGTTAGTCTGCCTCCGTTTGTTTTGCAGCATGTTTCACAAAAAAAAAAAATCACATGTATGGATCCAATATCTGATTTAAAAACATGAGGACTTACATGTAAGCTTTACATTTACAGTTTAACACCACTGAGCAGTCCTCACCTGTTATCTAACCTCTTCTTCCTCTCCTATTCTGTCTTTCTTATCTTTCTCCATCCCTGAGTGAAGTTAGCTCTCTTTCTCTCTCCCTGTGAAATACAGCAGCTGGACCTTTAGCAACACACTGTGTGACAAACTGCACACAGTTTGTGTGTTTGCTGATGTTTGTTAAGCTGATAGAAACGCTGCATTTGAAATTACTTGCCAGTTAAGGAAAGTAAATTCCCTTTATGCTAAAATAACAACTGATAACAAGTAAAAATCATCTGCAATGATGAGCACACTGTACCAGTCAGCTCTGGTGACTGGTACAGTGTGCAAAGCACCAGTCTTTGTGAAAGCAAAGCTGTTGATTTCCCAGTCGATCTACATTCCTACATTCATTAACTGTGGGCAGTGACCAGGATGACCAGGATCCCTCCCAGAACCTCTTAAGTGAGATCTTTCTGACACAAGCCCCACAGCTGGCCCAGGACACATTGCAGAGATCACATCTCTTGGCTAGACCGGGACTGCCTTGGTGTCCCCAAGACAGCTGGAAGAGTTGCCCAGGGAGAAAATTCTGGGCACCTGTGTTGCTCCAGTGAACAAGACCCTAGTAAGCAGTAGAAAGGGACGGCTACATGGACGGATGGATGGGGTTTTCCTTCGTCTTAGCTGGGCAGGTGGGCTGTGGAAGCAAGAGGTGGATGCTTTTGTTCCATCAGTTTCTCTTCTTCACCAAAGACAAGTCTGAAAGAGAGCCATTCTTCTCTGACGTCTCAGATAATCGGATTCACTTCGTGGGAAGCTTTTATTGCACTTACAGTAAGTGAACTGTTTTCAACTTGAATAAAGTTATTTTCACTTCTTCTGCCTCTTATATGCTCTGTATGTTTGGGGATGGACTTTCTGTGAATTTACACCCAGAGAAAGTGGAAGCACATAAGAAAGGACAGAACTTGACATGACCTTAAGTAACAACAAATCAAAAGCTGAACTCTCACACTGAAGAGTGTAACCATCTTTTTATTAAGAAAGTAGGGCTGCCACGACTAGTCACGATTACGTCAACTATCAAAATCGTCGACGACTGATTTAATAGTCGACGCGTCGTTTGAAGCTTTGTAAGATCACAAAAGACGCAGGAATAAGTAGTAGGATTTAAGAGTGTAATAACGGACTGAAACAGAAGATGGCAGCACTGCATGTACAAGGATGCCAGCTGCTGTTAAACTCTGAAGAAGAAGAAGCTGTGTCCCAGAATTCATAGCGCAGCCCAGCTCAGTTTCCAACAATGGCGGCAGCTAGTTAGTTTTAATATTACTCTTATTATTCTTTCTGGGTCACAAAATAAACATTTAACATATTTTCAGGCGAGAATGTAGCTGTGTAAACCTCAAATATCTGCTCAGTTTATCAAGACACCACATATTTTCAAAAAGCGCTCCGACATTTTCGGAGACGTCTGTTACCCACTAGCTCGATAGCTAGCCGGGGGCAAGGCTCACTAGAGCCGTGAGAACACCGGACTCCCGCTAATCGTTTTCAAACTCACCGCTTTCTTTCGCTACTCAGGTTAAACATATATAAGTTACATAGATAACTTAAACATGTTATTGTTTGGCTTTTTTTAGTATTTTATTTGTTCCTGAGTAAATCGGTTTGGCTGAGATTAAAGTTATAGTTTTTACACAGCAGAATAAACGTCAAGCAGACAGCTGATTATCAGAAGTGTGAGATGCTCGAGAATATACTCCGGTGTCCTGTTATATTTTAGATAGCAAGGAGTTTATTAAACTTCACCGAAACAATCTGCAGATGTCATTAAAATTTAATAAACTATCATCTTGTCTTTATTTTTAGTTAGCACAGACCGTAAACACTTCAAGCTGTAAGCTAATGATAGTTATATAAGAGCAGATGCTGCTGGTGCAATAAGCTGTATGTTTTACGTCCAATGGATGATGATCTGCCGGGCTCACACTGTGCGATTTCTTCAGTCGCGCGATTCAGCTCCTGCTCAAACTGTACGATTGACTCGCAGGGGTTAGAAGTTCGTAGGTCATGATGCAGGGTCTCACACTATACGGCCTGATGCTCTGATGCGACCCGAGTGCTCAAACTGTGCGTCCATAAAATGAAGGTTATAACAGAAATTCTGTCGCTCGCTCTCCCTCTCTGTCTTTCACTCACACAGACACGCACACCACCGCCATCAACTTTGCTAAATTGCTAATGAAAAACACTGATCAGGCAGCTGTGATTGAGCAGCAATGTAGATCCAACTATTTTCACGGTTGTTGTGGTCGTGATAATTTTGTGAGGCCACATCGAAAAGGCTCGGATGAGCTTTCCAAAGTTCTACAAGTGCCTCAATCGCTTGTGTCCAGATCACACGCTGCACTGCCGTGCTCAGTGTTGCCAACTCCTCAGTAAGGAAAATCGCTATTGGCTGTCCTAAAAGTCGCTAGAAGTCGCTAAATGACGTCATCACCTAATTTGCATAATTGGTCATGCTAATGTAATTGTAATCTATGTTGTTGGAGAGAGAAATAACATCGTGGAAGAGACATAAAGTGAGTAAAAAACATCCTAAATGCATTTAGAATTTATTTAGAACTACAAATTAAATTTATTTTAGCAATTATTGTTTTTTTAATGTCACAATTCCAACTCTGCTCCTTTACCCGGGCTTGGACCGGCAAAAGTGACCCGAAATAGGCACTCTGGTGGAGTTACTTTGTGTGTGTGTGTTTATAAGTAGTTTTAAACCTTGCGATCCACAAAACAGCATAAGAGTAAAAGAAGAACTGACTGCGTTACAGCACCCGCTGCTTGTTGAGAGTAAAAGCAGACCAGGGGGTCTGAAAACTCGCTAAATATAGCGACAAAGTCGCTAAGTTGGCAACACTGCACTGCCTTGCTGCGCCGTCTTTTTAGCTGACATTTGTGTTTGCGCGTGCGCAGTGTAAGAAACTGCGGTGACACCCTCAAGACGGTTGTGAGGATTTCAAATCCTCACGACCAAGCGATTGATGATCAGGAGCTGGTCGTGAGGTGTTAATCGCTTCTCGTTACTCCACGTATACTACACGATGCACGACACACGATGAAGGCCAAAATCGGGCCGATCGCCAAAACGGTCGCACGACTCAAAAATCGGCTCAAAATGGGCCAAAAATCGCACAGTGTGAGCCCGGCATAATCGCAAAAATAATCGGTGACTAGTCGACTATCAAAATAATCGTTTGTGTCAGCCCTATAAGAAAGTAATAAAAATATGACCATGCAAAATTTCAGAAACAGCAATGGTGTGTGTCCAATGAGGAAAAAAGGGTTAAGTGTGTTTTATGCTATATTCTCAGTGTTGTCATTGTAATATAACAATATGGTTGGGTGAATAAGGCGGTCTTTTCTAATCTTAGAAGTAAATACAGTGCACATTTTTTCATAACATGCTTTGTAAAACTGTTGGTGCAAAAGTGTATACAGCAATGTGGAGCTTGTTTATGTCTTCAAACTGACGCGGTTCCATTGTTTACGGTTTCCATGACGCCAACAGACAGGGCTGCAACTGACGATAGTTTATTTAAACTATCGTCAGTTGCAGCCCTGTCTGAAACAGCACAGCTCATCAGAGAGGACAACATTTAATCCAACAACAAAAATGAGCAAGTCACTAAAACCTCACTGGAGTTCTTTGTCAGGCTATAAATTAGCCAAGTTGCTACAAGACTCTGATAATCAGAAGAGGAAGCTCGCTTCACAAGTGGAAGAGCTGAAGGATCAACTCCGAAGTGCTGAGACTCTGTGTGCTTGCCTACAAGAAAAGGTTGCTCAAGGGGCCGCCAAGCTGGAAGAACAGAAAGCTCAAATAGAGCACCTCCAAAGGCAGGTGAAGGAAAAGGATACGACTTTGCAGAGTGCTATGAAACACGGTAACAGACTTCTCAGTCAGATCAACGTCATGATGGCACAGAATACATCCAGGAAACAGTCAACTGAAAAGACGGATGAGCTACGTCAACAGCTGGACAGGGCGACATATAAACTAAAACAGGAGAAACATCTGAAGAACAAGTACATGAATGCAGAGAAGAAAGCAAAGAAAGAGGCACGAAGGTTGCAAAAGATCTGTGACAAATTCAAGCAGCAAAAGAATAACAACACGGAGCTACTAGCTAGCTCAGCTCTTCAACAAGAATTCGGGCTAATTCAACATCAGCTAAACCAGGAGAACAGACTGCACGTAGAAAGCTCATTAACAGATGTGCTCCTCATCAGAGACCTGAGGGCCACGAGGGAACACCTAGAACAGCAAATATGTGAGCTCCGAGCCCAAAACGATGCCGCGGTGAAGGAGCGGTCACTTATCAGAGACGTGGAGAGATTAAGATCGCAAATCAAAGAGCTGATTGCATCCAGCCTCAACACTGCTGAGAAGGTTTCAGAGCAGGAGGAACACCTTGTCCCCGAATCACAGGCCGTCAAGCTCCTGGGGGAAGCTGCTGCTCCGTTAGAAAATCTCCCAGGAAAAGCAAAGAAGAATACATCGTGGAAAAGATTCCTCATGGCTGTGGGCCTAAAACAGAAAAAGAAGGGGCCAGGGTCCACCGAAAAATGAGATCAGATCTTGAATAACAAGATCTTGAATAAAATGCTAATATAGAGTCCTACGAGTTTTATTTCTTTTCAAATTTATTAAGAGGTCCTACAGTCAATACTAAATGCTTCCAAACCCATCTATTCAAATTGCTCCTTCATACAGATGAGTCTCACGATTTCTGCTTAAATCAGAGTAGTTGATTTCATTTAAGAATTGCATACATGTATTTTTTAATCTTATATTACAGGTTTAATTAACAATCAGCTCTGATTAGATACATTTTAAACAGATTTTAAAATGATCACTTCTAGTTTAGTCAGGCCTTCTATGTATTAGTTATAGTTGTGGTGTGATGCACATGTGCTGACCTATTTTTTTGTGAACTGTTCAGGTGTGCTTGGGAAAAGAAATGCTGTTTTATTGCATAAAATAGTGCTGCACGGTACACACGGACAGAAGAGGGAAAAAAAATCCCAGTTTTTCTGACTCTAGCTTGTTTCAGTGAACCACCTGTCACCTCACTCAAAACAGGCTTGAACCTGTTGGTTTCTTTGGTTTTTCAACATGCAGTATAAAAGTGACGTCACGCTCTGTACTGGCAAAAAACATGTTCTAAAAATTTTAAGCACTTATTTCTTAAATCCAGCTTCACTGAGAACGTTAACCTCCTAAGACCCGGAATCTTCCACGGCATGCATTTTTAATTTCTCTTACTTATATTTGGGCTGATTGTTTTTACAGTCATCAGGTGCCAAAGAATTACCAGATTTGTTTTTTAAACCACATTTTTGTTTCTGAGAAACATGAGATCCACATATGAGCATATTTGTTTAAACATATCAATAGAACAGTGGCAGTGTAATGTCCTCATAAGTAGGGATGGGTATCGTTTAGGTTTTATCCAGTGCCAAACCGGTACTTTTGAAACAGTGCTTAAACGGTGCTCAAACCGGTGCTTAAAGAATGGAAAACACCAACTTTGTCCAAAAACCTCTCATGTTCAGCTGTTTTCCACTTTTTCTTTGGTCATTTTAGCCTTTTTGGCCAGGGTGAAGGGAGTATCTGCCATCAAACAAGAAGACAGCCGCATGTAGCTATGATGATGTTTGCTAGTTCACCTTACATGCATTAATGTAATAACGTGGTTAGCCTGCTCAACGTAAATTACACACAAACAACATTAAGCTACTCACGCAGAGAAGAACGGCTGCATCATCATCCTCATCATTTCTGCTACACTGGCAGGGCTAGGGGCCAGGACTCTCCTCTTTGGGTTCTTGGGGAATTTTGCTAACACCGGTTCCGATAACAGGCACCACACCCGCAGTAGATGTGCTCGGTGTGAAGTCTCGCAGCAAGCTATCAAATACGGCGCATTTCTCGGCTTTTAAAAAAACTGCTATGCATCGCCAGGTGTTTCATCAGATTCGAGGAGTTACTTCCTTTGACAGTATCACAGTATCAGCTTAAAGCACTTGTTGCAGGCTGCTGAGTTTGGATCTTTTGCTGTGAAGTACAGCCAGACTTTGACCGCTTCGCCTTGGGCATTTTTAATCTGTAGTTCTGCTCTAAAAGAACGTACGTACCTGGACCCGCCTACTATCCTCGGAAACGTAAAATGATTGGCTAGAAACTAAAGTGTATCACATCTCAGGAAAAAAAAGCACCGAAATGTGCGCTGCTTTTCGGTCTGGTTACTACCGTTTATGTCAGAACCACCGGTACCCATCCCTACTCATAAGTGGATATCAGGCCCTTGTAGAGCAAAATGTAGTATTTTGGTCTAAACAACCCAAAATGTGATGTCCACATTTGTGGACGCCAGGTCCTAGGAGGTTAAGTCTACGTACGTGTTTTTTTAAAACCAGGGCTCCATGTAGTATTTCATGTCCACTTTAATGTCATTGTCTTTATGAATGACTTTTACATAGATACACTCTGCATGTTTCTGTTGTGAAACAAGTTTACAACAAAAAATCCAAAATGAAAACATTGTGGCTGCTTAACTGAGCAATTTATTTGTTTGACGCTTCATCACAGAGTCAAACAAATGCATTTATTTAAGCTGAGACACTAGCTGCTGTGATACAGAATATCCAGGAAAGCAATGTGTACATATACCTGACTCTAGCTGGCTGCTGCTTAAATGGCAGACCAGTAGCACTTGTAAAAATGTCAACGTATTTTCCGCACTATAAGGCGCGCTTAAAATCCTTTAATTTTCTCAAAAATCGACAGCGAGCCTTATGTGCATCTTATGTATGAATTATGTATTTGTTTTAAATATCTTGCTGCATTTTGTATAAGTTCATACTCAAGTTTTAAACAAAGCAACACTAAAGCTATTCTGTTACACCTGTATGCAAAAAATACACTGCACCCAATATTTCATAGTTCAGCAACACTGATCAATCTAATAAACTTAAACCTGCACCATCCTCCCTATTCTGGTATTTTAAAGAGTACTTAGTGGAAATATAAAACAACCTAACTAATAGGGTTGCAAACTCCCAGCAAAAACAAAACAAAATAAGGAACCACCCTCCACACTCATGCTTAATTGACATAATCGACTTTAATTTATTTATTATATTATATTTATATACTGATGTGCTACATGATTGCTAGCACACAGCTATGTTAGCATCACATAAACACAGTGAAGCTGGAGGATGAACACTAACTTTTTTTCCACTTGATAAAAGTTAACGTGAGAGTTCCTGATGGTTAGGGACAAATGCAGTCGCATGGCAGGAAGCTGTAAACGGACCAAACTTCAGTCAGGAGAACAATACGAGGTTAGTTATTAATAAACTGCAACATGGGAATAGAGCAGCTGCGAGAGATTTCAGCATTAATGAATCAATGGTACGGAAGTGGAGGAAGCAAGAAGAATGAGATGAATAAAATTTGACTTGTCTGACTGTTTTGTTTTGCTTAATGCGCCTTATGATGCGAAAAATACGGTCCATGTCTGGTGAGTGCTATGTTTGCGCCACTCCTCCTCTAGGTGATAAGCAGCTAAGGAAACTGATCAGCATGTTTTACTTTACGTTGAACACTGTTTCACTCACAGCTACCAGAAACAGACACTGATGTTGTCAACTGATGTTGAAGAGTTTATAGCATCTCGTTAACACGGAGCATTCCCTTTGCAAATGATTCAAAAACATATTTGTGCTAAGTGGGGAAAGAAAAACCAAAAAATTGGGCGGAAACCAAACATCGCGTCCAAATAAATAATAAATAAATTCCAAATAGAAAACGGAACTTTTTGCAACCAATGAAAATAATTGGGTGTTTTTTGTTTTGTTTAGTTTTTCCCATTCTAGCAGCTGGTGCTGTTAGTTTTCTTTTTTTACTAAAATAAATAAATAAATCACCACCTAATTTAAGCTATATGCAAAGACTGCACACAAATACCACTGTGGGAAATGAAGGCTTTTGTTGCATGCTGAAGACACTGGAAACCTGGCATGTGACACCACTATCTCATGGAAACCTCCATAGCTAGGCTCCATAGGGAGGTGAAGAGCGTGGGGTAAACCGTTTCCCATATCAAAGCTAAACATATATCAGCTGATTGCAGATAGACGTATTACTGATGCATGGATCAGTACATATATTGCAAACTCACCTACGTTTATGGCCCACCCTCGCTCAACAGCAAGTTTTCCTGCCTGTGAAAGAGACAATATTTCAGTTCAGTTGCCTTTATGTGACCATAAAAATGTATAAAAGATCCTTTCTGGTTGACAGAGACAGAAAATCCCCTGAAAGGAAAATGACCTTTTAAAAAATAAACTACAGAATGCAACAGGAATCTTCAAGTGGCTCCTGCAGTCACCATGAACTGATTCATGTTGACTGAAAAACAACAACAAATAAAAGGTGCAAAGCGATGCATTCTAGTGCTGGTTTTCTGTGCATGGCACGGATTTAAAAACGAGTAAGTACCACTAGTGAATCTGACTTCTAACTATGTAAAACATGTACTATTTCTAAATATGCATATGGACAACAACAGACTTAATTACTGCCAAAGTTAATGGGTTAACCGGAAAAATAAAGTGGACTCATGCTCTTTTCTTTTCTTTCCTTTGTCCCATGCGAAGCACTCTGCTCTGCTGAGACTTCAACAGTGACGTGTAATTAAAAGGTGACAGGTTTTCAAACAACTTGTCCATGGGAGCCCTGTCACTGTGTCATGGAACAAAAACCCGAAGCCACACAGACCAGTTTGTGGTGTACAGCAGGATATTATAAAAGTCAAACAAAAACAAATAAAGAAAGTGGGACTAAAGAGTACTACCCTCCAAAAACCTAAAATCTTTAAAAGTTAATATATCTGAAGCCAAGAATTATTCAGCAGAATACTAATGTAAAAGGAATATTTACAATTGCTTTTGGAGATTTCATTGCAGAGCCTCACTGATCCAAATCTACTCCTGAGAGCAGCTTTCTTAAGAAACGTGAGACGGGCAGCGTTTCAAGTTCATTAGTTTCTTCCTGATGTGCCGGCTTACACCTCAGGAAGACATTAATTGGGCCTGGTTGCACTCCTGGTTTAGCCGTATGTAAAAACATACTAAAGGCTTATTTATCTAAGCCGCTTCACAAATAAAGGGCATTCTTAGGAAAGTAGTTTCAATCTTCAAACTCAAAATGTTCTCAAGTATTGGCGGTCAAAATGTCGTCAGTGTTTTTTTAAACAACGATAAGGCCGTGGTAGGTCACGATTTCTCGCTTGGAAAAGACAAGAGTGGCTGCTCTGCCATGTTCTTCTGCAGACCAGCATGTGTGAGAGCTGATGAGAGGAGATGTGACCTGGGGAGATTGTGTGTAAATGCCAATATGGTTCTCTGATGGATGAGTAATAACACAAATTTGCATGTATGCACACAGTCTGGCCATGGACAGAGTGTGTGCGTAACACTCCACTCTGTCTGGGGAAAACAAGAACACTCTGTTTCAGAGCGTAGCAGGCATATTTTACAACAGCCCTCGAATCTCATGTGCACCATCGACCACCAGGCCCAGAATGCAGAGAGAAAATACATTCGTTATCAAGCGTATGCTGAGAAAACCATATGATATGCATTGTTTGCATTACAGTGGGCATATAGTTCAGGTTCATTTAGGTCTTCTTCTTGTACTCCATTTATGTCTTATTCTCCGTTTCTCCACTTTCAATAAAAACGCTCCAAAAGGCAGATCCCAGATTCCAGTTTCTCCCTATGCTCCACTAAAAACTACATGAGAAAAATCTATTTATAGGATTTATGATTTCCACTGGACTCCCACCTTTCAATTTAATATTTTCTTAACAATCAGATCAGCCAAAAATATTAAGATATAAATCCAAGAGAAACAATGTGTCAATATGACTTTTAGCTTTTATGTGCCTGTCAGACAGAAAGAATGCGTTCCAGATAAACTTGGATATAAATATTAATGTTTTCAAACCAATTTGCCTACACAGACAGCTAACAGGATTTTAAAGAAGAAACCTTCCACATAACCATTACAGATTTAAAGAAGTAAATCACAACAAACGTTTCAAATTAAGTCACATAGACTGTTCGTCCTACTTAAAACAACTTAAGTAACCATTCCCCAAAACACATGAAAGAGTATTTCTACTTAAAAGTGCAAACACACGATATGTTCAACAAAGAAAACCCATCTTCCCCATAAAACTCTGTCGCCACAGAGATTAGCTTTTATATATGAAATATATATATTTAACACAGGTTTTCTATTAGGCTGCTTCCCCTTGGAAGTATCCACCCTCACAAGACTAAACAAAACAAGAACCTTTATTTCCTTTGAATTCACAACTTTTACAGAAAGCATCAATTTAAAGCAAAGTCTGCACAAGTCTTTTCAAGAAACCCTTTTGTTAATACAGAATCGTCACAGAGCTTGAACATGAAGGTAATGTAAAGTTTCTAAGGTAATAAAACAATGTGAACATCTCAGGTTCTGTAGTTAGTACTAAATGTCATCTGCAGCTACATAAAAAATAGCCCTGTAAGCAGAGTCTTCCATGCCAGATAAAGCAGTATATGGTCAGCAACAGGCCAGAACCAGAACAACTAAAAACGTAAAGAGCGTTGCACTTTACTGCAGAGCAGTGATCTGTGTGCTGGACTGTGGCAGTGTTGTCCAATTTCCTGCTGAGTACTGTACAGTTATTTCATGCATCTAGATGTTTTTTGTCAAACACACTAAAACCACATGCAGATTATCTACTAAGGTGGGCAACTTGAGTTCAACTTAAGGTCATTGAAAATTCAAGGCCTTATTGTGGAAGAACCTCATTGTGCTGTGGGTGAGTGCAGTGGGTGTGAACTGCAACGTTTCTGCTGCACTCGTATTCGTTGATAAAAGTAAACGGAGCCAAGAGTGGATCTCATCATTATGTGATGGTGGTACACTACAGGACATCATCTCTGTTTCTGCTTCTGACAAATGAGGCTAGATAACATGTCATTATCAGCCACAAGCATGAAGAGGAAATGAGGGTGTCAGATACCTACCATTATTGTTCCCCCCGTCTGGGTCCGCAAAGGCCTCAGCACCTTCCGCTGCACCAGGAAATTAGGCAGAAACAGGAGAGGTGGAATTTCTGTGATGGTTGCCACCACCATAGACCACTAAATGGAAGCAGAACATAATTAGAGCGGTATAGAGATGTTTTTTTCTTTGCCATCTGTCACAAGACAAACAAAACTAAGTTGCCCTCAACTGAATGAACAGCACAGAAAGCAAAGCAAAAAAAGATGTGGATATAAAGGTGGAGAAAAACTGAATAATGTTGCCAGGGGGTTCAGGCTGAAGCTTGAATTCCCATTAAAAAACGACAGTAAAGAATAAAGCTATTGCACCTCACAACAGAATAAATACAAAGCCTGTGAATGTGACAGAAATACTGTTATCAGCTTTGCTTCCTCTGTAGCAGGCACTCTACTAGAAGAGCTTTACAATGAAACGTCAGCATTCCTGACATCCACAGACAGCTTAAAATTCCCAAATCCACTCAGGGAAAGGTAAATAAATGTAGACGCTAATCAGTCCCTCTAGATGATAAATGAAAATTACAAAAGCTCAAAGGAGATTTGCCATGTTGTTAATATGCGTGACATGATATTCCCTGAGGACTAAGGATTAATCAGATGAGGACTGATTGGTGACTGATAACTGACTGGAGAGAAACAGAAAGAAGAATTCTGAACAGAATTAATGAGGAGGTGCTGGGAAGGTATGGTGTTAAAGAGACAAAAAAAAGTATAATAGAAAAATAGTGATTGATTTTGTGAAAAGGATAAAACAGGAGTAATGTATAAGAGTGGAGGAGACTACATCTTATGCAGAAGGTGAAAGAGAGAGCAGACTGCAAGGGGAGAAGCCAAGGATTAAATGGTGGAAGTTGAAGAAAGATTGTTGCATAGAGTTCAGGAAAGAGTTAAGACGGGCAACAGGTGTTACAGAAGAGTTGCCAAAGAAGGGGAAAGGGCTTGCATTGATTAGTTAGGCAGAGAGACAGAGCTGGAAAAGATGTGCAGTAGGGCTGGGCCATATCATGCCGTTCATGGTAATATGCACAGTGCCTTTGTTTTCATACACACATGGCAGAAAAAGCATGGCGGCGACGGAGAATGAGGAGGGCGAAAGCGGATCGTTGAATGAAACAGATGAACCAGAACTGGTTTGTAAAAATGCTGCAACTTCAGTGGTGTGGAACTGGTTTAGCTTTCATCCGTCAGATACACAACAAAGCACTATTTTTGGTAGAGCGTGCTAGCGGGCCGTCGTTATTACCGTGTTTTTTGGAAAATACGGCGCACTTAAAATCAATCCTTTGATTTTTCTGAAAATCGACAGAGCCCCTTATAATCCCGTGTGCCTTATGTTTGAACTCTGGTTGTGTTTACTGACCTCGAAACGATTTTATGTACACGGTGCTCGAAAATCTGTCAAATGTTTCAGTACGACTTTGCTAAGCTACGAACCCGCACCGCTTGATGGATTGTTGGAGCATTACGGCTATCGTAGGCGGAGCCTCGCGGAGTGATACGTACTGTGCTTCAACATAATATTATATTAATAATTAATAATAATTAATAATCGTATTGTGTGTGTAACTTCTTTTTAAGTTTTGTGGATATTATACATGGTTATGCTGAGGATATGTCGGCCAGTTTCCACTGGAAATGCCTTTTGGTTAAACTGTCAGCAAAGAATTTGCATTTGCACTGTTACATTTTTATGTAACTTTAATGCACATAAAAACAGCTGCTTGTTTAAGTGAAAATACATTGATTTATTTTTTTTTGCACTAATAAAGTTGTGGAGTTGTAAAGTATTTTGTCTCGTGTCAATTATATCGTCAGTTATATCGTCATTGCACATTTTCAAATGTATATCGTGATAAATATTTTTGGTCATATCGCCCTGCTCTAGTGTGCAGCAGGTTAGGGTGAAAAGATTATAGGGGCAGCAGTCAAAGTAGAGGCTAGACCTCCATCTCCTGGGCAACCTCCTCTAGTTCTCAAGCAATGGAAAGCTAGACATCCCCAAGCCAGCTGAAAGAGTAATCTCTACAGTTTATCCAAGCAGGCCCTCTTCCCAGTAGGACACTCCTGAAACACTATACCCAGACCTCCAGGAGACATCCTAGTAAGACGCAAAGGGGAGGAGACTGATCCCCCTTAAAGTTTGTGCACACCCTCCGATTCCCTGTCTTGAAGAGGGGAATTGTCACCAATCGTCTGCCAATTCAGAGGCACTGTCCCCAGCTTCCACGTGTTGCAGAGGTACTGTACATCATCTAAGACGGAGCTACAGCATCCAGAGCCTTAAGGAACTCTGGGCAAATCCCATAAACCCCAGGAACATCACAATATTCCCAATGCCTTCACTTCCACCTGATCCAACTCATCACCAGGTGGTGATCAGCTGACAGCTCTGCTCCCACCTTCACCTGCAAATCTGACAATTTGATTACAAAAGCCATCAACCTACAACCTAGAGCATCCTGGTGCCATGTGCACTTGAGAATAGCCGTCTGAACTGCCACAGATGACAGTCAGCATGGAGCACAGTACGGGTAGGGGAGCAGCACTCTCATACAACAAGGGGAAAAACCCAACATACCAGCACCGAGTCATAGGAACACAAGTGTACCCAGCCCTGTCTGCAACCTCTCACTGCAGGTACAGTGGGGCAAAAAAGTATTTAGTCAGCCACTGATTGTGCAAGTTCCCCCACTTAAAATGATGACAGAGGTCAGTAATTTGCACCAGAGGTACACTTCAACTGTGAGAGACAGAATGTGAAAAAAAAATCCATGAATTCACATGGTAGGATTTGTAAAGAATTTATTCGTAAATCAGGGTGGAAAATAAGTATTTGGTCAATAACAAAAATACAACTCAATACTTTGTAACATAACCTTTGTTGGCAATAACAGAGGTCAAACGTTTACTATAGGTCTTTACCAGGTTTGCACACACAGTAGCTGGTATTTTGGCCCATTCCTCCATGCAGATCTTCTCAAGAGCAGTGATGTTTTGGGGCTGTCGCCGAGCAACACGGACTTTCAACTCCCGCCACAGATTTTCTATGGGGTTGAGGTCTGGAGACTGGCTAGGCCACTCCAGGACTTTCAAATGCTTCTTACGGAGCCACTCCTTTGTTGCCCGGGCGGTGTGTTTTGGATCATTGTCATGTTGGAAGACCCAGCCTCGTTTCATCTTCAAAGTTCTCACTGATGGAAGGAGGTTTTGGCTCAAAATCTCACGATACTTGGCCCCATTCATTCTGTCCTTAACACGGATCAGTGGTCCTGTCCCCTTGGCAGAAAAACAGCCCCATAGCATGATGTTTCCACCCCCATGCTTCACAGTAGGTATGGTGTTCTTGGGATGCAACTCAGTATTCTTCTTCCTCCAAACACGACGAGTTGAGTTTATACCAAAAAGTTCTACTTTGGTTTCATCTGACCACATGACATTCTCCCAATCCTCTGCTGTATCATCCATGTGCTCTCTGGCAAACTTCAGACGGGCCTGGACATGCACTGGCTTCAGCAGCGGAACACGTCTGGCACTGCGGGATTTGATTCCCTGCCGTTGTAGTGTGTTACTGATGGTGACCTTTGTTACTTTGGTCCCAGCTCTCTGCAGGTCATTCACCAGGTCCCCCCGTGTGGTTCTGGGATCTTTGCTCACCGTTCTCATGATCATTTTGACCCCACGGGATGAGATCTTGCGTGGAGCCCCCGATTCGAGGGAGATTATCAGTGGTCTTGTATGTCTTCCATTTTCTGATGATTGCTCCCACAGTTGATTTTTTCACACCAAGCTGCTTGCCTATTGTAGATTCACTCTTCCCAGTCTGGTGCAGGTCTACAATTCTTTTCCTGGTGTCCTTCGAAAGCTCTTTGGTCTTGGCCATGGTGGAGTTTGGAGTCTGACTGGTTGAGGCTGTGGACAGGTGTCTTTTATACAGATGATGAGGTCAAACAGGTGCCATTCATACAGGTAACGAGTGGGGGACAGAAAAGCTTCTTACAGAAGACGTTACAGGTCTGTGAGAGCCAGGGATTTTCCTTGTTTGAGGTGACCAAATACTTATTTTCCACCCTGATTTACGAATAAATTCTTTACAAATCCTACCATGTGAATTCATGGATTTTTTTTTCACATTCTGTCTCTCACAGTTGAAGTGTACCTCTGGTGCAAATTACTGACCTCTGTCATCATTTTAAGTGGGGGAACTTGCACAATCGGTGGCTGACTAAATACTTTTTTGCCCCACTGTAACTCCAGTTTTGTATAAAGTTTAAAACATGTTCAGGAGATTCGTCTCAGAATCCAAGCTATGCGTTGAGGTGAGCCCGATTACATCATAGTCACTATGTCTTGACCTCGCATACAGGTTCAGACTTCATCCTCTCCAGTGAGGTGACACTCCATGTCAAATGAATTTGATTCAATTCATGTGTTACGGCAGGAAAGATGGAAGAAAAATGATGCCAGTCAAAGTGATAGATGCTGCACTATGGGTGAGATAAAGCAAGCAAGGCTACCTTTAATCTGTTGAGGTAGCGTTTGGTGTGAACGATCAGCAGATCCTCCTCAGCAGCTTCACGAGCTTCCACAAGGTTCCCATCATTGATAAACTGCTCCTCTGCAACACATACAGAGGGAGGGGGCACAGTTACAAAACACTGGATGCTAGAGGGGGAGCTTCTACAACTTTTGTGCTCCTCAATTTGTAGGAATTAGTTTGGTATTTAGTATGTTTTACTAAAATACAATATCTGAACCAAGATGTCAGCATTCATTGAAACTCTTATCAGTAACCAGACTAATTTGCATGCAGAAACAGAAGAACGTAACAAATCCTACATTTATGAAAGCTGTAATATTTAGATTGTCATTAAACTGCACAGGAATTATGAGGCTGCAGTATGTGGTGCTTATTGCATTATAGCAACAGGAGTTTCTATTCTAAAGAGAGCGGACTATATAACAGAAACAGTTCTCTTGAAAATACAATGCAGTATGAGAGGACCATGTTGAGGACCACAATTTTAAGACACTTGGTATGAAAAAGATTTTCTGAGCATCTAGAGTTCAGAATATCATTTTACAATGAGGGCCACAGAAAGGAGAGTTTCACTTGCCCAGCCCACTTTACATCAAAGTGAGCTGGACAAGTGAAACTCCCCTTTCTGTCCGTATAAAGACATTTAACTACACATTTAACCCCAGAGATATATTAATATAACATTTTTTTAAAAAGCATAATTTCAACAGTCCACCTCTACATGACAAATGTGTGAAATTACAGAAAAGGTTCTGGTGGCTCATTGCCCAGACTGCCCCATATTTATAAAAACAAGTATCAGTTACTTGTTTAAAATACTTTTTTAAAAAAAACTGAAATTTCTATAGCAGACAATGGCTGTATCCCAATTCAGGGTCTGCAGCCTTAAAGGCCGCATTTTAAGGCCGATTACGTCACCGCGACGCGACGAAGGCTGTCCCAATTCGAAGGCTGCTCGAAACGCGGCCCTCAAATGCGTCCTTCATTTCCCTGAATTTTAAGGACGTGGCGGTGTAGACTTCGTGGCTCAACATATCCCAGAATGCATAGCGCGGCGGTGGGTGTGGATAATTTTGCCGAAAAAAAACAGCGGATGAGGGGCGCCTGAAGAGTAAACTTTAAGTAAGTACTGAATATTATGTCACTTATTTATGTGCAAATGTTTAATAACGAAGAACATTAAAACATTACTGTTGGCCACATGTCGGCAAAGTTATGTGACATTAGTGACGTTTGTACTGACTTCGTTTTAAAGCCTTTACTTTAAAATATACGCCGTTCAATAGCTGAGTTTAATCAGAGAATAATCAAAGCTCATGTAGAAACAAACAAACAAATGAACAAAAGATTTTCTCCTTCATTTCTGTCAAACAAAGCTGTATGAAACGTTTCCAGCTGTTAGTATCATGGTTGCTAGGCAACCTGGGCAGCGCAACGGAGGCTAGACCATCCCATTTCACAAGCCTCGCACTTCCGGCCTTAGTGGTCTTTGAGTACGCGGCCCTTGAGGAGCGTTGAGGCTGCGTACTTTAAGGCTGCAGACCCTGAATTGGGATACAGCCAATGACAAAAACAGGAACTTTTCTATAATTTAATTGTTTTTTTTAAACTACTTTTGTGTGGCTAAAACACAAAAGTAGTTACTAAAACTTGTAAATATACAGTTAAAAGTTATAAGTTTTTTATAAGTTATAAATATGCATCTTCCCCCAGACCCTTTGGGCCACCCCTGACAGTCCTCATTTATAAGGTGCTTTACAAACCCAAACAGTATAGCTAACAGGTGGATTTTCCCAGAACCAATGACTGCTTAAAGACAGACAGAGTGAAAGTGGATAGTACATCCTTGGTTTCTTAACATCATTGCTGCAGCCAGGGGTACAAAAGTGGCCTTAGAAGCACCTTAGACAGCTTTCTTAGGTTTAACCTCCTTGTTTTCCAGTGAGTTATCAGTTCTGTTACATAAACGAATGTAAGTCTATGTTTATGACACTATATTGCCGAAGATATTCACTCAATCAGCTATTCATCCAATCGCTTTCATAGCCAGATGGCAAATGGTAAATGGACTGGTTCTTATATAGTGTTTTTCTACTCTGAGCACTCAAAGCGCTTTACAAGCCATTTTATTTTTTACTTTATCCTGTTTCCAAGTGCTTACTCCTAGCATTCATACAATCCATTGGAGATGGATGCATTCACCAATGCAATGGTGCAACATGGGGTTGGAATGCAGACTGGAGCAGACTGGGATCAAACCTCCAACCTTCAGGTTAGTAGGTGACCCGCTCTACCACCTGAGCTACATCTGTATAAAATCAAGCACGTAGGCATGTGGATTTCTTCTACAAACATTTGTGAAACAATAGGTTGTTCTCAGTATCTCAGTGAATTCCAGTATGGTACCATGATAGGGTGCCCTCTCACTGACGTGTTAATTACAACTCAACAGCATCATCTTAACTGCTGTTGGGTTATCAGTTCATTACTGAGATAAACACAGGCCGCTTGGGCTGAATTGTAGACGGCAACGGTGACCACCCACTTTAAGGGCTCTGGTTTCAGAAGTGAATTCCCCATTCATGTGACATTTCAGAATATCGTTACATAAAAAACTTTAAGCCTTGAACCAAACCTACAAGCTACAGGGTGAATCATGAGCAAAAAAAGATTTGATGTGGATCAAAAAAATAAAATAAAAACTGAAAAAAGAAAGAATAGCTGATGCTATAGCAGTGGGACGGAAAATAGTTGGGCATTTTAAACATTCCGCCTTAGCCTACTCCCGCCTCGAGGACATTCAGGGACAGCTCAACCAGCCAATAAAGAGACTGCAGCAGGACGTACAGACGCGCTGGAACAGCACGTATTACATGCTCCAGTCCCTCATTGAGCAAAAGCGAGTGCTGGGCGTGTCCAAGCACGAACTCCCTGACTATCTCGCCGCTCACCAATGGGCTCTTATGGAGACGACTGTTGCCATCCTCGCCCCCTTTGAGGAACTAACTAAAAAAGTGAGCAGCTACGACGCACTAGCCTCTGATGTCATCCCAGCTGTGACTGTGCTAGTGAGACTTCTAAACAGAGAAACAGACGAGTAAATACCTCAGCCCCATGGAGCAGTGTGGAAAGTGAAAGGCTTTTTAGCTCAGTGTCACACATTATAGATGAAAAGAAACAGTCTGACTGCTGATAATGCAGAAAAGCTACTTTTGTTTAAAAAAAAAAAAAAAACCCAGCCACTCACTTTTTCTCTCCATTAAGTGAGTCATCTTAGACTTGATGTTAATACCTACCTCAGTTGCACTGACTGCCACAGTTCTATGTTGGTGGATGTTGTTAGTTTATTCAAATATTGTGCACTAAATGGCAAAGATGTTTATTAATGCCCCTTGTGTTGTCCAAAGCGGCAGAGTTTACAATAAACTGAAAACAATACTTGAGTTGCACTGTCACTGTTTAAATTTTTTTTTCATAATTATTTATTCTGTAATATGTTGCATACAACATGCTTTTCATTTTAAATAAATGTTCTTAATTCCAAACCAGTCCCTTGTTGTTGTTGTTTTTGTTAAATTATAGGACTAAAGCTGTTACTTGCAAATTTAAATCATGTTTTTATTAAGTACTCGGTATCGGTATCGGCGAGTACTGAAATGCAAGTACTCGTACTTGTACTCGTTTCCAAAAAAGTGGTATCGGTGCATCCCTAGTGTACATAGATGCTGTAGTTGGTTGCTCTTTCATTCAGAAGGGCTCATTGACCCATGAATGTTTGCTTGTTAGGCAAATGTGTAAAGTGTGTGCATAATTATCTTTAAAAGTGAAGGAACTACTTATCCCATAATGCCTTAACCTCCTAAGACCCGAACTCTTTCATGGCATGCATTTTAAATTTTTCTTTGCTATTTGGGTTGATTGGGACCTGAAGAATATAAAAACAAAGATTTACCAGATTTTTTTTTTTACCTCATTTTTGTTTCTTAGACAAATGAGATCCATATATGAGGACATTGGACATTATTGTATGGTACAGTCCTTCATTCCTCAGTGGAGTCACCAGTCTCGCCATTTCTGAAATTTTGCTCTCACTAACTGACCTGATCTTCATAGGTTTAACCATCTCCATGGTAACAGTAAAATCCACCAAGCAGAGGCATTGCCGTTTCAATACAGGATTATGGGCAGAGTAGTTTTTTTCCTTGGTATTGCAAGTAAAATGCTTTTTTGGTAAAGCGAGGTTGAAATAATACAGATGTGTGTTTTCTACAGGAGCACATACCATCATTTCACAATCTTTCATGTTAAGTTTACATTATATGGTTACATTATGGCTCATAATCAAAATTTCTATGGAGAATATGAATGGGACTTTTGCATCCAGAACCTCAGTGTTGCACTATATACATTGTTTATACATAATATGTTTATACATATATATGCATGTATATTCTTTTAAGAGATTACATGAGAAAGCACATGGTCTCTGTTTTGTTCGCCACTAAGACTGAATTTTTATTTCAATAATTGCAATAAAAAAAAAAAAGAACTGTTGAAAACTCATAGCTGTGATTGGTGAAAACACAAACACAGACCTGAACAGACAGGCCAGCTAACCTGTCTGAATCAATTTTGAACTGATAAGTACAATACTGGTCAAGTACTGTAACTTCAGAGAAAGTGCGCCACAAAAATGTTTTTTGGATTCATTTAATTCTTAGAGATAAATAATTTAGGCAACTTGTGCTTTTTATTTAATGCTAAAATTTAAACCGTTAACCATGAAGCCACGGAGCTGTAGTGTTTGCATAAGAAGTTATAAAGCATTAAAGAGAGGTTTGTAAAATCAGGCAAAAACAGTCCCAAAGTAGCTGCTTAAAAGCGTGGAGTTTAATTTTTTAGTTTCATTATAAATTAATGTCACTATATCAAGAAGCGTAGGTTCTTTTTGATGAGCACCAGCCGGTCAATTGTGGGCCATTTTACATGTTATTCCCTTAGAGCGCTGAAACGCGGTGGTCCAAAATTGGCTTCCAACTCTGGACGTATCACAGAGGGCTCATTAAAAACCCAGTGCACAACCAGTTCCTTTGTATCACTCTCTAAATATGCTGAGTAATTCTGCAATATCATCCAGTTTTCTTCCAATTACTGCATGGCTAAATTTAGAAAAACCAAGGTTTTCCTCTGTCAGCACAAGCTCAGCTCTTTATTTGCACTCTTAACTTCTGAAAGTTTTGTGAATTCATTAAGCTGCGTGCGACACGTTTAACAGCACAGATGATCCACCGTGCAGCCTGACAACAGCTCGGTGTGAAGTCACGCCAGTTATCCAGCAACTGTTTTCCCTCAGCCTCCAAAACCACACTGGCCTTCATCTACTATACCTGCACAAACTCCCACAGGGACTTTTCTCTAATTATCTGTGCTCTATTGCTCTGCCTCCCCTACTCCCTCTTCTTCAACCACAACTACCTCTTCCACTGTTTCTGCTTTGTTCTCCGGCTCTTTTCGCCTTTATGACCTCAGTCTGGGTGATTCAGTGTTCATCAGCTCAGGGAGATATCCTCCCCATCTGCCACTCTGTTCTTAACTCGCTTACCTTTCAAGAAGCGGATGACTTTCCCCCACTTTCCCGCATCAAACGGATGAAGCTTTTCAAGGCCCATAAAAGTGATGTTGTAGTCTGGGTGGTACACAATAGGCAGACATGTTTGAGGGATGCTGGCATACAAATCAGTGCAGTGGCAGCTGAAAGAGGAAAGTCAAAAGTGTGTATTTTATTTACATGCAGTGATTTCCCCAGTGTGTTAATAAGCGCTATTGAAAGTGTCATGCTGTTTGTTTGTACTCCTTACCGCCTCTTCTCCTCGTTATCTTCTTTGTGAGACATGTTTTTCAGGCATTGCTTCTTTCATCTAATTGAAAAAAAAGGAATGAGATAAAAAATTTCATAAACTTGTGACGGCCGTAAATATGCGCAGGAAGTCTCAGGACACAATTTATCTATTTTAAAAGAAGACTAAGAGCTTGAAATGCCTTCAAAATGTCTTTGTGTCACACTGTAAACAACTGTCGTCATTAGTACACAAACGGTACACGAGGACCTAAGCTTTAGCTTGTCAAAAAAAGGGCTCGTGGCTCGCGCATGCGCAGTGATTTGTATACATATTACAAAGACGCAACGGGACAAGGAAATGTTCCTGCCAAACCTGTTTGAGTGCTGGCCGTTTTCAACGATAAACACGAATCATTTTTATGTTTGTTTGTTTTCATCGTGGAGGACAAAAAAGCACCAGAGACGCTGTGTATGGCATAACAGCCTGGAACCGTTTCAGAGAACAGAAACTAGCAACAACCCGATGTGACTCACCTGCTGCTGTTCTGTGGAATAACGCAGGCCACCAAACAGCAGCTGGATGTAAAGAGACGGAGACTCTCTGTCCCCGATGACGGTGTTTAAGCGGGGCTGTTGTCAGAATTGAGTGAACGAAACGAAAGAAAACGTTTTCCTTCAGTGTTTCTTGGACAGTTCGCTTAATTTCTGTTCCAGCTCCACGTACGTGCGTCGACTACGCGCGAGCTCCGAACCCGCGTAACTGACGTACAGTTACGCTGTTAGCGGAGATTTAAAGAAGAAACGTGTTCGTAGGATGCGGAAGCTTCTAGGAGTATTATCTGCCTAACTGTCAGCTCAACTTAACGTTTTCACCAAGAGGCGCCGGAAACTTTGTTGTGCATTTTTCAGTGCGGATGATTTTGTTTTGCTTTTATTTTGAAAGGTAACCTTACGTTGTGGTTGAGGTCCGTCTTTAAAGGCCCGTTTTTGAACTCAATGAAAGGGAAACAAACTTGATTCCCTTCTGCGCCTATTTTTGTAATTATGTTATTTTATTTCTTTCATTTAATGTGTTTTAAATGTAAAACGCGTCCTTTTGATATATTTTGCAATGTCTCAACAATATCACATAAACATAGATCATGTGTTGAAAATTTTAAAAAGTATCAAAGAAAGATGTGAAACCTTTAGCAGGTCCACTGAGATCTACAGTGAGCAGGGACACTTTATTGCCCTATTGTGTAATCTGTTTTGGAATTACTGTTCTTTATATTTTTGTTAAATTCCCGAATGAATGTGAAAACTCTTCAAATAGCATACTGAGGCAGAAAAAATCTAAATACTAACTGTAGGCCTCTAACAGCAGTTTGATCCTAACAGCAGTGAATAGTGCACTTGGTGTTTTTTCCCAAGACTTGTACGTTCCTGTTGATAATATAAATGGAGATGAGATGTGAAGTACTCTTAAAGCCTTGGCAGGAAAGCTTTGGAAATAAATCAGGTGGCTCCTAGTTCATCATCACTGTATAATACAAGTCCATCCAACCTTTTGAGACAATACTGCATCATTATATAAAGGGTTTAACCACTGGAGCATTGATGAGACAGCATGATGATGAGTGTAGTGAATGCCAGGCACAGTGGCATTATGACTAGAAGATAACAGAGACTTTGATTCTACACAACAGGGCTACTGATTTTTCTTTTATTTGTTTTGTATTTGTTAGGCTGTGTGCCACAGAATGAATTTGAATTTGAATCTTCAATGAACTGGAGCTATTTTAAGTTTTGCTAGGAAGAAAAGTGCACATATAATAGAAGAGAAGCAGCATAAGATAAGATAAGATAAGATAACCTTTATTAGTCCCACACGTGGGAAATTTGTTTTGTCACAGCAGGAAGTGGACAATGCAAAAGTTATAAAGCAAAAATTAGAATACAATAAGAATAAATACAGTACACAACTGTACAGAATAGAATAAAATAAAATACTATATACAGTAGAATAAAATAGAATAAAATATACAATAAGATAGGATTCAATTCAGGTATTAGCTGTATCAAGCTCATTTAATCCAGTTAATTTTCTTTGTATGTTGAATGATGTATACACAGAGCCCTTTTCACACATGCCTTCCAGCTATGAACAGTGCAGGACATATTTGCATATGGGTGACTAATATGCATTAAGTCATAGAGCATATGCTGTAACAGCCAGCTTCCTAATTAACTAACCTTTATACTAATTTCTTTTGCCATCCACAATTATTGTACTTTCACAGGCCACTCTAATGAGAATCTTTCCCAGCTGCATTTACAAAGTTTTACCTCGTTTCAAACTGTGCAACAAGGGAACAAGAAAAACCAAATCCTTTCATTTCACAACCGCACCACGGGGTGTGCATTGCAACCATAGGGATAAATGACATTTTTATCATATCTGAGCTCAGTGTGTGTGATAAGTGTGTGCAGTTCCTCATAATAACCCCCCTGAAATGCTGCTGGTATGTCTGTGTTGCCACAGAGCAATCATGAGTTCACATACTCACAGTTTTCACCACTGCAATGGAGGCGGTGGCTGGCAGTGTTGCCTGCAGTTGCAGTGAACTGTGATTCTGCCATTTGGCAGCTGAAGAGGCAGTGCAGTCAAAAAGTATTTGGCCTCTTCCTGATGTCTTGTTTGTTGCATATTTGTCACGTTTGCATTTCATAATGCAAATCCAATGATCATTTACAAAGTAATCCAAGCCCACCTGGCCTTTGTGAAAAAGTAATCGCTCATAAACTTAATTGCTGGTTGTGCCACCCTTGGCACAAGAACTGCAGACAGGCTGTTGCAGTAACTGGTAATGACCCTGTGATGGCTGCACTTACAGCCACACAGTGGAAATACCCACCATGCTAGTGTAGAGGCTTATAAGTAACATCGCACTCACATTTGTTTTTCTTTAAATATAGGAATTAATTTACAGGACAATAAATAACTGGTTTTGGTTTAGAGTTAATTCACATATCCACATAACACTGCATTCTAAAATAAGTGTGCACATTTTAGTTTACACTGTTATGTGTGATTAATCTTTAGTTTTCTGAGTTACCTTAGTTGCAGCTGTTCCAGTCCCTTGATTAAGGAGCCAAGAGGTGGAAAAGGGGCGGAGCGAGCTTTAAAGGAAGACTACAAATTGGTTCATGCCATAACTCGGGACCATGGGGGGGAATTGGAGTTCATTATGTTAGGTTTTGTGTGTTTTACCCCTTCTCCTGTTTTTGTGGGCTGATCAGCCACTATTTAAGTTTCCCCTTTGTCTCGTTAAGTGAGGTCAGTTTGTGTTTGTTATCAGCAGTGTTGTCAACTTTGAGGAGAGTTTTGTTATTTTGTCCTCTTTTATGGGCCCAAGATTTTGATTCTTTTTGCATGATTTAACCAATTATGTTTTTTGGGTTAAATAAAAAATCATTTTTTTGGACTTTAACCTGTGCCTAAGTTTCTTTCACTGCTCGGTCCATCACAGACCCTTTCACATCTTCCACTTTGATCAGGTCACTCCAAAACCTTCATGTAGTTTCATGTGTTTTGTTTGTGACCCATCCATAGCTGAACTTGCTGCTGTGTTTCATATCTTTGTCCTGCTGCGTAACTCAAGTGAGTTTGTGCTTCAGGGCATGAATTGATGAACTGATGAGCACTCTCCTTCAGGATTTTCTGGTGTGGAGCAGAGTTCATGGTTCCATCATTTACAGCAAGTCGTTCAGGTCCCGAAGCAGCAAAGCAGACCCAGACCATCACACTAACACTACCATGACTGATTGCTGGTATCATGTTCTTTTTATGAAATGATGTTTTTAGTTTGATGCCACATGTAACGGGATTCAAACCTTGAAGAAAGCTCAGCTTTTGTCTGCTAGCTCACAGAATGTTTTGCTCAGTGGTGGTCTTCGCGTGGGAACTCTCGCATGAATACAATTTTTGCAAACTCTCTTTCTTGTTGTTGAATCATAAACACTGAGCCTGCAGTTCTTCACATGTTGTTCTGGGTTGTTTTGTTAACACGTGGATGAGTTGTCAATGCTAACTCTCACTGTGGTTCACTGCAGTGTCAAAGCCTTAGAAATAGCTTTGTAACCCTTTCCAGTTTGATGAATGTCAGTGGCTTTGTTTCCCTTCTGTTCTTTAGCTTCATTAGATTGAGACACAGTGTGTTGCTTTATGAGATCTTTCAGCCTACTGCAGTTTGTCAGACATCTTTTATTTTAGTGATTTCTTGATTCAAAGAGATCTGCAAAGAGTGGTGCGCTCAGCTGAACGCATCATTCAATCAGAGCTCCCTGACCTGCTGTCCATCTACACCAGGGGTGGGCAATCTCAGTCCACAAGGGCCGGTGTCCCTGCAGGTTTTAGATGTGTCCTCGAACCAACACAGCTGATTTAAATGGCTAAATTAGCTCCTCAACATGTCCTGAAGTTCTCCAGAGACCTGTTAACAAACTAATCATGTGATTCAGGTGTGCTGACCCAAGGTGAGATCTAAAACCTGCAGGGACACCGGCCCTCGTGGACTGAGATTGCCCACCCCTGATCTACACCAAGCGGTGCAAGTCCAAAGCTAGGAAGATTATGATGGACCTCTCCCATCCCAACAATGGACTCTTCTCACTGTTGAGGTCTGGGAAGCGCTTCCGCTCCCTTAAGGCCAAAACAGAGAGAATGAGGAGGAGCTTCTTCCCCCAGGCTATTCGGGCCCTGAACCAGGTGTAGGACTGGACTCTCACACACATCACATCACCACACGCACCACCACACATTTCCTATAATCCTATAATTCCTATAATTTATAATCTTGATAATCTCTTTCTGCTATTTGCACATTTTTTACTGTAAATTTCTAAGTTAATTTGTAAATTTTGTAGTAACCTGTAAATTGTAAATACTGTAAAACTGTCATTTAATGGTCGGGCATTGTACAGCTACAAGCATTTCACCCCCATGTCATACTGTGTATGGTTGTGTGTGTGTGACAAATAAAATTTGAATTTGAATTTGATTCAGCAGCTCTGCCAGTGATCAGGTCTGAATGTAGTACAGTTCAAATCAGCTTTCCAAAAAATGCGGCTAATCGCAGTTAATTCATGATTTTACTTTTTCACATAGTGAAAAAGGTCGTTCTGGATCGCTGTCCCCCCTTAATACATGAAATCATCATTTATAAACTAAAAAAAAACATTTAAAAATTCACTTTCATCTGATATTAAAACATCTTTGATGATGTGAAACGTGTGAAATGTGCAAAAACCTAAGAAATCAGGAATGGGTCAAACTGTATGTTAATACCTGTGAACCAATACAGAGATTTAGAGATAGAGATTTGTTGCTTCTGATGCAAGGAGAGCTGTGGGCCGTGTTCTGGTCAGCAGTCTGAAAACGTTCAGTCACACACGCTTGTGATACTCGATTACGATTACCTTACTGTGGCCTGTGGTGTATTTTTAGTTCATGTTTATTCCCTTTAGTGGATATAGTGACGTTTATATACAATCTCTAGAGACATGTTTCAGTTATCTCTCTGCAAACATGGCTACAGAGATTTTATCTTCTGTGTCAAACCTGACGGCAAAATGTGAACAAACATTGAAACTGTTTTAAGCAGAAAAGATCTGTCCGAGAAAATGAGAAATATTTGTCACATTATTGCAAAGAAGGAATTAAGTGCATGTTTTTTTTGTAGTTGTTGATGTGTGATTGACAGTTTATTTGGTTACTAGATGGTTGTATATGGAGTAGGAGCTGTTCAGAGTGTTATTACAAGAGCCTGCTGTTTGCATACAGAGTCACTGGTTAAACCCAGAAATAGTTATGCTGAATATCTGAATTGACAGGTATACAGCAATCTCTTTAAACCTTTTTTTTATATCAGCTACCACAATTTCAAGGAGTGGGAGAAGAAGAGCAAGGTCAGCAGGGATTAAATCCAGGAGACACTGGATCTTCTCATGTTTGTTTATAAGGAAAATGATATATATTAAGTTGCATTTTGAAAATGCAACTTAATATATGCATGCAGTTTCACGATAAGATAAATATACATTTCAGACCATTAAATGTGTATGTGGACCTAATTTAAAGGTATTTTTCACATTCAGTGTGGTTTACACATTAACACCTGTGGATGACCTTTCCTTGTCATTTCCTATTCTGTGATATGAAAATGCATTTTGTTTTTTGTGAGCAGAGCTGGACTCTGAACGCATAAACATCTGCATGGCAATTTGTCTGATGTTTCCCTGACTTAAATTCAAGTATACGCTGCTTACCCCAAACCTATTCTCGCCCTTCTTCTACCACCACACCTCTCCTTCCCACCTCATCTACAGCTTTCCTTTCCTTCATGTATTCCCTCATTTTAATTCATATAAAATAAACACATTTTTGTGAAATAAACATAATATACTATGTCATTATACTGCAAGTACTGAATGTGGAGTTCGCAGGTTAGAAATTTGCATCCCTTTTATATACAACAATAGTCAAAAGTCTACACACACACATACGGACAAAATACTGAACCAAAACCCTGAATCTTTGAACTCATGTAGCTCTTCCTTTGCTGTATTTCAACATTGCCAGCCTAATTCAGAAAAGTGCCTTCAGTTGACGTTGAAAATGCATCTCCTACATGACATAAGATCTATTCTGAGGTAAAGTTTACAGCTCATTTACATGACTGGTAATCCTTGGATTACCTAATCTGCATCAGAGATAAGTTTTGGTATTCTTTTTACCCAACTGACCTTCATGGCTTAAATGCCCCCTTTTCTTCTTCATAATATAAATTAGATCAGTAGAAAAGGGCTCTAAACAAATAGTCTTTGACACAACACAACTAGCTCCAACACATTAAGAAGGCAGAATATCCATCCAGTTAAGATGGACAAAAGTCCATCTGTTACCTGAAAGCCATTCAAGTGGATGACTCCCTGAATCTGTTTGATATCAGAAATCAGGTTTTAAAAACAGTTACAGCTTGCTATAATCTTACCTGCCTGTCTCCTCTAATGAAGTACAATGTCTAAAGGCATTTCCAGCACACTTGACTGCTTTACATAATCATTATGGGCTTGGTAAAAAATTATATGAGAATGGGTGTTGTGAAAATATCCTGTCCATGTGTGAGATAATTGCTCCTTCTGGCTTTGGTTGTGCAGATGGTAACGGTGTGTTTTGATCCAAGAATACCTCCCTGCAGACTTTGAGAAGCTCCTTTCTCATTCATCTGCAAAACAGCCCTGAGTGACAGGTGCAACCATATGGAGCGACTGCGGGCTGACTATAAACACATACAGGAAGATCTATGACGTCATCATATAGATGCTACTGTTACATTATTGCTTTGAATATACCATCGGCATCTCTGCGTCACATTTATTTTTTCATTTTGGCTAGAAGGGGTGGCTGTAATATCAGCTTTGACAGTTGCCATGGTAACCCATAGTGCTCAGTATTGTTGGCGAGGTGTTTATTGCCCAAAGCAGGCTGTCTAATTCATGTCAGATCTGGGATTCAGACTGTCAATCACTTCTACTGAGGCAGCAAAAACAAACTTACAAAGTGACTCAGAAGAACATTAATGTTGCTGAAAACAGGATCTGTTCATTCAAAATCGTATGTACATTAAAGTGTGTCCTATTTCAGATACGACAGTCATTAATTTGCACACACGTCTTAAAAAAGACACACACAGAGAGATACAGGGCTAGAGTTTTACAACCTTACAATAGTTTGTCATTACATTAATTTTAATATATCTCTGTATAAGTTACTATACCAAGTAGGCTTTCTTCAAAAGGTTATTGTACATGCACCTGGTTAAACGTTTAACACATCTACCTAGGGGTGGGTTTTTATAATCGATTTATCGATTAAAATCGATTCTGGCTTGGATAACGTAAAATCGATTCATTAAAATCCTGAATCGATTTTTTAATATAAATTTATTTTGCCCGAAATCCCAGAATCTCTGGTGAAATCTCACAAAATTTCAACAACCACCAAACAGCTAAAACAGTAAATGAGAGCAGGAACACGGATTCTGCACAAAGACAAAACCCGCGGATCAGAATCAGTTAGATGTCGCCTTTCTCACAGTCGGGGCTGAAAGCTGACAGCTCGCTGATTCTGATCTGTTGGCGGCTCCGCGCTTTGTGTTCACGCCCTTTATGCGCCGATTCTAAAGCTGTTAGTTTGATGTCTCTCCAAACAATATTGACCGAACCAGCAGCAAAAGAAGATCCAAACTACGCTTCACATAAACATCGTCATGAATTCACTTTGACTTCCACCATGATGCACAGCTCTCTCTCTCTCTCTCTCTCTGTACTTCAAGAACAGTTTCCCGTCTCAAAAATCTGTTTTCTTCATTATTCGCTTGCTTGTTACGCACAAGTCTACCGTTGTTTACAGCGCTCGTTTTATATACTTCCGAAAACAAAACCTAATTTCTGCCGTTCAATACTGAACAAATTTAAACTTTTTAAAATTATGCAAAATGCAAAACGCTTAGCTGTGTCTCTAATAAAACCGCTGTAACTTCAGAGGTAACGTTCATGTGTTGATTAATGGTTTTCTTTCGTTTTTGATGTACTGCAGAATATTTTTATAAAATCCCAGAACAGTAAAATCACCTTCATGTTTTTCTGTTTTATCTTCAGCTACTTTGACACAAAGGCCTCTGCTGTGATGCTCACACCTTTGGTAAAGTCTCACAAGTGTCAGCTTCCCTTTTATAGATACAAAAATATGTAAATGTACTGATCTGAATTATAATATTTCTGACTGTCAAAATTTCCCAGATTCAAATTGAATCGTGGATCAAATCGATTCGGGACCTTGTGAATCGGAATTGAATCGATTCTAGAAATCAGTGACGATACCCAGCCCTACATCTACCCATTCAGCTAAATGCAATATAATAACAAGAATCAACCAAAATAAACTATTCTTTTTTGGATTGTTCAGATTAGCCTTACCTTAATAACAAAAGTGCCCACTATTGGGAGAAATGTTACATTTTGATTCAAAGTTACCCAAAGCTAAACAGTGTAGAGGCAGATTTTGCAAATAGTCGCGGTCACTTTAGAGGCACTAAATCCTTACCGCAGTATATTTCCACTCAGTATGGCTGTTGTTGCTCCATAGGTCAAGCTAACTTATCACTATAGAAATGTAGTAAATTCTAAAGTTACAATGTGACTGTAAAAAGCAGTAGTGCACAGTATACCCCTCCTGCCCCCTTCAATAATTAAGCAATATAAAAATAAAGCTTCCTTAAGTCTTCAGACCAGTTTAAAACATACCATTCTGACAGCGTCTTGCTGCACCTTTCCTGGATACCTTTGCTTCTCTTCGCTACCTTCTGGCTGTAGAATTTTAAAATTTTATTACTACTATAGTTATCTACCTATTTATGACTAGCTGGCAGTGGCATTTTCACTGGTAGGCCCTGGTTTTTGGCTGGACTGAACAAGTTGAGACAAAACGTCTAGGGTTGCTAAGACAAATGAAAAGCCTTGGTTGATCCTCTCCCTCTACCTGTGATCGGTTTTGCTTGGTTATCCTGCATCGACTTCTCCAAGGAACCTACTGAGGAAACTGGAATGCCGGAATTGAAAGAGGAAGGCAAGGAGGACCAGGAAGCGGAAGCAGAAAGCATATTATAATTTGTAGAAGGTTGGGACTCGATTCAATTATCAATTCTGATGGTCAAGATCATCAAACCATCGAAGGTTTTGTGTTCATCACAGATTGGTCACTCATCCTTTATTTATTAATTTAAAGAGTAAAAAAATGTCACTTTTGACATTCCTCACATTTGTTATTATGATCATTATTCTATTTTTAGAGAAGAAAAATGGATAAGTAGCTTCCTTTCACATGATATGAGAAAGTCACACCCTCAGTAATACTTGGCTCGGTGAATTTCTTTACAGTGTGTACTCAATAAATCTTTGAGAGGAATCACACATCATCTGTTTTGCTTATTAGACTAGTTTTTGGTTTTAAAAAATGCAGGCAGGCAGTTAACAATTAGCAGAGATAAATGAATCTTGTCAACATTTGTTTGGTCTCATTTATATCCAAAATAAATAGTCAAGTTAGAGCAAATTTGTGTAATGCTCAGCCAATGTTTCAAGGGACAACACTTTTAGTCCATTAACAGGTTTTCAGCATGGGACCTTCCCTCCTGAACTTGTTAGTCTTATTGTCTGATTAGAAAGAAAAAATGTTATTAAGGTTTAAAGTTATTTAGAGAATACATACAGTAAAGCAGTCGTTCCCAAAGTCATGACTGCAGCAGCTTAAAAACCCGAAGCTCCCACAGGGCCCACCCAATCTTAAATCTTCACTCTAAACAAAATACAAGAGAAAACTTTATTTTAAAAAAAGGAAAAGAAAAGAACAACAAAAAACAAACAAACATACACACAGTCTCTTGGTTATATATTGCTGATGCTACCCAGTCATATGCAAAGTTTTAAGACCAATGCTGGACCCACTGTCCACTGATAAAAGTCAGAGTAATGAATAACATAACTAACAAACCCCTTCCTATTACCATTTTAATTCACTTTAATTCACAAAATATCTAATTGTACACCTGCAGTACCCTTGTGGCCAAAACGCTGGGAAACACAGCAGTACAGAAAAGGTTGAGACTGGTCATCCTTCAAAAAACAAACAGCGGATTCTTGTGTTAAAGGGAGATGTTTTGTTGCTCCATTCATCTGTATCTTCTAAATGTGAAATACAATTTGTACCTTTTGTCCTGTGTCGATTTCCATGACCAATAATTTTCATCATACTTGTTATACTTCTGACGAAAACAAATGATAACTAAATAAAACTAGTGCACAAGGACAAACTCTGTAATGAAATGTACTGACACCTTCTTCAGCATATAGTTAGGGCTGGATCAGGTGACCCTGAGCCCTCCGTTAGTTATGATGCAATAGGTGTAGGCTGCTGGGTGATTCCCATGATGCATCGAGTATTTCCTCTTCAGTCACCTTTCTCATTCATTAACAGACCTCTCTGCATTGAATCATACCTGTTATTAATCTCTGTCTCTCTTCCACAGCATGTCTTCATCCTGTCTTCCTTCTCTCACCCCAACCAATCACAGCAGATGGCCCCGCCCCTCCCTGAGCTTGGTCCTGCTGGAGGTTTCTTCCTGTTTAAAGGGAGTTTTTCCTTCCTGCTGTCGCCAAAGTGCTGCTCATATGATTGTTGGGTTTTTCTCTGAATGTATTATTGTAGGGTCTACCTTACAATATAAAGCACGTTGAGGCGACTGTTGTTATTTGGCGCTATATAAATAAAATTGAATTGAATTGAATGTTTTAGTTTGATGCCACATGTCACAGGATTCAAACCTTTAAGAAAGCTCAGCTTTTGTCTGCTAGCTCACAGAAGGTTTTGGTCAGTACTTTTTATACTTTTTACTTTACTAAAAAGAATAAATGCCTAGATTATGACGAATTTAGCCTTTTAACAAAAACTAAACTAAAAAGTTTTACTCAAAAGACTAAGAAAAGACTAGAAATAAAACTAGATTAAAATTTGCCGTCAAAATGAACATTGCTTTCATCCTTCCAATTTGGTCCACTGTTTGTTTACTTGAGTCAAAATGAAATACTATCCCAATAGTTTCTTGGCCTTTAATTCAACTTCCACGTTTTTGTGGCTGCTTTGATTAGGGGAGTGGCTTATTCAGAGAAATGTGTGTCACCGGGGTTTTTTGGTCATCTGAAGGTATATATGAACCCCAACAATCATGCTGGGTTCTTCTCCAGGTTGTTTGATATTTGTTTTAGTTCTTGTGTTACTTACACAGCAACGTTTCACATGTTACTAATGATATATTTAACTTTAATTTTGGACTCTACATGCTTTAAATTCAATTATACAATCACAAGGACAGTTGCCTCAAGGTGCTTCATATTGTAAGGTGAAGACCCAGCAATAATACAAAGAAAACAGAGAAAACTCCAACAATCAGATGGTCCAAGCTTGGAAACCTATGCCAGTGTTTCCCAACCACTGTGCTGCGGCACATAGGTGTGCCGTGAGAGATGATCAGGTTCCACCTGATTAGTACACTTAGGCTACGTTCACACTGCAGGTCTTAATGCTCAATTTCCGATTTTTTGATCAAATCCGATTTTTTTGTCTGCTCGTTCACACTACAAATAAAATGCGACAGCAAACGCGCTCTAGTGTGAACGCTCAAAGCAGCCCGCATGCGCAAAAGAAAACGTCACACACAACGCGCTCTGTTTAGACCCAGAGCAAACAATATTGTTTGACTGATGGCCTTAATATAAAGACTTCGGACTTCATGTTGCCCAATTTTTGCTTTAAGTCATTTTGTTATTTACATAATAATGTAAATAACCTAATAATGATCCTTATTGCTGTTTTAGAGGAGCGCTGCTTCAAAGGATAGTTGCAGATTTCTGTCAGAATCTGCAGATTATACAGAACAAAGAAAATGTTCACGTTTCTCCAACGTTGTCTTCCCAACAGTTTCACTGACATCTACACTGGATGTCCAGGAAGCATTTGCGATGTCTTCTCGGGCGCTGATAATTGGCGTCTGTCTTGTGTCAGTGATGTAAAAGACGGATTTAATGTGACATGACCATCAAACAGCAGTCGCTTTCTAAAACATCGGATATGTATCGGATTCAGTACCACATACGAAAGTGACCCAGATCGGATTTGAAAATATCGGATATGGGTCGCATAGAGTCAAAAAAATCGGATTTGATGCGCTTTCGCCTGCAGTGTGAACGTAGCCTAAGCGATTGGCGTGAGTAACGGGCAGAACAATTACATTCTCTTCCACTAGAGGGCAGTACCTGCTCTAATTAAATGGGTTGCCAACTGCCAGTAAAACAGAAGACGAAGAAGAAATTACATAATAGTCATGCTGTGAAACGATGCAGCAATAGATAAATATTTGAAAAGAAAAAGTAGTCAGTCTGACCTGTGTCCTGGAGAAAATCCGGACCCAGATGAAGGCCCTAGCATGAGTGGTGATCAGAAGAAAGGTACACAGGGGACAAACTGAGCCTATTCCACTATGCCTGGTGCAAGGGGGGGAAATTATCCATATGCTTTGTGTGACATTTTTGTTTGGTGGTGATTTTTCTAATGTGAAATATGTGCTGTGGCTCCAAAAGTTTGGGAAACACTGCCCTATGGAACTCTAAAATTAACCTCGGCGTGTGAAGATGTCTCCTTGTTTTCTACAGAGAAAGGGGAATGACATGCAGGAAATGGTTTGGATTAGAGCGAAGGCTTGAAACTAATCTCAGGAGAAACGTTGTAGCCTTAATATTCAAATTTTGTTGTTTTGTCTGCACATCTTTTGCTCATTGTTACTGGTAATATGTAAGCCATGAAAGCTGCCATTCATATTAACTAAAGTCCTCAAACCAGTGGGTGACATCATGCGAAAACATGATGACACCAGCACTCTTTGTAGACCGATGCTTTCAGCCTGCTCTGAATATATGAGTGAACATTATTGCTGCTCTTGAATTTCATTAGGAAAATCTCTTGTTTTGTGAGTCAGTTTCTCCACAAGGAATACTTTATCATTTGGTTTTGAGAAGCATCACACATCATTCGTTTTGCTTACTGCCTTCACTTAAACAATAATTTGACTGCAGGGAAAAGGACAGTGAAATTCAGATCACTTCTGTTGTTGTGATAAAAGTACACCATATAACTTTGCTCATATTGCAAAGGAGATGTAATGTTTTATATCTCAAACTATTTTAATTGACAGTGGGACGGTACTGCGCTATAATGCAGCTTGAGATTTTTTTCTTATACTTTTAGTTGAGCGAGCAGAGACAGAGCACAATTTATATTCAGTCACACAATGCCTTTCTGTCCATCCAGGCTGCTGTAAACATCATCTGATTCTCAAAGCCAGGCAGTGATGAATCATGAAACGCTGCCTTTATGGGTGTTTGCCTTGCTATCCTGCCAGCCCTCTGTTGTGCTTCTTTCACTCGCCAAACCAAACCTCATGCAATATGCAAATCATCAGTGGATAAATTGTAGATCACAAATGGAGTCTGGCTATAAAACAGGACGTAAAGCAAAACTTTTAACAGAAAACATAAATCCAGCTAGCATCCTAACATCTATGTATTATCATATGCTGACAAACAAAACAAAATAAACACAGGAGCCTCTGAGGAAGAGATGCTTTACTTTTGGAAACCTGCTTTCCTTATTTTGGTTTAGAAATTCTGATCTCACACTGACTCACTGAGTGAAGAAAAGTGAAGCCCAAGTGTAAGTGAAGGAGACTGTACTTGTGTTTGAGGTGTGACACACATGTAGTAACTTGTTATGTTGCAAATTGTTTGGATAAAATTGGGAAACAAGATCATTTATTGCATAAAATACTGCAGATTGTATCTTGCGGAGAGTAGCTGATTGTGGCACTCAGTACACCCAACCAGCAAGGAAAAATCATCAGTGTCAGTCAGTGTTGGGAAGGTTACTTTTAAAATGTATTCCACTACAGATTACAGAATACATGTCCCAAAAAGTATTCTGTAACATATTCCGTTACGTTACTCAATGAGAGTAACGTATTCTGAATACTTTGGATTACTTAATATATTATCATGCTGTTTACAACTACATGAATGTACTATTGCTGTGATTTATTACTGTTACTAAAGGTCCGCGGCTCCGAACCGTAGTAAAGGGACCTCTGACTAACACGGTGGGTTCTGTGTCGGGCTCGTAGCTGAAAACTAGCTTTACTTTGTTGTCTGGGTCAACTTTGCTAGCAGAGACAGAGAGAGGCGTTGAAAGGCTGCTCCAGCTGAACTTATTGTTTTTGGAGGAACTACACTGCCCATGATGCTACATTCTGCCTATTAGCTTAGCACAACAACAACAACAAAAAGGCCTCTCTCACTCAGGAAACACGCAGAGAGAGAGCGTCACCCTGTAACCATGGCAACCGTAATGCTGCCGCCTGGAACAACAGAACGTAGCTGTCAAACAAAACCCAAACAGTCCTGACCCGCCACAATATGAAACAGGGAAGTACCGCCGTGTAATCCATTTATTTCAACAAAGTAACTGTATTCTAAATACCACCTTTTTAAACGGTAACTGTAACGGAATACAGTTACTCATATTTTGTATTTTAAATACTAACGGCGGTACATGTATTCCGTTACTCCCCAACACTGATGTCAGTTTGCAAGCTTCACACTCCTCCTTCATAAAGTGCTCTAAAAACCTGAACATTATAGCTAATAGGTGAATCTTCCCTTTTCAGTTCAACTAGCCAACTACGAAGAACCACCTACGGCTAAAGAGACAGAGTGAAAGTGAACAGCATGCCCTCGGTTTCTAACATAAAATTCAGTGCTGCAGCTAGAGGCAGCACAAAAGTGACTTCCTCATACTGTTTATATATATATATATATATATATATATATATATATATATATATATATATATATATAATATTATTTTATCTTATTCTATTCCTTTATTTTTCTTGATTTTTGCTGCTCTTAACTTTGTACTTTCTGCCGTAACCAAAAGATTTCCCACGTATGAGACGTCAACCCAGTGAGGTCACGTTCTGGCACAAGGTGGCTTTAAACATGCTCTAAAATCATTCAGTTTAAACACTTATTTGCTGAATCCAGTTTCAGAGACTATTAAATCTATGACAGTTTTAGAGTGGGACACCATGGTGTAAATTAGTCTTACTACATGTAGTGTTTCAACTTTAAGATGTCAGATTTTATTTTTAGGAGTCAGCACAGAACCAAAACGTAGCTAAAGAGCATCAATACTTGATTCACATTATTCTGGTTAGCATGAGCATGGCTCTGTGGATACCAGAGCTGATATATTTAGTCTGGATGTCAACAGTCAATCATGTGCTAAGTTATGGCTACTAATTCAATTCAATTCAATTTTATTTATACAGCGCCAAATCACAACAACAGTGCTTTATATTGTAAGGTAGACCCCACAATAATATTGGTTTATCTATTCCCATTAGTTTGGTTGATGCATGCATCTGCAGCAAGGAGTATTTGTATTCAGAGCAAATACAACATCCATTATGTCAGCGGTCTCCAACCTTTTTTACACCACGGACCGGTTTATGCCCGACAATATTTTCACGGACCGGCCTTCAAGGTGTCGTGGATAAATACAACAAAATAAAACTAGTACCGGTACCAAAAAAAAGAAAATTTATTCATAACACACGTGAAAAGACCAAGGAAAACCGAGTAAACGATAAAAACGATAACAAAATAACGCTGAAAACCGATAAAAACCCTGAAAACCATACATTTCACACCTGAGCCTCAACTCTCGCGGCCCGGTACCAAACGACTCACGGACCGTCACTCTCCATCATTCTCTCTTTCTGTCTCTCTGAGTGGGAATATATGTCTGTGCTAGGCCTTCTGTGGCTGAGAAGTTAGAGGTGTGGTTACTCACTGGTTCCAGGCGGACCTAAGGCTGGCACACCAGCACTTCATAAAATAAGCACCACCCTTTGCCAGCTCCTGGCTGGTGAGAGTATATCTTCAGAAGGAAAGAATGCTCAGACATAGAAGGGATCTGTCAGCAAGTATTGACAATGTTCTCCATACATTTTAGTATAATACTCATTGAGCCATATTTTTGTAATGCAGATAAACACAACTATGTCTGTAATACAGACTGAACTTATTGAACTGAAAAAAAAAGACAGTTTCTTGGCCATTTCCCCATGATATCTGCAAAAGGAGGCTTTAAAGAGTCATTGATAGAACGCATGAAGGGTTCCTTTTTAATGAGTTTTATTGGAAGTTTAAAGATAATAAATGCACAAATCATAGACATAGTGTTAGGATATAATTCTGTGATTCAGGTAAAACGATTTCTAGTAGTTTTGGTCAGGTGATCAGTTGCACATCACCTGCATGCACACAAACTGCTGCATAGACCAAATCAGGCCAAATCACACATTTCTCAGATATATTGAAATTCCTCACCATCTTTGTTGCAGTACTTTGACACTGGTAATAAGCTCAGGGAGTTACCTTTCCCTCACTTGTATTTTTGCATCAATGTTTTACTTATGACATTAACCCGCGATCACCAATTAATAGTCACAAGGAGCTATGTCAGATGGCCTGTCTTGGGTCGTGCCTGGGTCAGTGGTTTCAATGAGGTGTGAAAAACAGAAGGAATTTTATTTGATTAAATTCTAACACAAATCCCCTGCCTGCTGGGGGACTTTCATTAATAGTGCATATAGTGATATAGTAATGCCATATTTTCATGCTCTGGATCTGATTTCACTCTTTTACTCTCTAGATCTCGCTTTATATTTCCCAGCTCTACGACCCTCTTGCAGAAGACGCTTACACCATCTGGTCTGGTCTGAATCAGTGATAATCACCTTAAAATGCTCAGTAGAAAGAATGATTGGAGATATGCATTGGTGGGTGAAGCACATGCGCAAACACTGATAAGTGCACAGGACTCTTATGTCTGTATGGGGGACATAGTATCTACTTCAGCTGCAGACACAGATGTCCTTATACTTTTACACAGTTTCCATTCATTTCCCAACATCCCTGTTCTGCACTATTTACACCAACATTGTTGCATTTGCTATTTTGTTTTAAAATATTGTTAATAGCTGTTCATTTAAACCACTTTGCTGAAGTAGGCGAAGTGCTCCACGAAGGCTCAAATGACATGTCAATTACACCCTTTATATCAGCGTGCACAGAGGGAGGGTTAGCAAAGAATCCTGATAACTGCTGCGATGACAGCCATGATCTGATTGTGGCTTTAGGTTTCGTTAAGCCAGCTCATGCAAAGAAAGCCTTGCTATTGTTATGGCAAATGCAGATGGACCCAATTCAATTCAATTCAATTTTATTTATATAGCGCCAAATCACAACAAAAGTCGCCTCAAGGCGCTTCATAGATACAGAGAAAAACCCAACAATCATATGACCCCCTATGAGCAGCACTTTGGTGACAGTGGGAAGGAAAAACTCCCTTTTAACAGGAAGAAACCTCCAGCAGAACCAGGCTCAGGGAGGGGCGGGGCCATCTGCTGTGATTGGTTGGGGTGAGAGAAGGAAGACAGGATGAAGACATGCTGTGGAAGAGAGACAGAGATTAATAACAGATATGATTCAATGCAGAGAGGTCTGTTAACACATAGTGAGTGAGAAAAGTGACTGGAAAGGAAAAACTCAATGCATCATGGGAATCCCCCAGCAGCCTACGTCTATTGCAGCATAACTAAGGGAGGATTCAGGGTCACCTGGTCCAGCTCTAACTATATGCTTTAGCAAAAAGGAAAGTTTGAAGCCTAATCTTAACAGTAGAGATCCCAGGGAGCAGAATGCACAGAGGCAGAGTTGCGGTGAAGACAGTTTATTTACAGTGATGGGGAAGTTTTACAAGGACAAGTATGTACAACAGTGTATGAATGGGGATGCGGAGCCAAGGACGTGCAGGTGACGGAAACACACACAGGTAGTGCACTTGATTTGGTGCTGTTTATTGCCAAAACCTCCAGACGGGGCGAAATCCTGGGGAGGAAACAAAACTCCTTACAATCACCAGAAATAATCTGAAGGCTCCAGCAGGCAGGGCCAGAATTACAGACTCTCCAAAGATGTCAATACTCCGACACCAGTCTGTCAGGTAGCTCCTGAAGTACACTTCTGAAGAATGATGAGTAACAGGTGTGCCAGGTTCAGTGACACACTGCCCCGCCTGCCTATACAAAAAGGGAGGCACCAAAAACACATACAGACAAAAACACCACATAACCAGAACTCCTAACAGCTATGTCGAATTTACCCCTCAGGTTTATTTTGTTGAGCAAACATCGCTTCAATGGGAAGAAGCGTTCCATTGAAATCTGACCTTTGCTACACAATCAGCATCGTTAGATCTACACAGTGAGAAATACAAAATATGTCTTTTCCTTTTTAACATCTCAATGTTTCTAACTCTTCAGATTTGGAAGTTATTTCTATATTTGCTTGATAATATAACACATTTTTGAAGTGGTCTCAGAGTTTTCACTCAGCCTGACTTGATTTGTTTGTGTGCCTCATAGAGCACACGTTATTACCTCTGCCAAAGAGGTTACGTTTTTGGCAGTGTTTGTGTGCATGCATGTCATTCTTTCTGTTTGTGAGCATCAAGGCTCAAAACGTTTTTAATGAATTCTGATCAAACTTTGTGTAATATTGAAGTGTAACGTCCAAATATTCCACTTCTTCAAGGTCAAATAAAGTCAAGCTTTCATAAAATGTCTTTTATCTTTAACACTATGCTTAAAACTCTGCCTTTGTTTGTGTTGCCAACATTTAGGAAATGATACTGATATATGGGGATTCTAAATATCACATTATGGTTTGCATCCAATAATGTCGTTGACATTTGACCTCTGAGCTCATTTTGTTATATTTCACATCTGTTTTCAGTCAAGTTGCCTTCAAAATGTTTTATATCTCTAAAAAAACTGTTGTCAAAAGAAAGAAAGAGGTAGATATATCCTGTGGTGTAATATTAAATAAGCTCAAGTTATTCATTCCCAGTCATTTACAAATCAGTACATCTCATCCATTATCTACATCCACATAATATTTGTTTAATCAAAGCAAACATCTGTCATGCTAAACTTATTTTACTGCACTACAAACTTCCCTAAAGTGCATTTCAGAAGAACAAAGAAAACTAAATTAATCGATATAAAATACAATACCCTTAAAAATCCCCTTTGAAGTAAGTACTGCCCAGAGCCTGAGCCACTTCAGTTTGTGCTCTCGGAGCACTTCTTGTTCCCATTAGTGTTGCTGCTGCACAACAATATATGCAAATACAGTGGACTAATGACATTTCACTGGGCTAAAGAGAGGTGAACTTACTCAAATCAATCAAAAAAGTCTTTCTTGGAGCAGGAATCCCTGTGTAAGGAATTGCTCCAACACACGTCTTTGGCTCAAGATACTGGTATACTGTTTGGTATATTGATTTTCTAAAGACCACACTAATACCATGGACAGTTTGGAGATATTTTGCACAATAAGTAATCAATCTGAGCACGGTAAGGACAAGCAAAGGCTAGCACCCTGTTTCCTGTGAATGACTGTTTCTGCATATTGAATAGTCAGCTAGACATAGACAGACTTGATTTGATCCCACTGGGAAAAATCGTGTGGTTACATTGTTACCTTGGTTCTCTGAATGAGAGATGGGGTATGATGCCACGACCAAGGGGGGTCACACCCCGTACATATGGAATATGTAACGGAGTGGAGAGGTAGTCTTGATGTGATAGAGAACACGTGTTACATCAGCACAAAATGGACCAAGATTTTTCTTTTTTATATGTACATAAAATGTACATAAAGTGCAGTAGTGTGATACTAACATGCAAGTATTTTTAAACAGTATTGTTTATGTGTGGATTTTCTCCAGTCTGACTACTGATGATATGAAATTCCTGGTTTCCTCAAGAAGTCAATCACCATCTCCTTCTCATTGGTCTTCTTACTGGTGCTGATGTGGAGGTAGTTGAGTTCACTCCAGATGACAAAGTCATTAATGATTAAACTATGCTTGTTTAGCTTGTGAATAAAATGGAGCCGAAGTGTAACTCAGTGTGGTTTAGCTGTAAGAACGTGGTTGATGTTAAGAGATGAATTATCTTTTCCTGAGCTAACAACAGTGGCTGATGTCCTCACTCACTGTATATTTCCTAGTGAAGAACTGAGGCTCTTTCCCTTCTTATTATAATAAACATGATGGTGTTAGCAAAAGCCACAAATGATGAACAATGTTTCCCTCTTTTAGTTTTTGTTTTTTTGTTCATTTATCCTTGTTAAAGACAATTTTAATGATGATTACCATGGTAACATCAGTCTTAGATACCATATTACTTGGCTAACTCAGGTCAAATTTTTTTATCATTAAATTAATTAGTAGGCAGCACGGTGGTTAGCACTGTTGCCGCACAGCAAGAAGGTCCTGAAGCCGGGGTCTTTCTGTGTGGAGTTTGCATGTTCTCCCCGTGTTTGCGTGGGTTCCCTCCGGGTACTCCGGCTTCCTCCCACCATCCAAAGACATGCAGCTTGTGGGGATAGGTTAATTGATTAATCCAAATTGCCACTAGGTGTGAATGTGAGTGCGAATGGTTGTCTGTCTCTGTGTGTTAGCCCTGCGACAGACTGGCGACCTGTCCAGGGTGTACCCCGCCTCTCGCCCTATGACAGCTGGGATAGGCTCCAGCGCCCCCCGCGACCCTGAAAAAGGAGAAGCGGAAGTGAATGGATGGATGGATGGATAAATTAATCAGTCTATATTTTAATCAACCTAACTTGAATTAGATTAAGTCACCACCAAGCTTTTTGAGATGTTTTGTGGTGATGATTTGTTGGTTGTTCTTGTGCAGCTGTGAGAAACTTTGAATATCATTTCGTTTTAAACCAGCTCACAGCATTCTGTTCATGGCGGCGCGCTGTCACTGTTCTAGGATTTAAATCGTGTGCCCTAGCATGTACCCGTGCCTCCCACAGGAGCCTTGACCACTGCCACTCACAGCACAATGGTCCTGACAGAGAATATGCTGTGGAGCCACGGGAGGGAGTGGTAGACCCCCACAGCACGGACATCAATGCGCTGTCACAGCGTGCACCCAATTTCCTCTTATCCAGCCACACATCTGACAGCTGCTCCCACGTCACCACAACACTCTCATTCCTGACAGGAGAGGAGCGCGACACAAAGAGACGCCACTCTGTAGGCTTTTCTTCAGACAAGGGTTCAGGCAGTGTGTTTCATCATGGCTGCAGCATGGATCATATTTTGACCCGCGGCAGGATTATCTTTCTTCATCAAACAGAATTAAAGATGTGTAAGGCAGCGATCCTCTGGCCCAAACAAAACAACAACAAAAACAAACAAATATGAATTGTGATTTAATAAAAGTGTGAAAGTAAAGAAGCTTAAAGGAAATTTTCTTTGGGCTTTTTTTGCTAAATATAATAAACAGCTGAAGGTTGTGTATTAAACTATTAACTACCTAGAGTAGTAAATAGTTGCCATGTACAAAAAAAATGCCAACGTGAACAGACAGAATTACAATAATGGATGTTTCTGCTTTTCTTAGCAGAACTTATAGTACTGCCTTTGTGTCTCTCTTTGAGTAGGCAGACGATAATGGGAGTGCACGATTGCCTCCACACAAATGCTTGCATGTAGTCCTGGATGAAAAAAGGATGAAAAAAAGTTGTCCTCATTGGACAACTGCGCCTGTAATGTCCAATGAGGAGCCCACTTTACATGTTCTTCCAAATATTTGATGCTGACTCCTGGTAGCAGTACATAGCTAAAACATGGTTCTGGGTGTTGAAGGTAGTCATGCCAAATATCGACTTTCAAGCTTGTTTTGTCTATTTTTACCCCGTATACTATATGCTGTGTATATCTGCAGATGTTTGAATAAATTGCTACACCTGTTACTTTTTCAATTCAATTCAATTCAATTCAATTTTATTTATATAGCACCAAATCACAACAAAAGTCGCCTCAAGGCGCTTCATAGATACAGAGAAAAGCCCAACAATCATATGACCCCCTATGAGCAAGCACTTTGGCGACAGTGGGAAGGAAAAACTCCCTTTTAACAGGAAGAAACCTCCGGCAGAACCAGGCTCAGGGAGGGGCGGGGCCATCTGCTGCGACCGGTTGGGGTGAGAGAAGGAAGACAGGATAAAGACATGCTGTGGAAGAGAGACAGAGATTAATAACAGATACGATTCAATGCAGAGAGGTCTGTTAATACATAGTGAGTGAGAAAGGTGAGTGGAAAGGAAAAACTCAATGCATCATGGGAATCCCCCGGCAGCCTACATCTATTGCAGCATAACTAAGGGAGGATTCAGGGTCACCTGGTCCAGCCCTAACTATATGCTTTAGCAAAAAGGAAAGTTTGAAGCCTAATCTTAAAAAAAATTACTAATTACCAATTCTCTAAGGCATGCAAGAGGACAATACGTCACCGTGTCCAAAATTGGCGTAGTTGAGCTACAAAATGCAAAAAAATTAGTGAGGAGCTTTGTGATTGCAAATTCCTTCCATTGTTCCCTTACAGATACTAAGCGTGTCCTCACACTGGGCAATATATGCCATGCCGGAGAATGTTTGAGCAAGAGTTGAGTTTTGTATACTGGGCCTGGATGCAGTTAATTTGGCTTTCGGCGTTGATCGCCAACATTTTCTCAGAACAGCATTCACTGTGAAAATTCCTTATTATTAAACTTTTTAAAAATGAGACTTTAGCACAGTACGATATGTGTCAGAGTGAGCCTTGTTCCTAAACACCATGTGTCAATAAACAATGTAGAACAGGTTACAGAGAAACAAAACCCAGGAAAGAAAGACTTCACCCAGACAAGCAGAGAATCACCAGCCTACACTAACCTTATCTACCAGGTTATATTATACTTTTATTTAATTTGATTTTATTTATTAAAACGCCAGATCAGAACTTGAGTACTCTGGTCAGGGTGCTTTACATTGCATTTACATTACAGCTAATTTACTGCTTATGTATTGAGGTTCAAGTACCTGTTTTTTTGTTTGTTTTGTTGTTTTGGGTTTTTTTGTTTCTGAGAAAAATGAGATCCACATAAGAAGACATTCGTTTTAAATTTCGATAGAACAGTGACAGTATAATGTCCTCGTAAGTGGATATAAGGCCCTTGTAGAGCAAAATTGAGTATTTTGGTCAAATGTGATGTCCAAGTACATGGACGCCAGGTCCTAGGACCTGAACTGACTGATATGTTTTATAGCTCAGTGAGGGTGAATCACAGAGGAGTGTGATTAGTGGAGGAAACATAAGTAACATGGATCGATGGTTGCTAAACAAACAGCAGAATTCTTAGAAATTTATTAGATAATCGAAATTAATATAGGAAAGAAAAAAGAAGGACACAGAGAAAGTACTCAAGTGAGTATTTGTCACAGAGGTTTACAAGAGTGGGAGCCAAATACAATCCGAGGACTGTCCATGTCCCCTGCTCAGGGGTGACGACAAATGAGATCCTGAAACTTTGTAAATTACACCACCATCTAAAAAACTAAACATGGACAGAAATCAAGCTACGAGATACATAAAAAACCTGTACTGCACACAAAGGCTGAAGACTTAATGTTGACTAAATGTAACTCAAGTTATAAACACAGACAGTTAATGAGTGAGCGGACATGGCTGGATATACACAGTGAGCTTACTGGGAAAACAGACATATGGTGTGAACAAACAATCAGGAAATGTGGAAGCAGAACAAAGGCAAGCGAGTATAAACTGCAATCAAACAGAGGAGAAGCTTTCCAACTCCGTATAACTGAAAGAAAAGTATCACTGACAAACAGACAAGCGAGTACAAGTCAGGAGGGAAAGATGGAACTGAAAACATAAACCAAGAAATATTCAAAGACTGTAACAGGATGCAAACTTCACTGAATCACTGAACACTTTATGTGCAGTTTATAATTTCAATAAATGAACACATTTAGAACACGATGGTTCTAAATGCACAAATATGCAAACATGAGCACATGTAAAAGCATCAGCATGTCACTGCATTGACCATATTGGGCATTTTAGCATGAAGTTGATATGAAGACCGCGACCATACCGTCCTATTGTAGGAGGCAAACAGTTATTATTTAACAGACTATTCCCTCCATGGTCGCGGATAAGGTCATAATGTTTGAAGCTATCACACCAATAAGTTTAGCAGCTATAAATAAACCTAATGATGGTATTAATGAAGAGGTGGCAGGTGGGCACACGTAGTCATTTCATGTAGATGTTCAGTTCAAATCAATACTCTCAGGAATACAGATTCATGTAAAAGGGAAAAGCACGTGTAAAACAACAAATATGATCTTGGCCTTGATCACTAATGGGATGAAGACCCATTAGTGATCTTTGTGTGTACGTTTGATTAAATTCTGACCAGTGATGCAGAAGAATCAGTGACTCTTGTGAACTGTCGACACTGTCGACTGGTGGACAGTGGACACTTCACCTTGGGATGAGCTCATTAGTCCTTTGGATGGCTGACCTAAAGATGTTCATTTATTATTTAAATTGGGCTTTGTAAAAATGGAAGAGACATTTTGTTGTATCATATAATAAATACTGGAATAGATGCTATTCTTCTTGTACTTGGAGTTGAATTTAGATGAAATACTCTATTCCAAAAGCAGAACCTGTCATTATGAAAAGCACAGCTGTTACTAATAACATTAACAATGGCTCTGTTCTGTTCAAATGTCCCTGCAATCCATTACAGCATGACAGCGAGACGTGAGCCCCTGAAACTAAAATAGCCGTGTGGATTTCAGCCATTAATCATTATATTATTTTGATGTAATTGTGACATTTGCACTGTAACATTTAAAACATTCCTTCTGGTGTGGGGGAAGAAAAAAACATTTACAGCTTTGACGCAAGTATTTGACAAGGAAGGCGTACATGGTATAAACTGCTTTTTAATAGTGAACTGATGCACAGGGAGGGAGAAACTGCTGGTTGCTTATAACAGGTCTTGATGCGTTGCGGGAACTGAAAAAACAAATAAAACATACAAACTTGCCGTTTTACTACATGGTTAACTTCATTTCTGTTGTTTCCAGTAGTTCCAGATATTTCATAGAGCACTCAGTTTTGATGAAAATAGGTCTTGAGACATAACAGTTTGCTTTTCACGTTGACTGTGCATAACTGTTGTTTTAAGGATGTTTTCTTTTGCTTTACACAGTGATGCATGATGTTGAGCCGTGATGTTGAGCCTTGAGTTGTAATCAAACATGGGAACCAGTGTAGCCAATTATCTGTGATGGCCATTAAACTGGAAAGATGGATTACCAATTATTAATGACACTAGTGGGCATTCAGCTCTTCAGTCCCCAAATCTTGATGCACTAAACACCATGAATCTTGGTTAGAACTATTTTTTATTTTCACGCTGGAGTTCATGTTCAATGGGAAAAACCAAATGCAGACAAAAACAGGATGCCAAAGGACAAGGCATGTTGACTGAAACTGAAATAGCAAGAAAAACTATTCTCACAAAAGGTGGCAGAATAAATTTGATGCTGCATGGAGCCAGCAAAGCATAATAAGGCACATACATACAGTGGACCTAAAAAAGTCCACTCAAGGAGGTGAGGAGAAGGGCAATGAAGATTTTTCAAGGCGTTATAGATATACCATGGAACATGGTTTTACAGTAAGTGAAGAACTAGACATTGCTCCAAAACTGATGAAAAGAAAAGACTAAACCTGTTCAGGGAAGTTACCCAAAGGCCTACATGTGACAGCAGTCTCAGTATTTTAGGGTTTCAAGATGGAAGCAAAACATCCATACACAACTAAACCACACGAAGCTACACTCTGGTGACAGTGGCAGAGAAAAGGCCACTAAAAATACTGCTGGACATTATGAACAATGCTGGGCATCCTCCGCACACGGCCATTAACAACCAGAAGAGTCTGTTCAGTGACAGGTTGCTTCTCCCAAAGACAAGAACCAACAGACTTAAAAACTCCTTTGTCCCACACACCATCAGACTGTTTAACTCCTCTCTGGAGGGGAGAGGGAGGGGAAACAGGAGGACAAAGGAGGGGGGAAGAACTAAGCTGTAGTGCCTCTTCACTTCACTGTGCAATTACCTTTTGTGCAATACTTCTGTTAATAGTCAACGGTGCAATAGACCTCAATACTTGAAATGTGCAATTTCACTTGTATTTTTATTCCTATTTATTCTATTTATCCCCTTTGTATATTTTATCTATATATGTCTCTGTATTTGTATATGTGTGTATATATATATGTATAATATTTTGTAACTCTGTAACTTCTGTCGGTGCTGTGCTTTTTTTGGAAACCAAATTTCCCAGAGGAACCCACCCGAGGGATTAATAAAGTTTTATCTTATCTTATCTTATCTTATCTTATCTTATCTTATCTTATCTTACACATCAAGTCTTTTTAAAGCAGCAAATATGTTCAGGTTAATTTGGGGCCTATAATTCCAAACGGTATACTAGGAGCAACGGAGCAAAAACATTTCTACACATCACCAAAAGAGCAACCTGCCAATGGTGAAGCATGGTGGTGGCAGCATTAAGCTTTGGGGGTTTTCTTTAGCTTAAACTGAAATTTTGATGAATGGTGAGCAGTGCACAGTGATGATGTGGAAAAAGACTGAAAAAAGAGAATTAAACTAAATGTTGGTGACCTGGTTGTCAGACTGATTTTACTTCATTTAAGTTAGCTCAGTCCAATCAGACCTGACCAGTCAAACCATCGTATAGTAAGAATTACACAAAACGGCTGTTTTCCTTTTATTTAGTGTAAAGATATACCAATACAGTCAACAGACTGAGATGAGAAAAATACAGCTCCTCAATATGTTTGCTTTGTACATCCCATCAGTCTGTTGTCATTGGAAAGAAATGTCACTGATTAAAGAAAAGCAGGCAGGTCAGGCCAGCCTGTCAGTAAGAAGCCTGTGTTTTTGATATGATGCTTTTTAATGACTGCAACAGAATCCCATAAAAAGTGCCCCAGATCTTGCCCTTATCTGGAGGTTTTACTCTTTGCAAATCCAGTTTGCCAAAAAAAATTCCCCATCGAAGTGTGCAGGATCTTCATTGGCCAGAATTTGGAGGCATTTGAGTGAACAAGGGGTCGAAGGTCACTGAATAAACTGCTCTCCAGTTTTATTTTCTATTTTAGTTTTACTTAGTTTATATTAAAAAATCTGTTGGAATACCTCACATTATAAGGCTTTCACCGTGGCCTGTGTTTTTAACAATGTAGCCTACACTGGCTTTATTCTTTATTTTGCTACTTTATCCTGCTTGCAGTTGTGCAAAGAAGAGCAGACCAAGATTCCACCACAGTGATGGGAAACACTCATAGCCAGCTATCACAAACACTTGTTTGCAGCTCTTGTTGCCAAAGGTGGCACAACCACTTATTACCTTTAATGGGAAATTGTTTTTTCTTTGGATAGGTCTTTTTTCCTTAAATAAAAAATATCATCATTTGAAAACTGTATTTTGTGTTTAATTCAGTTACCTTTGTCTAATATTACAGTTTATTGTTTTTTAATCTGAAACAGGAAAGTGTGACAAATGACTCATAAAACTGAAGAGATGCCACTAAATTTAATGAGGCCTAATAAAGACAGTGCAGCACTCCAGCCAAAAGTGGTTAATGGACTCTGCTGGAAACTGAATTTAGTTATCTCTCCTGCAAAACAATAAAGATATTTTACTTTATTCAAAATAGATAACGGCGCTGGGTGATTCGATAATTCAATAATAAAACAATAATAAAAAATTGTTCTCTCTTAATGTAAATGTAAATGATTCTCATTACACACTTACACTGAAGTGCTTCAGTTCTTGGTATTTAACTACTTTTTTAAATTTGGTGTGAAAGGCTTGAACACGAAGCTAAATAGAATAATAATTATATGAAAAATGTGCCAAATGGTCATTTTGTGATCTGTGAGTCATGCAGTCAGGCCTGGTCTTAGCACAGTGGGAAGTGCTAATGAAAATATACATTGAGTGTGTTCATGTGTGATTTTTCTCTCTGTGTGAGCTGAACGGGATCAGTGAGAGTTTGTGTTGCAATCCTATGTTTTGAGAATCTACGAACCCATAAGACTTCAGTGTATCATAAACCTGATTCGTATTCCACAAGCAAAATCAATCACGCTAACGATAATCACCGTGGAGGAACCTTCCGATGGGTGCGAGCTGTTCGTGTTCATTCAAACTAATCCATAATGTGGCATAGCTTCCAGCTAGCAGCCTTCTCTTTCATTCATCAGTCACTAACCATTTGGGCTGGGCCTGTGTTGTGATTGATTGTGTTTATACTTTGTGCCTGCTGTGTGACTGATGAAGTGAAATGTGTGTGCACCGTTCAGTGGACGAATGTCATGTGTACTCTATGCATGCTGCACACAGAATCAGTGGTACAGTTGGAGCTGCTCTGAGACACACGTTTAAAGAAATTGAAACTTTTCAGCCTACAAACCAAAGTAATCCTGCTCTTTCAATTTCAGTTGTAATCACCTTTAGTTGGTCACCAGTTCTCTGTAAACAAGTTTGTTGCCTCTCGAAGACTAATGTTAGCCTAGTAGAGGCATTGGCTGGAGGTAGAGGTTTGTGTCGAGTAATTGAGGGGGCGTTTCCGCGATGCGCGTATCGAGGCTTGCTTCATTTATGGGAGGAGCTGAAAATGATGACGTCCGAAGCCTCGCTGCCCGGCTGTACCACGTGACTGGTTCATGACGTGGTTCGAACTTTGCCGCGAGCTATGACAGCGATATAAACCCCTCAGACTTCATTCAAGATGTGGGTGTTTGATGGAGAGTTGCGGTTAGTGAGAGTTTGGAGACAGTTTGGAGGTTTATGAGAGTGAGGAGAGAAAGTCAGGAGAGAATGGAGCCAGCTAAGAAGAGGAGGATGTCCTCCCCTGTGTGGGAACATTTTGATCTTATTCCTCCCAACAAGGTATGTAAATTTCTACAGAAGATGTATTTTCATAATGCTGATGGTGCAATACAATTAATGTTGAGCGGCTTTACTTTTGTACAAGGTGAAGTGTTTGCTATGTGCCAGGGAGCTGGGATATAACAACAACACCTCATCCATGCTTAGGCACTACAGAGCTTTGCATGAGAATAAGGGGAACACCGATTGTGGAGCAAGACCAGGTGAGCCATCAAATGTCATGATAATGTAGCATGCAGTAATGTTACTAAATGATATAACAATATTATACTTAAATTATACATATAAGTTACGTGTGTGATATTTATATTTGTGCTTTGTTTTTGTTGTCTTTCCTCAGGAGAACAATCTCAAACAGATGAAGACCTGGTTAGCATGGTGATCGAGGACCATTTAGCATTGTGGAGGACAAAGAATTTAAAGATTTGTTAAATCATTCAATCCTAGCTATGTTCTCCCCACTAAAAAGGTCATAAAAGCAGTGAAAATTTAATTTTTACAGAATAAAATGTGAACAGGCAGGACTGTCCATACCTCAACGTTACAAAAGCACAACAACTGTCCACACCCCAACCACACCTCACCTCACAGTAAATAATCATTTTCCATACTGCCAGTATAAATATACACAGTATGCTGCCATCACTACAATATGCATGTTTTACACACTCCTTTTGTTGTTGACATTTACAGGCTGTGTGCAAAAGGCCACACTCTTCACATTCATGCCAACTAATATTTTTTACGTCCAGTAGGTGTCCTACTAGAGCAAATGAAGCGTCAAGACGCTTTGCGCTGGGGTGAACCAATTGGATGAAAAGCTTCAGTGCTTCATGAACAGTGTTGGGAAGGTTACTTTTAAAATGTATTCCATTACAGATTACAGAATACATGCCCCAAAATGTATTCTGTAACGTATTCCGTTACGTTACTCAATGAGAGTAACGTATTCTGAATACTTTGGATTACTTAATATATTATCATGCTGTTTACAACTACATGAATGTACTATTGCTGTGATTTATTACTGTTACTGAAGGTCCGCGGCTCCGAACCGTAGTAAAGGGACCTCTGGCTAATACGGTGGGTTCGTAGCCGAAAACTAGCTTTACTTTGTTGTCTGGGTCAACTTTGCTAGCGAGAGACAGAGAGAGGCGTTGAAAGGCTGCTCGAACAGAACTTATTGTTTTTGGAGGAAAACACGAACACGGTGTACAGTCGAGTCTTAACAGCTTACTTACAACTGGGCTCGTCAGGCTCTCTTCTTGGCTGCAGTGGTTATTATTATATTTACATGCTTCCAGCTCCCGTTTTTGCTCCATGACAGCTCGTACTTTTCCTTTTTCTCCCTCCCTCGCTCACAGACACATAACGTGTATGGCAGTCCATTCTCCCTGCAGCACGGACTACACTGCCTATGATGCTACATTCTTTAGAGCTATACCTGTAGCATTCTGCCTATTAGCTTAGCACAACAACAACAGGCGCTCTCTCACCCAGGAAACACGCAGAGAGAGAGCGCCACCCTGTAACCAAGGCAACCGTAACGCTGCCGCCTGGAACAACAGAACGTAGCTGTCAAACAAAACCCAAACAGTCCTGACCCGCGACAATATGAAACAGGGAAGTACCGCCGTGTAATCCATTTATTTCAACAAAGTAACTGTATTCTAAATACCACCTTTTTAAACGGTAACTGTAACGGAATACAGTTACTCATATTTTGTATTTGAAATACGTAACGGCGGTACATGTATTCCGTTACTCCCCAACACTGTTCATGAAGCTTCATCTGCCCATCACTAGCTGGAGGGACCAGGTTAACTATTTGTTGGGAAGCACTAATGTTCCTGCAGGTTACCTCTGTGGTGGCCATCTTGTTTTCCCTGTAAAGAGGAGGCCTGCCTCAATTGCAGCTCTTTTATAGGCCAGTCTGAATCGAGAAGGCGTGGTCTTTAGAGTATTTAAAGTGGGCAGGAAATGGATTGGGGGCGATTTTGAGAAGATGCTGTCTGTATGTGCATGATATTGGCAAGAGACAATAAAGCAATTACTTCAATTAAGATAGAGTGAAGACTGATGTTCCCCTCACCACACCTCTCTGCGTAACAGTGGTGTCAGGAGTGGGATTTGGTCACGCCTGTGAATGAGGGAGAGAACACGCTGAATGAGGGGTGTAGGACGTGGAAGAAACCGTGGGACATGGAAGAAAGAGAAGGTGGACAAACAATTGAGCCAGCTCCACCACCTGAAGGAGCAATGGCTGATGAGGATGATTTTGAACCAGTAGTACGACCGAAGCAGACTGCCGTTGGTGTCGTGAGTAAAGAACTTTCTGAACCGGATATCTTTGATGAAATTAGAGAATTTATGCAGCATTCCAAAAGAACAGAAGCAATACAGTTTGAACAGATTAAACAACTGAGTGACAATATACCAAGGCTGCAACATGCTGTACATTCTGAACTTCAGCCTTCTGTCCGGAGTGACATTTCTACAGCAGCTGTTTTCCCAAAGCAAGAGGCTGGGCAACTGGCTCCACTATCAGCTGTGCAGCCACCTCACAGAGCCACTGAGCACCAAGCTGAGCTGCCTCCTTCATCTCAACCACTGCATGCACAGCCTCAAATGCATGTTGTTCAACCTGCTCCAGTGCAGAGAGCAGAAAAACACCGTGGAGGTGAGCCAAGAATACCTGACTTCAGGGAAGGTGAGGATCCTGAAAGTTTTTTTGTGCGATTCGAACGCATAGCTAAAACGTGGGAATGGCCGCAAGTTGAATGGGCAGCTAGAGTGGTCATGTTATTGACTGGAAAAGCCCTTGAAGCTTACGCTGGCATGGATGAAGAACAGTCTGACTCTTATGATGCCATTAAAGCTGCAGTGTTATCCAAGTTTAATGTAACAGAGGAGACCTACAGATACCGGTTCCAGAGCACCAGCGTACCAGTGGGAGAGAGTGTGCGTGAAACCTACAATCGGATAAAGGGACTCTATAAGCATGGATGCGTCCTGACAGTCGGAGCAAAGAAGAGATTGGTGAAACCATTATTTTGGAACAGTTTCTTCGCGTGCTGCAGTCAAACGTCCGCACATGGGTGAAGGAGAACAACCCAAAGACAGGAGAGGAAGCTGCAGATCTGGCTGAACGTTACCTAGCTGCTCATCGTGAACCTTCTAAGTCACAGATGACTGTGGGGAGACCGAGGTTTGTGGAGGTAAAACCTCCAGGGGTGACTAGTGTTGAAAGCTTGGACACTAGGGGTGGTAAGAAGCCTATACATTGCAGTCAAAGGTACAACCTCATTTGCTATTACTGTCAGCAGCCTGGTCATAAAGCTTCTTTATGTCCCCTAAGAAACCAAAGTCAGAGTTGAGTGTAGTTCCCTCCACAGGTCTTGAGGGTGAACTAACTGGTGATGGTTTAGTGCCACATAAGTGTGTGGTAGATGTTTCAATAAATGGCCAAACAGTAAAGGCTCTTGCTGACACTGGTAGCTCACAAACCTTGGTTAAATCTTCTACGTTGAGCAATGTATTACCTAACTTTAACAAACCTGTAAATATTACTTGTGTTCATGGGTGTCAAAAAGATTATCCAACAGCAGATGTCACTATTGAAGTTGAGGGCCAAGCATTTACAGTGGGGCAAAAAAGTATTTAGTCAGCCACCGATTGTGCAAGTTCCCCCACTTAAAATGATGACAGAGGTCAGTAATTTGCACCAGAGGTACACTTCAACTGTGAGAGACAGAATGTGAAAAAAAAAATCCATGAATTCACATGGTAGGATTTGTAAAGAATTTATTCGTAAATCAGGGTGGAAAATAAGTATTTGGTCAATAACAAAAATACAACTCAATACTTTGTAACATAACCTTTGTTGGCAATAACAGAGGTCAAACGTTTACTATAGGTCTTTACCAGGTTTGCACACACAGTAGCTGGTATTTTGGCCCATTCCTCCATGCAGATCTTCTCAAGAGCAGTGATGTTTTGGGGCTGTCGCCGAGCAACACGGACTTTCAACTCCCGCCACAGATTTTCTATGGCGTTGAGGTCTGGAGACTGGCTAGGCCACTCCAGGACTTTCAAATGCTTCTTACGGAGCCACTCCTTTGTTGCCCGGGCGGTGTGTTTTGGATCATTGTCATGTTGGAAGACCCAGCCTCGTTTCATCTTCAAAGTTTTCACTGATGGAAGGAGGTTTTGGCTCAAAATCTCACGATACTTGGCCCCATTCATTCTGTCCTTAACACGGATCAGTCGTCCTGTCCCCTTGGCAGAAAAACAGCCCCATAGCATGATGTTTCCACGCCCATGCTTCACAGTAGGTATGGTGTTCTTGGGATGCAACTCAGTATTCTTCTTCCTCCAAACACGACGAGTTGAGTTTATACCAAAAAGTTCTACTTTGGTTTCATCTGACCACATGACATTCTCCCAATCCTCTGCTGTATCATCCATGTGCTCTCTGGCAAACTTCAGACGGGCCTGGACATGCACTGGCTTCAGCAGCGGAACACGTCTGGCACTGCGGGATTTGATTCCCTGCCGTTGTAGTGTGTTACTGATGGTGACCTTTGTTACTTTGGTCCCAGCTCTCTGCAGGTCATTCACCAGGTCCCCCCGTGTGGTTCTGGGATCTTTGCTCACCGTTCTCATGATCATTTTGACCCCACGGGATGAGATCTTGCGTGGAGCCCCAGATCGAGGGAGATTATCAGTGGTCTTGTATGTCTTCCATTTTCTGATGATTGCTCCCACAGTTGATTTTTTCACACCAAGCTGCTTGCCTATTGTAGATTCACTCTTCCCAGTCTGGTGCAGGTCTACAATTCTTTTCCTGGTGTCCTTCGAAAGCTCTTTGGTCTTGGCCATGGCGGAGTTTGGAGTCTGACTGGTTGAGGCTGTGGACAGGTGTCTTTTATACAGATGATGAGGTCAAACAGGTGCCATTCATACAGGTAACGAGTGGGGGACAGAAAAGCTTCTTACAGAAGACGTTACAGGTCTGTGAGAGCCAGGGATTTTCCTTGTTTGAGGTGACCAAATACTTATTTTCCACCCTGATTTACGAATAAATTCTTTACAAATCCTACCATGTGAATTCATGGATTTTTTTTTCACATTCTGTCTCTCACAGTTGAAGTGTACCTCTGGTGCAAATTACTGACCTCTGTCATCATTTTAAGTGGGGGAACTTGCACAATCGGTGGCTGACTAAATACTTTTTTGCCCCACTGTATGTTAACTGTAGGAGTGTTGGATCAGTAAGCATATGATGTCATTCTGGGAGAAGACTTACCAATGTTAGACAGTTTGGTTCACAATAACTCTGAAGCCTATTCTTGTGCTGTTGTCACTCGTTCAATGAAAAGGGGTTTAGAACCACTGCCAGATGTAGATGATGACTCATTGGAAGTAAGGAGTAAAATCAGGAAAACAAAACGACAACGCAGGCAGGAGAAAAATAAAAACAGTGGTAGGGCAAAACTTCCGGAACCAACCTTACCAATGTCTCCACCTATTGATCTTCAGTGGGAGTTTCCCAATAATTTTAGAGAAAGACAGGAAAATGATCCATCTTTAAAACCTCTCTTTAAGAAAGCATGCAACGTGGACGATGGAAAAGAAAATGCCACTAAAAGAGCACTGCCCAAAACCTCAAATGAAGCATTTGGCCCGAGATTGGGCCCCCGTGCCAGAGTATGAGTTGTCGTTTTTTTTCTTGAGATATTCCTCTTTAAAAAATTGAAAACATTGTCGGCTAAATTTTTTGGGCACTTTGAAATTGAGTGCATGATGACAGAATGATGCCTGATGTTTTTTTTATGGGCCCTCCATGAATCAGACTTGATTGTCCAACACAGATGCTGATTTGGATTGAGATCTGGGGAATTTGGAGGTCAAGTCAACCTCAAACTTGTTGTTGTGCTCCTTAAACTAGCAGTACACATTATCATGCTAAAAGTGGCCACAACCATCAGGGAATACCATTTACATGTAAGGGTGAATGCACATTTAGGTGCCAGGTGTTCTGCAGGTAAGCAATGCATACACATTGGCAATCCACATGATCCCGGCCGCCTTCTTCCGTTGCTCCGTAGTCCAGTTCTGATGCTCTCATGCACGTTGTTGGCACTATTCAGCATGAATACCCTATCTGGTCTGCAGATACACAGCTCCATATGCAACAAACTGCAATGCACTGGATATTCTGACACCTTTCTATCAGAATCAACATTAAGTTTTCCACAGTTTGAGCCAGAGTAGTTCACCTGTTGGACTGGACCAGAAGGGCCGGTGTTCACTCCCCACATGCATTAATGATCCTTGGCCGCCCATAACCCCGTAGTTTCCTTTACTTCTGTTGGTTCCTTGAACGACTTTTAATCATACTGACCACTGCAGATCAGGAACACTCCACAGCACTCTCTGACACAGTCATCTAGACATCACAATTTGACCACAAACCTTATGCTTGCCTATTTTTTCTACTTCTGACAAATCAACTTTGAGAACAATACATGTACTTGCTCCTTCATATGTCGCAGGTGCCATTGCTCCTTTTGTCCTTTGTCATGGTGTTGTTCCCCTCCTGCATATTTCCTGGTGTCTGCTAACTTTTTGGAATTTGGTCTTGTTTGAGTTTTTGTATCAAGGAGATTTGATCAGCTCAATAAAGGCTTTGCCTGCAATGTTGTACATTTCCCTGTTATTGTGTCATTTGACACATTAACTGTGTCAGACACGGTCTCACCGTGTTCCAACATGTCTTGTCAACACCAATTATGAAATGTACTTAACTGAAGAAAAAAAAATTTAGTGGTTCATGTAAACGCTTTGCAGTCATGCTGCATTCTTTAATGTTCCTTTTGTGTTACAGAATGACATCAAAAAGAACATTAAAATATATAAAATGACCAGAATGCGATATACAATTACCACAAAGCAAAGCGACATGACCACAAAATAGGAACACATTTACAGACAGAATGGGCAAGAAAACAGATACAGAATTACCACAAAGAAAATCGACTACCTGAGGTGTCATTCTTTGTTTCTTTGTGCTCGTCTTCCATTCCTAAGAGACGCACGATGACCACAAACAAATGCAGCACAAGTACAAAGATAGTGATTTAAAAGAGAAATCCTGACTATAAACTAAATACAAAATGACAGTTATGTAATTTAAATTACTACAAGTGGATGCAACAAGGCCATAGAGAGATGCAGAAGGATTATAGACACAGAATGGAATTGCAAATAAAGACATTACAGGGACAGAATGACCACAGCGATGAGGATGAGGAAATGAAGCTATATATCTGAATCACATTGCATTTTGAAAATGATGTATGCATGCATATAAATATCAAAAATGTGTGTTTTTTTTTTTTTATTTAAATTTCTCAGTGTGCCCTTTTATTATTTTGCTATAATACAAGTGTAGCAAGTGTGGGCTTGTTTAACAGCTAACATAGCCTCTGGAGCTGAAAAATAAAGCTAATGTGCATGTGTCAAAAGTTTTCCTTAGGAGGCCACTGGAGGCTGTGGCTGAAAGCAATACAGCCTGCAGAGTTTCATACTAAAGTGTTCAACTTTTCTGTAAAAAATAAGAATATCTTCAACCTGGAACAAAAACAGCTTTGCTCTGTAGCTCATCTATTAAGGATTAGAGTCAGGGGTGTGACTGCTTTGACGAATGTGCCGATGCAAGAACCTGTAGCTGATAGCTGTCACTGAACTGTACATATCAAAGAAAAACCATAATCCCCCCACCAGTGTGCACTAGTTTTTGGAGTGTGGATAAAGCACAGACTATTTTAAGGTTTGTTAAACATGTTTTTAAGGATGTCAGACTCTGCTTATGATTTATTGTATGATGCCTGATAGCTATGATCTTCTTTGTGTGCTTTCTAAACCTACAGTATGTGACTGGATCACATAAATCACATGGAAAATATAGTTTTTAAAAATAACCAGACAAACAACAACAAACGCTGTGCTTCCTTTTTAAATGATCCAGAAGGAAAAAGAACATTTGCACGTTGCGTGTGAGGAAATGTGCTATGCTGAGAGGACTCAAGTCTTTGTTCAAGTACACGTGCCTTCTTTTTGTGTGTTTAATTAAAATGTTACTTGATTATTATGTTTGTTTTTCCCCCTGAACATCATCTGTCCGAGTTCTAGCACAGACTGTTACTTCCTGCCCAAGGGTGCCTTTCAATTGCTACCTCTGTCTTTCTGGTCTGCCCTCCTCTCTCCTCCCCCTCCATAGCTTAATCTTCACTGCCCTTTTCACAGTTACGTCCATAAGCATTTGAAGGATGTGGCACATTTTGTGTGACTTTCCTTCATGACACTACCAGAGTATTTAGATCAAACAATGAAAATGTGACTGAAGTCCACATGGTCAGCTTTAATTAAAGCAGTTTAACAATAGTATTGTATTAACTGTTTAGGAATTACCATTTTTATAAATAGTTCATTAATTATTTAGGAATTAATTACAAGGAATTGCACAATTGACTGAGAGGCAGTTTCATGTCCAAGTGAAGCGTGATCCACCAGAGATGCTTCCATGGCTATAGATACAAAGGGTCAGGTGCAAACAAAGTTACACAGAAAAATAAGAAGGTCAGATTAGATTTTATATATATATATATATATATATATATATGCAGTAGTTATATATATATAACTAGGGATGCACCGATAACGATACTGGCATCGGGTATCGAGGCCGATACTGTAAAATGTGTGTGTACTCATACTCGTAAAAGTTAACCGATACCATGAACCGATACCAACTTATTTCATTAATCAGAGGGTGGCTTGTCATTTCTGTTGTCGTTTTTTAGATTGGCCACTAGGGGGCCAATTATTATTTTATTTATTATTTATTTTATAATTTTTTTATATTTTATTATTTATATAATAATAATTATTTTGTTTGTTTCAATTCAATTCAATTCAATTTTATTTATATAGCGCCAAATCACAACAAATGTCGCCTCAAGGCGCTTCATAGATACAGAGAAAAGCCCAACAATCATATGACCCCCTATGAGCAAGCACTTTGGCGACAGTGGGAAGGAAAAACTCCCTTTTAACAGGAAGAAACCTCCGGCAGAACCAGGCTCAGGGAGGGGCGGCCATCTGCTGCGACCGGTTGGGGTGAGAGAAGGAAGACAGGATAAAGACATGCTGTGGAAGAGAGACAGAGATTAATAACAGATACGATTCAATACAGAGAGGTCTGTTAATACATAGTGAGTGAGAAAGGTGACTGGAAAGGAAAAACTCAATGCATCATGGGAATCCCCCGGCAGCCTACATCTACTGCAGCATAACTAAGGGAGGATTCAGGGTCACCTGGTCCAGCCCTAACTATATGCTTTAGCAAAAAGGAAAGTTTTAAGCCTAATCTTAAAAGTAGAGATAGTGTCTGTCTCCTGAATCCAAACTGGAAGCTGGTTCCACAGAAGAGGGGCCTGAAAACTGAAGGCTCTCCCTCCCATTCTACTTTTAAATACTCTAGGAACAACAAGTAGGCCTGCAGAGCGGGAGCGAAGTGCTCTAATAGGGTGATATGGTACTACAAGGTCATTAAGATAAGATGGGGCCTGATTATTTAAGACCTTGTATGTGAGGAGCAGGATTTTGAATTCAATTCTGGATTTAACAGGAAGCCAATGAAGGGAAGCCAAAACAGGAGAAATATGCTCTCTCCTTCTAGTCCCTGTCAGTACTCTTGCTGCAGCATTTTGGATTAACTGAAGGCTTTTCAGTGAGTTTTTTGGACATCCTGATAATAATGAATTGCAGTAGTCTAGCCTGGAAGTAATAAATGCATGAACTAGTTTTTCAGCGTCACTCTGAGACAGGATATTTCTAATTTTAGAGATGTTGCGCAAATGGAAGAACGCAGTCTTACATATTTGTTTAATATGTGCGTTGAAGGACATATCCTGGTCAAAAATGACTCCAAGGTTCCTCACAGTGTTACTGGAGGCCAAGGTAATGCCATCCAGAGTAAGAATCTGGTTAGATACCATATTTCTAAGCTTTTCAGCGCCGAGTACAATGACCTCAGTTTTATCTGAGTTAAGAAGCAGAAAGTTAGTGGCCATCCAAGTCTTTATGTCTTTAAGACATTCCTGCAGTTTAACTAATTGGTGTGTGTTATCTGGCTTCATGGACAGATAGAGCTGGGTGTCATCTGCATAGCAGTGAAAATGTATGCTATGTCTTCTAATGATGCTGCCTAGGGGAAGCATGTATAATGTAAACAGAATTGGTCCTAGCACCGAACCCTGTGGAACTCCATAATTAACCTCAGTGTGTGAAGAGGACTCTCCATTTACATGCACAAATTGGAGTCTATTAGATAGATATGATACAAACCACTGCAGTGCAATACCTGTAATACCTACAGCATGTTCTAATCGCTCTAATAGAATATTATGGTCAACAGTATCGAATGCTGCACTAAGGTCAAGAAGGACAAGCACAGAGATGAGTCCACTGTCAGAGGCCATAAGAAGATCATTTGTAACCTTCAATAAAGCTGTTTCTGTGCTGTGATGAACTCTGAAACCTGACTGAAACTCTTCAAATAAACCATTCCTCTGCAGATGATCTGTTAGCTGTTTGACAACTACTCTTTCAAGGATTTTTGATATGAAAGGAAGGTTGGAGATTGGCCTATAATTAGCTAAGACTGCTGGGTCTAGAGATGGCTTTTTGAGTAAAGGTTTAACTGCAGCCACCTTGAAGGCCTGTGGTACATAGCCGATTATTAGAGATAGGTTGATCATATATAAGATCGAAGAATTAATCAATGGCAGGACTTCTTTGAGCAGTTTTGTAGGAATGGGGTCTAAAAGACACGTTGATGGTTTGGAGGAAGTAATTATTGAAGTTAACTCAGAAAGATCGATTGGAAAAAAAGAGTCTAACTTAACATCAATGAAACTAAGAGTAGCTGTAGATAATATTACATCTGTGGGATGATTATTGGTAATTTTTTCTCTAATGATAAAAATTTTATTTGTGAAGAAGTTCATGAAGTCATCACTAGTTAACGTTAAAGGGATGGTTGGCTCAAAAGAGCTCTGACTTTTTGTCAGCCTGGCTACAGTGCTGAAGAGAAACCTGGGGTTGTTCTTATTTTCTTCAATCAGTGATGAGTAGTAAGCTGTTCTGGCTTTGCGGAGGGCTTTCTTATAAATCAACAAACTATTTCTCCAGGCTAAATGATGATCCTCTAAATTTGTGACACGCCATTTCCTCTCCAGATTACGAGTCATCTGCTTTAGGGTACGTGTTTGAGAATTATACCACGGGGTCAGGTACTTCTGATTAGAGACCTTAGTTTTCACTGGAGCTACAGTATCCAGAGTCGTACGTAGTGAGGAGGTGAAATTATTAACAAGATAATCGACCTCTGTTGGGGTAGCGTTCAGATAGCTGCTCTGCTCTGTGTTGGTACAGGGCATTGACGATGATAACAGTGGCTGGATTATATTCTTAAACTTAGTTACAGCGCTTTCAGAAAGACATCTACTTTGATAAAGTCCACTCTCCACTGCTGCGTAATCAATTATTGTAAATGTAAATGTTATCAAGAAATGATCAGACAGGAGAGGGTTTTCAGGAAACACTGTTAAATGTTCAGTTTCTATGCCATATGTTAAAACAAGATCTAGAGTGTGATTAAAGTGGTGGGTGGGTTCTTTTACATTTTGAGAGAAACCAATTGAGTCTAACAACAGATTAAATGCCATGTTGAGGCTGTCATTTTTAGCATCTACATGGATGTTAAAATCACCCACAATAATTATTTTATCTGAGCTCAGAACTAAATTAGATATAAAGTCTGAGAAATCAGACAGAAACTCTGTGTAAGGCCCAGGTGGACGATAGATGATAACAAGTAAGACTGGTTTCTGAGTTTCACAGCTGGGGTGGACAATGCTAAGCATCAGGCTTTCAAATGAATTAAAAGTCTGTCTTGGTCTTTCATTAATTAATAGACTGGTGTGAAAAATTGCTGCCACACCACCCCCTCGACCTGTGCTTCGAGATTTCTGGTAGTTAGAATGACTCGGGGGTGTTGATTCATTTAAACTAACATAATCATCCTGCTGCAACCAGGTTTCTGTAAGGCAGAGTAAATCAATTTGTTGATCAATTATTAAGTCATGTACTAACAGAGACTTGGAGGAGAGAGACCTAATATTTAATAATCCACATTTCACTGTTTTACTCTTTGGTTCAGATGTGGATACTGTATTGTTCTTTCTTTGTGATTGTTTAAGTTGTTTGTTGCTGGTTTTTAGTTTGTTTTTTGTCTTTTTGGAAGCAGACACAGTCTCTATGGAGATGGGTTTTTGGGGGGGTAGCAGGAGGAGAGAAGCTGCAGAGAGGCGTGTAAGACTGCAACTCTGCTTCCTGGTCCCAACTCTGGATAGTCATGTTTTGAGGGGTTTAATAAATTTGTCGATATTTCTAGAAATGAGAGCTGCTCCATCCAAAGTGGGATGGATGCCATCTCTCCTAACAAGACCAGGTTTCCTCCAGAAGGTTTGCCAATTATCTATGAAGCCCACATCGTTTCTGGGACACCACTCAGACAGCCAGCAATTTAAGGAGAACATGCGGCTAAACATGTCACTCCTGGTCTGATTGGGGAGGGGACCAGAGAAAACTACAGAGTCCGACATTGTTTTGGCAAAGTTACACACCGATTCAATATTGATTTTAGTGACCTCCGATTGGCGTAACCGGGTGTCATTACTGCCGACGTGAATTATGATTTTATTGAATTTACGTTTACCCTTAGCCAGCAGTTTTAAATTTCCTTCAATGTCGCCTGCTCTGGCCCCTGGAAGACAATTGACTATGGTTGCCGGTGTCTCTAGCTTCACATGTCTGAGAACAGAGTCACCAATTACCAGAGTTTGACCCCCGGCGGGTGTGTCACCGAGTGGGGAAAAACGGTTAGACACATGAACGGGTTGGTGGTGTACCTGGGGCTTCTGTTTAGGACTACGCTTCCTTCTCACCGTTACCCAGCCTTTCCCCAGCTGCTTGGGGTCTGCCGGGGAACAGCTAGCGGGGCCTACGCTATCTTCGGCTGCACCAGCTACAGGGGCCTGGCTAGCTAAGGGTGAGAGCAGGGTGCAAAGCCGAGTCTCCAATTCAGTAATCCTGGCCTCCAGAGCTGCAAATATGCTACATTTGTTACAGATATCATTACTGCTAAAGGACGCCGAGGAGTAACTAAACATCTGACACAATGAGCAAGAAAGTGCAGAAGGGACAGGTGAAGTAGCCATGGTGCTAACGGGTCGGCTACGAGCTAAGCTAGCGAAACAGTACAGAGACAGTGAGTGAATACTATAAATTAGGTAGTGAGTACACAGAAAGTGTGCTTCGGATGAAGCACGTGAAGATTATACTGTGAAAAAAGAATGTATTTAAAAGTTGTTAATTAAACTGCTAAGCAAATAAGCTACTCAGAAACACCACTGTGTTTGAGCAGGAACAGGAAGCGATACTATACCACAGAGCGAGCGAGCGAACACCAAGTGACAGCGCCACCCTTGTTTGTGTACAATATGGACACTCTGCAATAATTTAAAAGTTTATTTTATTCTCAAACCTAATTTGTATTTATTTGATTCCAAACAGAAGTGTTTATTTATTATTCTGAAAGCTCGAGACAGTGCCCAATAGTTCAGTGATATTTTGTAAAATTACAATATGGAGACTCTGCAATAATTTAACAGAAGTGCTTATTTTTCACTTGAAATTTTTTTGTGGTCATTTTTATTAAGATTGTATTTTTTATCGGCAGAGAATAAAATAAAACCTGTCTTCCAATTAATTGTATTTGTGTGTGTGTGGTAGAAGTATCGTTTTTTGTACTCTGTATCAGCAAGTACTCAGATCCAAGTATCGGTATCGTATCGGTTTGAAAAAATTGGTATCGTTGCATCCCTATATATAACTAGTGTGTTAGCGCAGTTAGCTTGTTAACGTGTTGACGCCGTCCAGCCCCACGCACGGGGCGATCAGCGGTAGCTCGTTAACGGAGATATGCCGTGTTGTGGCGTTAACGTCATTTCAGATTAACGCTGACAGCACTAGTGGGAACACAACGAATATGACTGCACATTTACTCCGACATCATCCTAGTGCAAAGACAAGTGGAAGCAGACAAAAACAACAAGCACGCATGCTACAAACTTTACCCGAGTCATTTAGACAGCCGTTAGCACATGATTCTCCTTATGGGGACCTGATATGTTTAATATGCTGCTGAGAATATAGCCCAGAAGAAGCGTATAGTATAGCTTTTATTTTGGAAAGAGACATTTCTCTGTAATAAACTCTCTTTTCCAAAGATGAGATCAGAGAGATTTTTTTTATTAAATTGTTGTTTCAGCAACATTAAATTTAAAAACTGTACGTTTGAGTTAAAATATATATTTATAATTTTAATAAATGACAAATTAAAAAGGCATGAACATTTTTTTTTGTATCGAACCGAACTGAACCGTTAATTTTGTGTATCGTTGCACCCCTAATATATAAATTAATAAATAAATATATATATATATATATATATATACATATACATATATATATATATATATATATACACCAGTGTGAGAGGAAGAGGAAAATATGGAGAAGGAACGAACAGCTCATGACACAGAGCATATTACAAACCCAAGAAAGTTGATTCTGTTTTTTAGAGGGAGAAACGTTTGGTATTTAAATTCTGTGCCATAAAACAGTCGCACAAACATTTGATCTTTTATGTAACAAATTCATTTCCACTTGCTCATCATAAATCCTTGCTCATGAATTCCATAAATCTAAAACTAAGCAGCCAGGTGTGGAAGCCATTGCCACCATCGATTTCAGCAGTGCAATCACTGCTGTTTTATAAACTAATTATTTACAATAAAGCTTTACAATATATTCATTGTCAGTACTTTTACTCATGCGCCAGTGATGGTGAAGAAATCTAAAAAAAGAAGGGATTTTTGGGACATTTCTGAAGTAGTCACACTTTGTGCCAATTCATGGAGAGTTAATTTGAAATGCTGAAACTTCAGGCCTAAAGATATGTGAAGAGAACAGGCATCACTCTTTTATCCAAACAAACCGCACATGATGTCAGAAGTAAGACTTGTGTTGACATTCACACGATGAATATTTCCTCCATGGTGCTGTGTGGAATTTAATTATCAACATTCATCATTTGCTCGCCATCCAGCCTGTTCACCAGATGTAATTGACTATGTGCACGTTAGCATATGCTACTTCCGGTGCGGAAACTCCTGTGGGGAGCTTTGTTTCCGGTGTCCTATTCGCGCCCTGTTTACGGTCCAAAACAAGTTAAGCAAATAAATAAATAAAGCGGCGATTTACATTTCTATAGATGTCTCGGGCATTTACCCAATATATCTGTAAATGATGTTCATTGACTTGTTGATATTTTTCCCCCACGCCTCAGGGGAAAAGAGAAAATGGATTCAAATGTTATATTTCTCAGCTGTCCCTCGTTTATCGCGGGTGTTATGTTCTAAAAATAACCAGTGATAGGTGAAATCAAGTAGCCAATTTTATTTTTTGACGGTGCAAAACGTTTCGTGGACATCGTGGACATACAGCACTGCACTTCAGAGTCACACTGCTAGCGATAGATGCAGCGATTCTGTACTGTACAGGAGAGACGGAGGAGATCGTCTGCAGCGATCAGGACGCAGGACGTAAAAAAGCATGCAAACTTGCACTAAAAAATCTGCGAAACAGCGAGGTGAAAGGTGAACCGCGTTATAGCGAGGGACCGCTGTAATTTTGAAGGTAAGTCACAACATACCCTTCGTAAATGCTAATGTATAGAAACCGTTACCAGCAATCATTAATTTTTTGTGTGGCTTTTTTTCACGGTTTGTTAACATGCTGTGTAGGTGTGTACTTGACTAGCTGATATCAACATAACAGGGAAACATCTGGTTTGACTATTCTTCACCTGTAGTTTGAATGCTGAACATTTGCCTGTTTAAATCATGAGACCAGTCACTATACAGAGATGTGCTTCTGAATGTGGACGATGTGTCTTCTGCTGCAGTTCTGCTTGTGTTTAGTGATGTAAACAACTGATCGATCTAAACTCTTTAAACGTCAAAATTGATCATTAGATTTTTTATGACACAACAGTGGTGAGTGTTCCCACCTTCTCCTCTTTGTAACTTAACGCGATCGTTCCGTTTTCGAGTTTGGGACATCAATTTTGGAGTATATCTTCGCAGTAGCGATTGACCGCAAAGTAAAGCTACCGGAAATGTACAACCCCACATCCGGTCTCAAACCAGGAAGTTAGCATTTTCTCGTGCACAGGGTCAATTGACTTTTAGGGTTAATCGAAATAAAGTAGGAGTAGTAGAAACAGCCCTGAAGTGGAGGAGGAGATGACCTTGAAATGGTTTTAAGATTTCTTCAGCATCAAAGTCAAACATTCACACAAGGAGCTTCCAAGAGTGCTTTGTGCTCTTGATGCTTGTCTTCCAATACCATTATTTCCTCAGCTAGATTTCATGGCTTTAAAAGCTGTATTGATTTTGAGATTAGAGTTTAGCCCTACAGTTAAAGTCAAGAATATTTGGGCAATGCTCTGCGATGTATTTATAGTTTACTTATAGGGTAAACAGTAGATTGCATGTCCTTTTAGCAGAGCAGGCAAAGTTAGTTATAAGTGGAGAAACAGATATCAGTGGGAAACGAGGTGTTATTTTCTCCAGAATCTTTTCTTGAGCTTGATAATTGAAGGTGACTTTGTCCTGCTGACTACTTTAAAAGCAGTAAAGCTGTCTAATCTGAGACCTAGCATGCCAAAGCATGTCTGACCACCACACAACATTTGGAGACAAGTTTCTAACATTAACATTTTAGTATGCACAAGCTTTAGAGGCAGGTCCACTTAAGGGTTTAAATTCTACTTGCAGGGGTTTTAAGAAAATGATTTTTGATGGATTGTCCTCTGTGCTTACTCTGCCTCTCACCAAGCTGAGCAGAACACACGGTGTCATGAGTGTTACATAACCCACCATGAAAAATAGTGCAGCTCAAGGTCTTGGTGAGGTTTATGGCCTTGTTGCTACATGCATGGTGATGGAGCAGTATAATAAAATGCTAATGAGAAGCCAGAAGCTGGAGCTTAATTCACTGTGCTCTCTTCTCAGTGAGAATATTGACTGTTTCCCCTCCTTCTCTCCTCGTCTAATTGCTGCACAGCGAAACTCACTAAAGACTCTGGTGTACATTTATGACAGCGTTTCTGTGTGCAGTCTCCTCGGATAAGACCTCAGTATCATTAAGTCAGGAACTTAGGTAATATGCCTCAGAATGCACACCGGGGATTTGACAGATTACGATGGGTTGTAAATCCAAGTGGATGTAACTGCAACATAATTAAAGTGAGCTATTAACAACAAGAAAGCTTCTCGGATGAGAGGTGAAACGTCTTCAAGGAAACTTAAAGAGTCCGGATGCTTTTCTTTCCAGGCTCCATATGTATTGCATTAGTATCACTGATGTGCTAAGATTCATAATGTATTACTGTAACACACCCAAAGAAAGATTCTAGGTCTGACCAACCGCCTCAGTCGTGGGTAAAAACATGACAGTCAATAAAATTCGAAAAGATAATTTATTGACAAAAAATATCAAGAGATAAAAGATAAAACAGTCCAGTGTCCCATTTATGAATCAAATAAAAACAGTCCCAAGGCCAGAGCCAGCTATGCCACACGGCCAGTTGCACTCCACGTGTTGCCTTTAACAGGGTTAGAAGTTGTCCTCGGAGACCCACCACCCTGCAAGCATATAGCCAGTGGTCACTCCAGCCTCTGCAACTCTGCTGCCTTTAAGCTGTGGCATATAATAGGCCCTGGTCTGCACAGAGAGACAAAACGACACAGCAGTGTTTGTAGCGTGGGCTATAAGTAGACCAGTGTATCAGTGCAATCAAGTACACCTGCCTCTAATTAGTCCAACCCCATTCCAGCCATTGGCTCACCAAAAATGTGACACACACACACATAAAAACCACTCCCAACCCAGTGCAACTTCACACAATAATATGGAGCTGAATTAACACAGGCACATTAGCCTACCATGTTACATTACATCTGAAAAGCCACAGCTTCATGTTCCACATCCATGTATAACTGACATATCACACGTGTCACATCACAGATGTGTCTGGGTGTGCAAGGCTTTTCTGTCAATTTTGGCTTTCAATAGTTTCATACACTGGGCAGGTCACCAGTCAGTCACAGGGCTGTATTTGATCACGGCGTGTCCAGTTTCAGGTACATTAGCATGGATGAGATGACTGATACTCGAAGGCTCTGGGTGAGTTTGAAATTCAGTGAGGAACCTTTCAGCTGGACTTTAGTAGATCATCTTCAGGAAAGCCAACAAACATTCATTTAAAACCATGTCCAGGTTGGCCTTGTGATGCTACCAAACACAACTGGGAACACCAAAGAACCATCAGGCTACCACTTCCATCTAACCATTATTATTCATGTCTTCTTTGTCAGTAAAGGTTGCCTGGGGTTGTGGTTCTGGCTCTGAACGTTATTATTAGAAAGTCAGTGTCAAAAATCATTACAGAGCTCAACAGTAGAACTATTTCCATGAATGGTTTTAGTAATTAATGTTTTTGTTCGGCTTTTGTTTGTTTTGTTTCAAGATTTGGGGTAATTTGGGGTAAGCGTTGGGAATTAGTTTTAATAACATATTTCAATTTCATTCTTTATTTTTAAGGTGAGGACTCTCAGAAGAGCTAATCTTTTTTCTTTTCACATAAACCAAACCTGATGCTTTTTAGCATTTGCTTCTATCATCCAAATGTGTGCATGTAAACTTTGTTCTCCAATTACTCAAACTGACTTGATTTATTGGCCTAGTGTTGATAAATTAAACATTGTCATTTCAGTTGCTGCTACAGGCTCCTTCTGACGTGTTGGGGTAAAATAATGACCTTTCACACGTACATCTGCGTGGGTTATTTTTATTGTCTTTTGTCTCATTTATTTGTTTCAAAGAAAAGCCCACTATATTTGTTGCAGTTAGTGGGAGTGAAAAGCCTCTTGTCCCAGTTTAATGACAACTGAATGACCCTTCTTAATGTCATTAACTGCCAGAGGCATAGTGTGTGACTAATCTGCTTTTATCTTAGTGGGTATTATAGTCCGTATTTACAAAGCACTTTGGATCAAGCTGTATACAAATAAGCTCTCTGTGTGTGGTAAATATGTGTCATATGGATGTTAAATAATTGATTTGTTATTGGACTTAATTTATTGCTGCATAATGTGATTGACCTGACGTGTCATTTGAGCACATTACCATTGTTGTTTTTTCACATCACCTTAATTAATAGCAAAGTTTTTTCAACACTTATGCAAACTTTGGCTTCATTCTGTTTCTTTCCTTTCTTCTAATATGTTGAATCACTCTAGAGTTCTTATAGTTTCTCATTAGTTTTTATTTTTATTTCATTTCAAAGGTTATGCATAAGTTCAATAAGGAAGATCAGTAGGTGTAGGCTGCTGGGGGACTCCCATGATGCATTGAGTGTTTCTTCTTCAGTCACCTTTCTCACTCACTATGTGTTAATAGACCTCGCTGCATTGAATCATACTTGTTATTAATCTCTGGCTTTCTTCCACAACTGGTCGCAGCAGATGGCCCCGCCCCTCCCTGAGCCTGGTTCTGCTGGAGGTTTCTTCCTGTTAAAAGGGAGTTTTTCCTTCCCACTGTTGCCAAAGTGCTTGCTCATAGCAGGTCATATGATTGTTGGGTTTTTCTCTGTATGTATTATTGTAGAGTCCACCTAACAATATAAAGCGCCTTGAGGCGACTGTTGTTGTGATTTGGCGCTGTAGAAATAAAACTGAATTGAATTGAATTGAACTGCTTCCCAAGAGTTTGGTCTCTAACTATGCTTTACATCACTTCCACTTTCCCACGCTGTCGAGCTCATTGATGACTTCACTGGTCTAGTCCAATTATTTTTTGGCCTGCCTTATGTTTTGCTTTTTTTTTTCCTTCATTTTTGTCTTTTTATTGTTATCTTACTTACAAAAATGAAACAGAATTTTAAAACACATTTCAATCCATTACACCACCACCAATGAGACCTAAATATCTTATTTCATTATTGTCTAAATTATTGTTTTAGCAACAACATAAACTACGAAGTGTCCACTGAACAATGAATAACTGTTGGGTAACTTGGTTTTCTGTGACATACAGTAGAGGAGGTGTCACACGCACACACACATACACATGTATATGATAATCCCAGACATAATCACCTTTGCTCTTCACAGACTTCCCCTTCATCCTGACGAACAGATAATTGACCTCAGGCCGAGTGTCCATCTGGAGTAAAAAGTCGTCAGGGTAAATAAGACAGTGAAAATCACGACTGCAATCATCCATCACTTCTGCTTTCAGTGTACAGCCAGGCCTGTAAATGCTATTGAGGTCCACAGTGTCATTTTTCCCCTTACAATGCACAAACTGTTGGACCACACTAATGTTCCTGCTATCACTCAGGACAGCGTGTTTCACTTCACTGTCTTTCAATCAAATATTGTCAGATGACAGCAGCATTTTGGATTCTTACCTGCTTAATCGACGATGAATTTCAAGAGGAATTGCACACAGCTTTCTGTGAAACTATTTTTGAATTAATTGTCCATTTGATAGAATTGTATCCTTGATAAAAACAAATGCTATTTAAAAATACATATTTTCGTGTTAGTGCAATCCCATGAGAATAAAGTGCACTAGAAAACATCTGAACATGAAATATAAAGTCTACAGGACTGTGACTGTTGTATACCTTTGTCTTTTTGTCATATTAATTGTATTAACAGTTTATGATGGAATATGTTCGGGCCTGAGGCCATACCTGTGGTGCACAACTTTAGAGATGTAAAAGCTGGAGAAGATTGTTCAGGTAAATAAGAGTGTGATAGAAAATGGCAAGTTCTGTAACTTAGATCAACGGGGAATGATCTTTAATTTGGATCTTAGAATCCCTTTCCATCATTGATGGTTATAGAAATTAACAACAACAACAACAACAACAACATAATAATAATAATAATAATAATAATAATAATAATAATAATAACAATAACAATAACAATAACAATAACAACAACAATAATAATAATAACAATAACAATAATAATAATAATAATAACAATAACAATAACAATAACAATAACAATAACAACAACAACAACAATAACAACAACAACAACAACAACAATAATAATAATAATAATAATAACAATAACAATAACAATAATAATAATAATAATAATAATAATAACAATAACAATAACAATAATAATAATAATAACAATAACAATAACAATAACAATAACAATAATAATAACAATAACAATAACAATAACAACAACAACAACAATAATAATAATAATAATAATAACAATAATAATAACAATAACAATAACAATACCAATAACAATAATAACAATAATAATAACAATAATAATAATAATAATAATAAAAAGAACGATAATTGGGTGAATGAGAAAAGGACATCACATATCATCAGCTGCTTCGAGGCTCAGCATGAGGGATGACATATGGAGAAACTTGAAAAGTAAATAAAATAAAATGTTGGTTAGATTGTTTGTTCTCAGGTTCCTCTCATTCAGAAAATCCCCTAATGTCAAAGTTAATAAACCCAGTTTTCACTAGGCCTGCTTCCTGTAATACACCACAGCAGTTCACAAAAGCATTTTGGATCAGGTTCAATAAAAAAATATTGGTTCTAAACAAATGTAACACATGTTGTGTCCAAGTCATTGTGGACCTTTTTCTGTGTGAAATTGAACCATAATCTCTCCATTACAGTAAGAGAAGATCTGACGGTGTAACATACACCCTAAACGGGTGAAAAATTCTGTAGTCATTACAAGTAAATAACACACAGACAGATTATAAAAATCACCTGTCACTGAACTTCTTTAATTAGTATCAACACATTTGTTGTGATACAGTAATTAAAAACTGACTAATTACAGATGTAATCAGACACAGCTGTGTTTCCTTCTTCACATCATATTTGTTGTTAAAGTTTAGCTGACTAAAAGTGTAAGCAGGTAATGTGGAAGAACAGACTGATTGTTGATGGTTTTTAGCTCGGAGAGTCAACAGCAGCAAGCTTCGTCTGCTTTGTGCTGTGTTGTCTGTAAGAATAGAGTTTTATGACAACAGTTAAGGGTCAGTGAAATTTTGAGCCTGGGTGATTACAAATCATTGCAAAGTTGACTTTACTAATCAGCCTTTGTACACTTGCATGACAACTATTTAACCATGAATGCAAAACCAATAATCACAGCCTTCCCACAGATGTATCATCACAGTAGCTAACCTCAATAATTACTTCCTCCAAATCATCAGCATGTTTATTCCTAAAAGACAGTTTGAACATGTCTTGCCATTAATTAAACCCCCAATATTAAACATGATCAATTTATCTTTATTAATGGGTCTTTTAATGCTGTTATAATAAAGTATTATTTAAAAAGCCTTCATTCGAGTCAGCTGTCTTTGCCAATTGTACACCAATTTGCAATCTAACCATCATGTCAAGAAGCAATGTTGTAAATCAGCTGTGTGGTAAGTTGAGGAGGAACGGTAATAGATATGTGTAGCTAAAGAGTTCATCATAGCACAGACAGCACTGGCCTATGGCAGGGGATCGGCTTCTGTGTTTGTCCTGCAAGACCTCAGCGTTCAATACTGGAACGTTTTAATAGAATACATAACTGTAAGTAAAGGAACTGAGCAGTGCTGACTTAAGTTGTACTTTGTGATAGATTGCACTTGGTTAATATGAACAATGAGTCTTCTTAATACAAAAACGTTAGCATTGGAGTTCCAAAGGGTTCTGTGTTAGGCTGTGATGGCTGCATGCAACCACACAATTGAGATACTTAGGTAATATTCATTTGGTCTTTTGTCTTATGTTTACGTTATGCTCTAAAGCTTCTGTGATCATAAGTTAACTAATTTGATATTTTGAGTTTACCTGTAATGCATGACAGCACTAAGCTATAGCCCAAATGGTGGCATAGACTTTGCTTTGCATTGTTTGTTATTTTATATGGGTATATGTTATATTAATTATATTTCTGCTCTTTCTGAGTTACCTGACCTCCGCTCCAGTCCTTCCTGGTTTGGCTGAAAGAGGAGGCTGAGGGTGGAGCTGGTTTAAATGCAGAAGCCAATAAAGTGGACTGGACCATCTATTGTGATCATGCAGGGGGAATGGGGTTCTTCTTGAATGATGGTTAGCTGTTATCTCTTTAGTTTTCACCTTTGGTGTATATAATGGCTTATTCATTTGCTATATAACTGGAGCTGTCAACTGTAGCTTGCCTCCACCAGTGTGTGAATGTGAGAGTGAATGGGTGGATGACTGGACGTGTAAAGCGCTTTGGGGTCCCTAGGCGGGACTAGTAAAAGCGCTATACAAATACAGGCCATTTACCATTTTACCATTTAGCTGTTTCTCATTTGGGCAGGTCAGTTTGTTGAGTTATGTTTTTGTTAAGTGACTTTTGAGTAGCGTTCTGTTAAGTTATCCTCTTTTATGGGCCCACTTGGTTCTTAAAAGCTTTATTTTTGTTATTTTGAATTTTTGTAATCATCTTGTCCTTTTTGGGGTATAATAAAACCCATTTTTTTGAAGATTACATTTGTGCCTGTGTGTTCCTGGCTGCTTGGATCATGACATAGGCCCAATAGCATTTTGATTATCCATACTTCCAAACAAACAAATCAATTAATTAAATAAAAAATAATTAGACCCCTTTCATCAAACTTTGTTGAACTAGTTGGGTTTTTTGGAGACAGGTTATGTTGAGAACAGTGGTTATTAAGTTTTTTTGTTTATAATACATCAGGTTTTAAATGAAAAAGCAAAAAAACAAACAAACAAAAAATTGTGGACCATCTGTGTTGCGTTTACTTTACCATGTGAGACATCCTCTCTCCCTGAAAAACATCCTTTCCCGCTTACCAATCACAGAAGAGTGTTTAACCACGAGCCCCGTCTATTTAGCAGAATATAAAATATGATCTGTGAGAGCAGCAAGGTTTAAATAAAAACATAGACTAAACCACATACATTACTCTGTCACAGGCCTAATGCAATGTAGCGAGAGGCAGCATTTGACGGGAGCAAAGCCTCTGTAGGAGTACCAGCTGTTCAGAAAGAGTATACTGGGAGATGATGGCACCTTCACAATGCAATGTTTGTAACCTTACTTCTAATGACAGTTTCGATACTTTTCTGAATGAATGAACATCTGTTTCTTAGTAAAATCTGAACAATACTAGAACACATTACCAGTACATGTCTAGCAGGTACGTACCAGATATTCTACCAAAGTATCCTGAAATTAGAATGCAACACAAGTAGAAATTCAATCTTTTATGTGATCACAATTTAGAGGACTGCATGCTGATTTACCCATTAGCTGTTTGTACATTGTACCAAGGCTCAGTTCAACACCATTAAACAACACAACACTATTGCAAATGCAGCCTGAGACTCTGGTCTATGTTGAGGCTCTAGTAATGAATTAAATGAGCCTCTGTGTGTGGTACATGTGTATTTATGTGTTGCTATCAGCTGGGGACGTAATGGCAAATCAGACCCATTTTCATTTCTGCTCTCCCCTGGAGGCCCTTTGTCGACTGCCTTTATTGGATTACACCGACTCTAATGGCGTCCCCTATTGTGTATCTGAGAATGCTAATTGATCCACACCAGCAGAGAATATCTTCCGTGCATTTGATATGTGTGGACACTGAGAGTAAAAACACCTTCCACCTTCCTCAGCAGCCGTTAACAAACGCTTGCATTCAGTGCACCCAATCTTCAGTTGGTATAAGAGCTGATAGTACATCGTGGGAAACACTGAATACGTCGGTCGACCCACATGAATGGTTTTACATTATGTTAAACTATTTACACTGTAAACATTAAGACATTTAATAGTGATTTACAAGATCTAGAATATTTAATTGTGACAAATATAAATCAGAAAGTTGAAACAGTTTTCATGGCACTGAAATACACATATGTACAAATACATACATGCACACATAGGCGCACAAAAATATGAAATGTTTGAATTGTTTCCTACTGTCTGATAGTCAGCATCTACTTCATACATATATCAATAAATTATTACTATTAAGATAAATCATAATTATTATGATTTGTTTTGCAGTAATAACAATAACAACAGGTTCAATGTACATGTTGCTCGTCTAGGTGTGGTGCTATACCATAATACTATAATCTGATATTCTTCCTCAACGTCATCAACATTTTGTTACTTTTCATGTTTTTATTATTAAAATGGATCTGATGTTGGTTATCAAGGATTACTGTGTGTCACGGTCTGCGGTGGGCGGACCGAGTGTGGGAGTGTGAGGTTCCAGGTGCAGACACAGACGAGGAGACAGTACCGAACTTGAAACAAAAAGCGAGCCTTTATTTGGGCTGATTAACGTGGCAAACAACAGAAAGCACTGAGGCAGCTGAACTGGGAAAACTAAGAACTGACACTTAACTCAGACAGCAGAGAAGGCTACGACAGGGTGACAATGATGCACATGACGGAGACAACTATGAATGAGGACTCTGTGCTGGAACAACAAAGAACTATGAAACGTATTCACGTAAATAACATGGACATGACCAGCACAGAGTCCTGAAACCTGGCGTAACATGAGGGAAGTTGAACTGACGACGCGGCGACGAACAAAGGAAGACTGAGGACTTAAATACACACATGAGGTGATCAGGGGAAGTGGAGACACATGAGAACACAGCTGACTAGAAGGAAACATAATGACAATACAGGGGAGAGTAACACTAACTACAATGAACAAAGAACACCATACTCTTTCAAAATAAAACAGGAAACACAGAGACATAGACATGGAGATAGAACATGGACTTAGCCTAACCAGAGACATGAAACATGACAGGTAGACACCCGGACCAGGGAGAGATGACAAAAGGGACTAAGAAACCAAGGACTAAACTGCAAACTAGAAAACAACTAGATGTGTTAAACTACACGTGTTAAACTACACATGTGGATACAAAAATATGCATTAGAACTTAAACCCTGGGCCTCTTGGCCCAGTACCGTGACACTGTGTGTTTTGAGTACATTTTACATTTAATTAGGTGAGATTACAACCGCATATATTAAATGGTAAATGGTCTGTATTTGTATAGCGCTTTACTTGGTCCTAAGGACCCCAAAGCGTTTTACACTATACACAATCATCCACCCATTCACACACACATTCACACACTGGTGATGGCAAGCTACAGTGCAGCCACAGCCGCCCTGGGGCGCACTGACAGATGCCGGACACTAGCGCCACCGGGCCCTCCGACCACCACCAGTAGGCAACAGGTGATTACAAGACTCCCAACTCTTGAGCCACGATCGCCCCTTGATCATTCACTGTATCATAACTGTATCATACTATAATCATATTACAAGATTATTTCTTTCATAAATTGTAATATACACAGTTATTCAGTTAATGCAGTACATTTACAGAGTAATGACACATTAATATATAATAAATAATTATAAATCAACTCTCCTCAAAAGGGGGCAAAATGCGGGCTGGAGAAAGAATAAAAACTAAACAACAAATTGTTTTTGCATTTTTTCAGCCTTAAATTTCATACAGGAAGTTTGTTAAGTATTTATTCACTCTGATTTTCTCCTAATCATTGTTTTGTAAAATATGGCTATTTAGCAGTTAGACACTCAGTGTAGGAGGCTTAAGCCACAGGTGACATGCAGAATATCCGACAGTGAACACATGCATAAATACTAGCAGTGGTTCTGAATACTAATGGTGTAGCCTACACACAGTTTGTGAGCCTTCTAGAAACTGGTTACATTGTATAATCTCTTCTGACCTCAACCACTAAAAAAGTGCAGAGAAGTCTAACCCTGCATCTCATCAGAACTTCATATATATAAAAATGTATAAAAAAAATCAACACTTTGAAACTTGAAGTTCTATTATTACTGTGAGTCACTTTATGCATTATTTAAAATAACAGTAAATTTAAACTAATACCCCTCATTGAATTCCCACTTGGTATTTCCCAGAAACTTAAATTGGTGTTGGGAGGTTTTGGGGAAACTTTTAGTCAGCAGACCTTGGAGAAGGAGATAGAAGAGAAGAGGTGAGAAGTGAGCAAAGAGAAGTCACTTTTATCTTAATTACTTCAAAAACAAGTGACTCCAGTTAAATGAAACAAAGGCATTTAATTTAAGTGTTTTGGAATGGAAACAACAATGGAAACTAGTGATCAGTGTTGCTGCAAGCGCTTTGTAACAGGTGGGCAGTGAATTGAAAAGGGTTGTGCGATTTAGTTTTTTAGTGATTGATCCTATAAACTTGCAGTCTTTTCATACAAACTGCTTTTGTTGGTTTAATCGTGTCACCTTGCTTAATGCCTGACTTAAAAACTGATAATAATGTGCTTTTAATTCAAAGGTAAACAAACAGGCCACATGAAGAAAATCAACAATAAACGTATTTTTTAGTTCAACTTACAAAGAAGGAATATCCAGATTCTGGCCCGCTGTTGCCTCAGAGTGAGAGTAGAAATATCAGATGAACACTGGAAAGACTGGGCCCATAAATCAGTGGAGTGCCCTTTTAAACTGGAGTGCATAATATTTATTTTAAAATGTCTATTTTATGGTCTAGCAACTTGGATGTGATTTCACTTTTTTTTGATTGATGGCCAAAACTATGCAGAACTTGTCCTTTTATTACTACTTGACATCCGTATTACCTCAAAACACAATTTTTTTTATATGACACTTAAATTGAGATTTATGTGTCGAGCATCAAAGAAGCCCATAGCTCATTTCTCTCATTGTTCTCATCATCTTAAAGCTCAGATTTGAGTTCTTTTACAAGCTAAATCAGTACTTACGCTGTATCCAACAAAGCAGCATTTGGAAAGAAAAAGTGATTTTCGCCTCCACAAAATGTATTCCACAATCTGTGGCTGCTGACAGCTCCATATGGTAATGTTTCCACGCTGCTTGCCCTGAGGCAGTGATTCCAACATATTAAGGTAGTCTGTTATTTTAGATCTTAAATCAGAAGGCCTATGAATTTTTTATCAGATGCCTCATAGGATCAGTTGACTGCAGGAAATGGACCCTGTCAATGAACAAACCCTGTAAGAGCTTACACAAGGTTACTGCTGATAGGCACTTTCCCTGATAGTATGTAGAGATGTTGGCAAAAATGAGGGGATATATAAAAAGTATATGATATAAATGTGATCCACCTCCTTAACCCTGTTTCCTCTCAGTGTTATCGTTCACTTTGTGTGGCTATGTAATTCACTTCTATTGTGTTCTGCAAAGAACTGTGTGATTTCCTCCTATAAGCGTCATCTAATCCTGTGCCTCTCCTGAGCCTGACAGGGTGTTAAAAAATTCTTTACAATGGGATTAAATAGCCCTGATTTAAGCTTTTAGTGTTTTAGTGAAAGATTTAATAGTGCTGTATGACACTCACTGCACCCCCTCAATGCTGGATGGGAAGCATCCCGTCTACATCTCAATTAATCTGCAGCTGCATGCATGGTTCATGGGTTTCAGTAATGAACAGAAGACCGTGACATTGGTATCATAGTTGATCACTGAAGTGTTTTGCTGCTTACAACTGCACACCTACACAATGTTGCTCAAATGTGGCAAGGTGGAAATGAATGTTGAAACAAGTAGTCACCTTTACACCGGTGCTCTTGTCATCCCAAATATTAGTTTTGGCTGTGGTGAGTTCATGTCAAGCAGCAACGCCCTGGAAAATGACATGCCAAAAACTGGGGCGTACCGGGGCAAAAGGTATGGCTACCCACCAGGGACATTCCTCTAGGGCTGCCTTCCCGCAAGTTGGCCCCCTGCTTTGTCGGTCCGTATGAGATTGACACCATCATCAGTCCAGCGCCAGTGTGGCTAAAGCTTCCTGCATCGTGGAGAATTCCTCCGAGGTTCCACATTTCACAATTTAAGCCAGACGGGGGAGGCAGTATCTGGTGGACTGGGAGGGTTATGGTCCGGAGGAGCGTTCCTGGGTTCCACAGTCATTTATTCTGGATCCTGATTTTCACGCTTCTCTCCGCAGGCTCCGGTCTGGACAGCCACCAAGAAGCAACCCTTGAGGGGAGGGGGGTTGCTGTCATGGTCCATGGGAGCAGATGAGGGGTTTTTTTTGCATTTTGTTATCAGGATGGTTCAATAGCTACTCTTCTGGGCGGAGCCACCTGCGTCGCACCCGACCCCCACCCACTGTCAGTTACAGGCAGAGTCATCCCTAGTTTGTTTACTCACCTACCGTGGTAACTAGGCGTTGTCTACGCTCCGCTCTTCGAGTTTAACTTGTGCATAGGTCTCTGCACTATCCCGCCCTGGACTCACCACCTGTTGTTCATTTGGCTTCCTCGTTCCACCTCCGTTGTCAGAAATCATCCTCCAGTCACTTCACCTGCCTGTCCTCCTGCCAGCCCAGACGCTCTTGGTAACTCAGGGAACCATTCCTCCCCTCTCTGGATTGTCCCACGGAAATCCTCGGCAAAGCTCTTCAGCCTGGCCCTGCATGTAAGCCAACAGCAACTTTGTCAGATTCTCCTTACTCATCTGCTCCCTTACCTGCCAGTAACTTCTCTCTCTGTTACAGAGCTCCCAGGGTCCTGATCGCGGCCTCTCAGGATATGAGCTGTGCCGGTCCCTCTGGCTCCTGCTTCACTCTTAAAGAATAGACATAAAACAATAGTAGTTGTATCAGCTAGAGAGCAGTTAGCTTCACTTATCCTCGGTTTGCTCCCGTTCCCTCTGTAAACAAAGTCTTGTACATAGTTCTCAGTGAGTGCATTGAGTCTGCTTTTGGGTCCAGCTCTTGTATGAACCTCGGTTCATGACAGTGTAACAGACAGAGGGGAAAAAATAGACATAAAATAACAGTAGTTGTATCAGCTACAGAGCAGTTAGAGAGAATGATAAGCAAAGTGTAAGAATTAGTAATATATATATATATATATATATATATATATATATATATATATATATACCTAGAATCCCTAAAAGCCTGAGTGGTAAATGGACTGCTTCATTATATAGCACTTTTCTACTGTACTTGAGCACTCAAAGCTCTTTATACCATTTAATACAAGCACTTGTTTCTATGTCTAAGTGCTTTCTACCTAACATCCACACTCTGATTAACACATCACAGCACTTGGGGTTCAGTATCTTGCCCAAGGATGGGCATGCAGACTGGAGCACTCAAGGATTGAACCACCAAATTTCAGATTGGTAGCTGACCTGCTCTGTTCCCTCAGCTACAGCCACCCTACTTTTGTCTTTTACAGCAAAATGCTAACTCTGATGCTTCAAAATGCAGGATGCAAAAACCTGTAATTAGCTTGTTGCACCCTCCGGATGCCTTTTTTAGTTAAAGGAGAAAAGCAGCAGCAGCCTCAGCCACATGGTTGAAACAGAAACACAGTGTAAATAGTGTAATTCCTGATGCCAAGCAAGTGCAGTCTTAAATTGATGATATAGTCACCTCCTCTGCTTTATGCCATCAGATTATTGCTGCTGTCATTTATTTTCCTGTATGCCATCTTTCTCTTGTCAGCGATTAATGACAATAAACTTCAAATGCTCTGACGGGTCCTTTTCCCCTCCATTTATGACCCTTCCTCGCTACTCATCATCACTTCTTGTCAGCTTGTTTTCCTAGCCCCGGAAAAAGGAGTGAACCTACTGTGATAACCACTTGTTTCCGTGGATACACATGGTCACCAACTGCTTGAACAAACAGCTTGAAACCTCATCTGGGGCAATGCAAAGCTCCAAACTCAAACTAAACTAAAACCCATATTCCAACAGCCAGTTGCACAGGTGCAAAAAGACATCACTAAAAAGACAGAATCCCCTTACAGCATCATATGTAGACCAATTATTTTTACCCATTGCCATTCCTCATTCAGACTTCACAGGAGCGTCTAAAGTCCAATAACGACTGCTCTCATTTGTTTAAGTGTTAGCGTGCAAATGGTCTTGAGTGTCAGCATAAAGCTGTTAAACATTAACATGTCAGACTGCTTGCAAGTTGGAAAAGCTAATGTTATTCTATCCAAAGTTGTTCTAAATACTGGATCTTAGTGGTTGTTTAGTGAAGCAACACTGGTTAAAAAATGTGCCAATGAGTGTAGAATATGTAGCACAAGAGCAGAGCTATTTCTACTGCAACCTGTCATGCACCTTTAATGTTGTTTTTACAGTGTAGGGCACTGCAAATCTCAGCCGATGTATTGTGTCTATCTAAATGTTTCATAAAAAATAAAAAAAGACTGATGCATTTGATTCGTTAGCTACAGCTAATAGCGTTGTAACGTTTATAGAAACATTTATGGTGCAATGGGAAACATTTTTTGTTTGGTTGTTGTTTTTATTCATAAAATTTATAGTACTTGGTGAGTAGCTGATGACAAATCATCACATCAGCTTTTGTAATTACAGGCTTTCATCATATTTGCATTTCTCATCCTCCTGAAATATGATGCAATAACTAGTACAGTAGCTTATCCTCTTGAAGTATGATGCAGTGGGGTTACATCAGTATTTCTGCCTGAGCTTTTCACTTTATGATCATAAGTTCTTCACCTCATCTGCTTGGCATAAATGTGAACGCTCTCATGACTTCTGTGACTGAGTGTTGGCAGACTCATTAAAAGCTGAGGAAAACATTTGGAAATTCAGTTTACATTTAAGTGACAACATTGAAAAATCATGTTTTTGTCTCAATTGGTTTGTTCAATAGAACATTTGAAAAATCATATGACTAAACAGGAACACTTGAACTTTTAAAACAACAAGCACTGATTCAGACTCTATGTTGTTCACTTAGGTTGTCATGATCCCCCGGTTCTCGCTGGCATGACCTGTCCTTTTGTGGTTGTTGTTTTCCCTCTGTCCCGAGCAGTGTTGGGAAGGTTACTTTTAAAATGTATTCCATTACAGATTACAGAATACATGCCCCAAAATGTATTCTGTAACGTATTCCATTACGTTACTCAATGAGAGTAACGTATTCGGAATACTTTGGATTACTTAATATATTATCATGCTGTTTACAACTACATGAATGTACTATTGCTGTGATTTATTACTGTTACTGAAGGTCCGCGGCTCCGAACCGTAGTAAAGGGACCTCTGACTAATACGGTGGGTTCTGTGTCGGGCTCGTAGCCGAAAACTAGCTTTACTCTGTTGTCTGGGTCAACTTTGCTAGCGAGAGACAGAGAGAGGCGTTGAAAGGCTGCTCCAACAGAACTTATTGTTTCGGAGGAAAACACGAACACGGTGTACAGTCGAGTCTTAATAGCTTACTTACAACTGGGCTCGTCAGGCTCTCTTCTTGGCTGCAGTGGTTATTATTATATTTACATGCTTCCAGCTCCCGTTTTTGCTCGATGACAGCTCGTACTTTTCCTTTTTCTCCCTCCCTCGCTCACAGACACATAACGGGTATGGCAGTCCATTCTCCCTGCAGCACGGACTACACTGCCCATGATGCTACATTCTTTAGAGCTATACCTGTAGCATTCTGCCTGTTAGCTTAGCACAACAACAACAAAAAGGCCTCTCTCACCCAGGAAACACGCAGAGAGAGAGCGTCACCCTGTAACCATGGCAACCGCAACGCTGCCACCTGGAACAACAGAACGTAGCTGTCAAACAAAACCCAAACAGTCCTGACCCGCCACAATATGAAACAGGGAAGTACCGCCGTGTAATCCATTTATTTCAACAAAGTAACTGTATTCTAAATACCACCTTTTTAAACGGTAACTGTAACGGAATACAGTTACTCATATTTTGTATTTTAAATACGTAACGGCGGTACATGTATTCCGTTACTCCCCAACACTGGTCCCGAGCCCCTATCTCTCCGTTTTCTGTGAGTATATGTATTCTGACCTTTGTGCTACATCGGGACCTTGGCAAAGTTCCCACTTCAAGCCACTCACACCTCGTTGGAGAAAACTCTCAAACCTTAGTAAATATTTCTTTGGGGACTGAGGAGATCATGTATCCAAAGACAGATTATTGCACCAGGAGCTGGGATTCTTCACTGTGGAGGAAATCACGTCTTTGTTGGAACTGTTTTGCACATTGTTAATCACTTTAAATAAACAAACTGTCTCTGTCTTCCTTCCCTCACCCCAGCGGGTGGCAGCAGATGATCACCCCTCCCTGAGCCTGGTTCTGCTGGAGGTTTCTTCCTGTTAAAAGGGAGTTTTTCCTTCACACTCTTGCCAAAGTGCTTGCTCACAGGGGGTCTGTAACAGGAATGACGGACCCGACCACATAGTTCATACATTCAATACTTTATATTTCCGGTTGCTGTTCTCACAACACTCGGCTGCAGCTTTCCAGCTACAGCCACACAACAACAACCTCAGGTCCCGGCACACTCTTTTATGCAGGGAGGCAGGATGAGCTAATGGATAACAAGCCACAGCCCGCCACAGGATCATATGATTGTTGAGGTTTTTTCTGTTGTATTATTGTAACGTCTACCTTACAATATAAAGAGCTTTGAGGTGACTGCTGTGATTTGACGCTGTATAAATAAAACTGAAATAAACTGAATTAAATGTGGTGGCTAAAAACATGTGGTGCCTAAAGCTACATCCAGACTGGGAGCAATTAGCCCATCGCACATCAGCTTGAAGCTGATGGCCGGTTGCTTGCGGACATTTCAGGCTTCACTTGCCTAGGATATTTATTACTAGGTCATATGTCATATTCTTCACTCTCTTGGTATTCACTTCATTCTCTAATTCATGTTTATCTTTGGTCCCACACACCTCCTGTCGCCAGCAGTTATACCTACTGCAGCACTGATTACTTAACAATGATGTCTTAGCAAGAAATACAACATAAAACAAAATAAAATTAGTTTATTCATCAAAACCATCGACATATGAGATGAAAATGACTAAAAAGAACATAAATAAATACAATGAAGAAAACATTTTCACTGATTTCTGCCAGGCCTACTAACGTGTCATGAAAAGGAATGTTAATGAGGTGCTAGAGCCAGAGTTTATGTAATCAGTTTACACAAGAAGCATAAATGTTGGCTCAGACTGAAAGATTTCAACAAGTTTTTGCTGTATAGCCATGGATTTTTGTACAGACATTCAAGGTCCTCAGAGGATGAATGCGAGGGATATTTAAGAAACTGGTTGCACCATGACATTTACAATGTTTTATATTCCTATCAGCTACTGTTTGTTTGAGTGCTAGCTGACAAATGTTATTCAGTAATACAGTGAACCAGATCAAATTAGATCCAGTGAATCCAGTATATTTATGGTTGACATTAGTATGATGGTGCATGTAGCTCATAATAAGTTTGCCCAGTTTAACCCAACTACTAGCATTCTTGTTCTATGAGCAATGAAACAGCGTTAACCAAGATCCCGTAATATTTGTGATAATTCAAACCTATAAATCTACTACCTGTAGTTCTCTCTAAACAGAGGTGTCAGTGTAGCATCCCTGGCTGAATGATGGTCTCTTATACTGATGCTTCACAGAGGTTTTGTTGGAAAGGTTTTTATTGAAACATTCAGTGAAGACACCGTAAGAGCTAGGAGCAAAACAAAACCAGCAATATTAATATCATAACATCAAAGGAAACAAATTTCTCCTGCTCACATATAGCATATACATCAAATTTACATCACTCAATTCATTATATCACCTCACTAACTTACAACTACACATAAAGGTCAAGGTTAACAACATAAACTCTATTAAACAACATTTTGATTGCATGTAACTTATTCCGTTAAAGGAAACATTAACAAACCTTGTGCCACTGTCAGCCAGGTACTAATTGGCAAAGGAAACTTACATATTTTTCACTTTAAGGCACACTATTTACCATATCCTAAAAGAAACGTTACTAACGAGCCCTTTAACGGTTTTGCGCCAGTTTCCTATTTCAAAATAAAAGCATGGATTTCAAAATAAAACCGAAGTACCTTTCAAACAAACGTAAAAATATTTACCAAATTTAAAGGTCATTTACAGTCAGTTAAACATGTAGATCATAAACAATGACTCTAGGTGCATGCTAAATGTTTCATCAGTACTTATGTTAAAATAATTAAAACTGGCTTGTTGTTGTTGCTGTACTGATGTGGTTTATCACTCAGTTGTGCTCTTTGGCCCTCACTCTCAACAAGCAGGCAACCATTTACACACATCTCCACCTTGTCTGTTAAAACCAAAGCAGATGAAAGAAGGTGCTTGAGGTTAAGGGTAGTTGCCAGGACGCCTTCTGTTCAGCCTAACTTTCAAAACTCCTCTTCATATGGTGTCTTAACAAGTTAGGATGCCTCCCTGAAGACAATACAGGTCAGAAAAGGTCATAACAAAGTTGAATGGCAAACAGCACTTACCACGATGAGGAGTGAACCACCAAGCTTTATAACCTCTATTTTGCAATTGCTGCTTCCTGTCAGATTTTCCCTTAGTTAAGGCTCACAAGGCGCACATGTTAATATTATGGAATAATTGTTGAATGTTTAAATTAAAGAAGAGACTTGTACCATTACATTTTATACCTTTTCAGTGACATGAAAGCCTGGACAAGAGTATGCCCATCTTCCTCCAACAGGGGCAAAATATAATGATACAAATAAATTCACTGTGCTAGAAGTTCTTGTTCAAACTTAATGTTGTTTAGAAATATTGCTGGTGGTACTTAAAAATATCTGAATATTTTATTAAACATGAATCCCTGTATTAAGATGAGTCGACAGGTTTGAGTTGGATAACAGGAAAAAGTACATGTAAACTGTTTTGCTGTGACTAAAATGTTCATTCTGTTTGGATTTCATTGATTCCTGAAGCTTGCAGCACTCTGTACCTGTTGTTATTGACCCCTTCATATTCCCTTTGTGTCCTGCTGTTTTTGATTAGTTTCGGACCCTGTTTATCAGACATAGTCATATTAACCACATTAATAATTTCAAACTTGTGCACCCACTTCTTGTGTTTTCATGAATGATGTATGCTTTACAATCAAACAACACAATGTGATTCTGAGAGCATGATCCTGACAATTTGCTCTATAGTCATGGTGGAGAATGTCTCCTTGTCATGATGTCTGTGAAGGTTCTCAGTCATCCAGGTCATCATAGTCAAAGGAGCTTGCAAAGAAAAGCGTCTGGACTTCTTTAAGTTACTTGAAGACGTTTCACCTTCATCCGAGAGGCTTCTTCAGTTCTAAGGTCAAATGGTGGAGAGTCCCAGATATAACCCTGGTGGGAGTGTCCCCCCACAGAGGGACAAAAGGACCCCCTGATGATCCTCTAATCGCCTGAGCCAAGGTGTGGAACTGGGTGTGGGTCCCAATCAGCCAGAGTTTCAGGTGAGTTCATTGTGAAACCTGGCCCCACCTTATCATGCAAATTCCTGAGGTCAGATGGCCCAGGATGTGAGTGGGCGTTAAGGCGTCTGGGAAGGGAACTCAAAACTGGATTATAGATGGCAGAGAGTTGGTGTCGTAAACCACCGCCTCTGTTCAAAGATGGTCGCTCACAGTGGACATAGATGGCTTCTTTCACTCCTCTTTCAAACCATCTGTCCTCTCTGTCCAAAATGTGAACATTGGCATCCTCGAAAGAGTGTCCTTTATCCTTAAGATGCAGATGGACAGCTGAATCTTGTCCTGTGGAGGTGGCTCTTCTGTGTTGTGCCATGCGCTTGTGAAGTGGCTGTTTGGTCTCTCCGATGTAGAGGTCTGGGCATTCCTCGCTGCACTGTACGGCATACACCGTGCACCGTGCAATTGATTGATTTATTAGCAATACTAAGGTGAAAAGACTTGTCTTAAGGACTTTAAACACAATTACATAAACATGCATTTTTTGTATGAGTATCAATGCTAGTACATCACCATATATGAAGAAAGCCGCTAAGATCAATTCTCCACTCATCAGGAGAAAAAAACCCAACAATCATATGAGCCTCTATGAGCAGCACTTTGGCAACAGCGGGAAGGAAAAACTCCCTTTTAACAGGAAGAAACCTCCAGCAGAACCAGGCTCAGGGAGGGGCGGGGCCATCTGCTGCGACCATTTGGGGTGAGAGAAGGAAGACAGGATGAAGATATGCTGTGGAAGAGAGACAGAGATTAATAACAGATATGATTCAATGCAGAGAGGTCTGTTAATACATGTTGAGTGTGTTCAGGTGACTGAAAAGGAAAAACTCAATGCATCATGGGAATCCCCCAGCAGCCTACAGCTATTGCAGCATAACTAAGGGAGGATTCAGGGTCACCTGGTCCAGCCCTAACTATATGCTTTAGCAAAAAGGAAAGTTTGAAGCCTAATCTTAAAAGTAGAGATAGTGTCTGTCTCCTGAATCCAAACTGGAAGCTGGTTCCACAGAAGAGGGGCCTGAAAACTGAAGGCTCTGCCTCCCATTCTACTTTTAAATACTCTAGGAACAACAAGTAGGCCTGCAGAGCGAGAGCGAAGTGCTCTAATAGGGTGATATGGTACTACAAGGTCATTAAGATAAGATTGCTCAAGGAGGACTGGCGGCGGGTGGATGGGCCTGGGCTCCCTTGCCTTAGTGGGTGCCGAAGGACGGGGGTGCCTACTGCGGTCAGCAGGGGAGCTGGCCCCAGGCCTTTTCCTCCCCATCCCCAGCTGCCTCCCTCTTCCCGCTCCAACACACCCACACACACAAGTAGGGCCTTGGGGTGCGGGTGTGTCACCAGGGTGCAGGGGAGGCATTCCCCCCCCCCCCCCCCCCCCCCCCGGTCCCCTTCTGGCCACCTATGCATCAATTTTATTCCACAACTTAGACATCCACATTACTCACACTCTCATAACACATACATATAGGGCCTTGAAGGTGGGCACGTTAAAGGTGTCCAGTGGACGGTCTGTGTATTCAACCCCACCTCTGGCGCCAGTGCCCACCTCTCAATTTTAAATCCATGTAGACATTGAGGGTTCTCGGGAGGGGCCGTGCTAACACCTGCTGCTCTCTGGCAGCAGCACCATGCTCTCCCGTGTTTTAAATGCACCTTAGAACAACACGCAGCAACACTACACATGAGTGAGAGGAGGGAGGTTTGGGGTCTTCACACACCCCTGTTCTCTGCTGGCCATCGGGGCCGGGGGGCTGGAAGGAGGTGTTGGCCGTCCGATTGGGATCTGGGATGCGGGGCCTCCCTGCTGCTGCGGAGCCTGGGACGGTCTGCTTACCTCCACCCCGGGAGAAAGGGTAACATCTCTTGGGTCTGGATGCCGTTTCCCCCTCTGGAGGCGAGGGTACCTGGACCCGGGGTATAGAGTATGTTTGGGGAGTGTGATTGTGTGTACAGTGTCCATGTATATCTATCCCTACATTGGGTGAGTGCTGAGTATGTGTGCATGAGGGTGGGAATGCATGTCTGTGTCTGTCTGTGCCTGTTTGTCTGTGTCTATATGTCAGGTCGGGTCTTACACTCCACCTCTCTGGGAACTCCCAGGCCCTCCAAAGGCCTATCTCCCCTCACCACACTCCCTGCCGGTGACTGATGCCCTCAGGGGTCGGTGCGTTGGTGGTTCTTGGTGTCCGGGGCTGGGCGCTCAGGTATGTACCAGCTCTCCCACGGTGACTACTTGGCGGGGCCTGGCGCCTGTTGCTCAGTCAGGCCTCTTCCAGAGCGTAGGGGGCCCTCTGGCCTCTGGGCCTGCGGCTCGGTTCACTCTGGCTGCTCTGGCTGTGCCCGCCAGCTCTGCCGGTGCAGCCCCCTCTGGCTTCTGCTCCGTGGCTACTGGGTGACCCCTCATCTGGGGCTCTCCTCAGCTCTTCCCAGGAGGGTGGCACGGATGCCCCTCCGGTGGTCCTCCTTGGGCTCTCACACTCTGGGGCCTCTGGATGTCTGGGGCCTGGATCTCCTCCATGCCTGCTTCATGCCCTGGGGGACGGGGCTATGGCTCTCTGCATCCTCTAGCAGACCATTACATGGGGAAACCATTTGAATACAAGCGCGCTGATCCACACAGGTGTGCACATGGGTGTTCACTGTTCGTAGACTTAAATCACACCTTTATTGGCTGCTACTTCAAAGCACATTGTGCGCTGTCGGTCCTGCGTGCTACACAAATACATTCATTATTTAGTATTTACTGCTGTTAAACTTAGCTAGATTAACACAATGGTGTTGTGTTTAGTATGTTGCTCTGTTGTTTTTGCTTGTTTTCTCTTCTTTTTCTCTCAACAGGTGATCCAGGAGATTTTTTTTTTTCTCTTTTTAAGTGCCCTCTCTCACTGTCCCTCTTCCCTTCTGTTTTTCTTTTCCTTCATCTTTCTTTCTCCCTTTCCTATCCCTCAGTCATGTCTGTCCCGTCTGTAACAACTGAAAATAAAATAAATAATAACAACAAAGGTCGATCAAATGGACCAATACGGCAAGGCCGTGATGATCCATTTGGCAAAGTAAATCCATTGGGTATCCTTGTTGGTCCTCAGACAACAATTCTGACGGCTAAAGAACCAAATGGGACAGGCAAAAAAAAGGACTGTCCCTGACAACTCACCTGCCTCCTTATGTTTAACAGAAATACAGCTATGTTGTTTAGAAAACTCTCAAGAAAATTTACATTATATATTTTGTGATAACCATCATTTCCTGTCTGGCTTTAACTGCGACTTCCCATGTGATAATTAGCTTTATAATCTCCTAATTGCCCTCTATTGTATTTTCAACTTATGGTGGCAGCATGAAGACAGCAACTCAGCAGGAGTGTATACACTCTATGTGGCTGTTGCTGTGGATTTATTAAACACCTGCATCTCTTAACACAGCCACAGGCATTATAGCTTGAATGCAGTGAATTACAGGCTTTAGTCAATCCACCTGAATAAGTCCCATTACAGAGAAGTCATCCAACGAATAATGTTTATTGGAGAGTAAACAAAGCACAGAGTGCAAAGCATTAGGGGGCTCCAAAGGAGTAATTTTGTTATTTTCCCACTGAAAAAACTGAGCAATAGGAAATGTTCAAGACAAATTGAACTTTAGATTGAAAGAACCATGTAGTCAGAAAAGGAAACCCTAGTAAGGATTAGATTAGATTTTTAAATGATGATTTGATTTATTAAGTGATAAAACAAAACTTTCCATACCTACCTTGCCCTATGTGAAACAATATTTCTTCATCTTGTTAAATCATGAATTAACTATGATTTACCACAGTTTCTATTTCACTAGCTCCACCCATGCCTGATTAGTGCTAAACCTATTAAATCAAGAAATCACTGTTAAAATGAAATAGACTAAAAGAAAAAAAGCAATGCATCATGCTACAATATCAAGAAACTGAAGAATAGATGACATACAAAGTCACTGACATCTATCAGCGTGGACAGTGTTGCAGAATCATTTCTATGGTTTGGGACTCCAGTGAACCACAGTGAGAGCCATTATCCACAAACAGAAAACTTGGATCAGTGGTGAACCTTTCCAGGAATGGCTGGCCTACCAAAATTACTCCAAGACCACATCAATGACTTATCCAGAGGATCACAACAAAAAAGTACTGAAGGCCTCGCTTGCATTAGTTAAGTTCATGGTTCATCATTTAGCAATAAGCAAGTGACTGAGCAAAAATGGCATCTATGAGTTCCAAGGCAAAATGATGACTTGAACATAATATCTGGACATAGTGGTGTTGTTGTGATTGTTGTTGTGCCAAGGTCGGCTGTTACTGCCATCAGTGTTGGGGAGTAACGGAATACATGTACCGCCATTACGTATTTAAAATACAAAATATGAGTAACTGTATTCCGTTACAGTTACCGTTTAAAAAGGTGGTATCTAGAATACAGTTACTTTGTTGAAATAAATGGATTACACGGTGGTACTTCCCTGTTTCATATTGTGGCGGGTCAGGACTGTTTGGGTTTTGTTTGACAGCTACGTTCTGTTGTTCCAGGCGGCAGCGTTGCCATGGTTGCCATGGTTGCCATGGTTACAGGGTGACGCTCGCTCTCTGCGTGTTTCCTGGGTGAGAGAGCGCCTTTTTGTTGTTGTTGTGCTAAGCTAATAGGCAGAATGCTACAGGTATAGCTCTTTTTTTTTTTTTTTTTTTTTTTTTTTCGCCTGTCCCATTTGGTTCTTTAGCCATCAGAATTGTTGTCTGAAGACCAACAAGGATACCCAATGGATTTATTTTGCCAAATGGATCATCATGGCATTGCCGTATTGGTCCATTTGATCGACCTTTGTTTTTATTATTTATTTTATTTTCAGTTGTTACAGACGGGACAGACATGAGTGAGGGATAGGAAAGGGAGAAAGAAAGAGGAAGGAAAAGAAAAACAGAAGGGGAGAGGGACAGTGAGAAAGGGGGGAAGAAAAAATATCTCCGGGATCACCTGTTGAGAGAAAAAGAATAGAAAACAAGCAAAAAAAACAAAACAAAGCAACATACTATACACAACACCATCGCATTAATCTAGCTAAGTGTAAACAGCAGTAAATACTAAATATTGAATGTTGTTGTGCAGCACGCAGGACAGACAGCGCACAATGTGCTTTGAAGTAGCAGCCAAGAAAGGTGTGATTTAAGTCTACGAACAGTGAACACCCATGTGCACACCTGTGTGGATCGGCGCGCTTGTATTCAAATGGTTTCCCCATGTAATGGTACAGCTAACAGGCAGAATGCTACAGGTATAGCTCTAAAGAATCTAGCATCATAGGCAGTGTAGTCCGTGCTGCAGGGAGAATGGACTGTCATACACGTTATGTGTCTGTGAGCGAGGGAGGGAGAAAAAGGAAAAGTACGAGCTGTCATCGAGCAAAAACGGGAGCTGGAAGCACGTAAATATAATAATAACCACTGCAGCCAAGAAGAGTGCCTGACGAGCCCAGTTGTAAGTAAGCTATTAAGACTCGACTGTACACCGTGTTCGTGTTTTCCTCCAAAAACAAGTTCCGTTGGAGCAGCCTTTCAACGCCTCTCTCTGTCTCTGGCTAGCAAAGTGACCCAGACAACAAAGTAAAGCTAGTTTTCAGCTACGAGCCCGACACGGAATCCGTATTAGCCAGAGGTCCCTTTACTACGGTTCGGAGCCGCGGACCTTCAGTTACAGTAATAAATCACAGCAATAGTACATTCATGTAGTTGTAAACAGCATGATAATATATTAAGTAATCCAAAGTATTCAGAATACGTTACTCTCATTGAGTAACGTAACGGAATACGTTACAGAATACATTTTGGGGCATGTATTCTGTATTCTGTAATGGAATACATTTTAAAAGTAACCTTCCCAACACTGACTGCCAATAACCTCCCAATGATAGGAGTGTCCTCTCGTTTGAGGGACATCGCTGTTGAACTGGATGAGCCGCTGTCACGTATCTGGGCTAGCAATATTTGTTTCCAGCCTGTGTGACTCCAATATTTTGGCTTGTTTGCCGAGGACCTGGCCAGGTTGCCATCTGTATTTAGCCCTGCCTCAGTGCTGCCTTTCAAACAGCGAGGATGTGCCTCAGAGTTGGACAGGTGGAGCTGCAGAGTTGGCAGATTTCCAGGGACTTGGAAGCGTATGAAATGTGACTCTGATCAGGAAACTCATCTTTGCCTGAGGCATCTTCTAGATATCAGCCCATGTTATGACCCTGTTGGTCACAGCTTCCCAAGTGAACCATCTCCCTTGCCAGTGTTGGTTGAGAGTTTTCATCTTTTAGTTTTCCTCTTCCATCTTAATTTGTTAAAGCTTTGTTGTGTGAACCTGACAATCTCCTGTGTTTTAATTCGATTTGTTGGTCTACTGTTTGGGTCATGTTCCACATGTGTCCTGTACAGACTTCAGCATTTTGAATTGCTAGATATGGTAATCCTCTCAACTCAAATACTTTTTGAACTCCAGACTGATGGACAGTAGTGAAAGTTGCAAGATGTCTCTCCCAAACCATGCTGCAATAGTAAGACAGTAAGAGTGTGGTGGGGCATTGTCTGCGGTGCCACTGAAGGGGAGGCGGACGCAATCACACCTCGCTAGCTTAAAGTCTGTGCTGACTGAATGTTTGTTGTTGTTGTTGGTATGTGTCTGGCAGTGAGCTGCAGAGCTAAAGTTGTGTGTAAAAGCAACCGTAGTTAATAAAAGTATGCTGAAAAGCATGAACGAGTGGTTGGGTCTGTCACAGTGATGCCGAAACCCAAGATGGGGGCACGGCAGACCGAATACCGGGTGAACCAGGGGAGGAGCTGGCCCAAATGGTGGCCGAGATGGTGGCCACGTGGAGGGAGCAGGTGGCGACACCGACAGCAGGAAGAACTGCAGGACTGGATCGAGCGCCGCATGCAGATGATTAAGAGGCTGTGGACGTACATCTTTGTTTGACCCTTGCACTAACAGTGTCCACATCAAAGAATAGTTTGACACTCCAGTGCATCAGCTTCAGTTTCCAGGTGCTAACACACTGGAAAACCTGTTTGATTGGAAAGACAGCCTTGGTAAAGGGGTCTTCCAGTGAACACCACATAACAACAAGCCTGCTATGTTTGTGGAAGATAAAGTCTTTCTGGAAATAATGGACAAGGAGGCTTTCACGAATGACTCACATAGTTGGGTGGCACCACTACCCTTCAGGCAACCAAGGCGCAAACTCACCAACAATTGGGCCCAAGCAGTCAACCATCCTTTGATGTTACGGCACATGCTGTAAAAGAGGGCAGACATGAAAGAACATGTGATTGCCTTTATGAAGAAGCTCTTTGAGGCAGGTCATGCTGAACCAGTGCCACTACCCACTGGTGAACAAGAGTGCTGGTATTTGTATCTTTGGAGTGTATCCAAGTTAACCAGGTCAAGTATGGGCAGTGCTCAACTCCAGCCTTAAGAATGATGGTGTCTCCCTTAATGACATCCTGCTATGTTGCCCTAACTTAAATAATACACTTTAGGTGTCCTCACTCACTTCCGTAAGGAAACTCTTGCAGTGGCAGCCGATGTAGAACAGTTGTTCTATTTTTCCATGGTCTCCCAGGATCACCAGGACTTCCTACGTTTCCCCTGGTTCAAGGACAATGACCCCACCAAAGAAATTGCGGAGTACAGGATGAATGTACATTTATTCCCCAATAGCCCCTCTCCCGCTGTTGCCATATATGGCTTGAGAAGGGCAGCTCTGCAAGGAGAGGAAGAACATAGCACAGAGGCAAAACAATTTGTTCTAAAGAACTTTTACATTGATGATGGTCTTGCCTCATTCCCCGCCGATGATGATGCCACCCGACTCCTGAAAGAAAACAAAGAAACGTTAGTTGACTCAAACATACGGCTACATAAGATGGTGCTGTGCCAAACATGGCGTTGTGCAGAAGAGACCAAAGTAGAGAATACTTTGGTCTCTTCTGTCCAAAAAACATTGTTTCTTCTCATTTGTTCAGATGCAACTTTGCAAACCCAAGCCATGATATCATGTTCATGCTCTTTTCAGAGTGAACCTCTCTCTATTTTTCTACGAATAAGTCATACTCAGTCTTTTTCTGATTGTACTGTCATGGATTTTAACATTTAACATTGTGACAAAGTGGCTAGGACAGAATTCATTTGCCAGGTAGCAGTAGTTACATCCTTTTGTTTAGAATTGTATTATTTGGTTTGACCCATTTGTTTCAATGGTAGGGACTAACGAGGTCAGGTGTGGGCAAAGTCCTGTATAAAGCAAGTGGGATTTTTGCATGCCTGATTGATTGTTTCATGGTAAAATGCAGATGCCAGCAATAAAATATGCTTAAAAGAACTTCAATCGTCTGCTAATGCTATTTACTTATCACCTTCCTTGCTGCTTAAGTTATGCTACATCACAAACATGCTTAGTGAGGCGTGTGGAGTTTGAGATGTAGGTCTGACCTTTGGTTGAAATTACTCTTGCATCCACACATATTGTGATATTGTGTTTACACACAGCATATCATAATGCTCTGACAAACCAACAAACCTTCTGCTGTTATGGAGGTGGTCACACCTGCTGAAAATAAACTAATTGAGTGTGTTTGATCAGCAGCACCTGGCTGCTACTTACCCTATTAATTCCCATGGCAGCAGTAAAGATGTACCTGGTTTTTGTACATCCTGTTAAAACTTTTAAAAAGGGTAAAAATTCAAAAAGGACACAAACTGATGTTAAATTAATGCAATGAATTTGTACTATTTACTACAGCTTGTCCTATATTTGTGATTTAATATTCTTACTTTAGAGGTGCTCCTGAATGTGCTCTTAAAGACAGGAAACCACATTAAAGAATGTGTTTAATTTTGGCGCCACATGACCTTTGGGCATTAAAACTACTTTAACAAGAGTAAAGAGCGTCATTTTCTGCTTCCAGACTTAACAGTAACCTTTCTGTAACAGCAAAGAAAATACCTTATTCAGAACCTGGTGGAAAGCTAAAGCACTTTGTGAAATATACAATGAAATATAATAGGATGATATTATCAGAAAAATGATTTAAGGGTGTGATGTATAAAGTAAATGCAGAAATGGATACATCGTTGGCATTTTCAGTTCTACTGGGTTACCTACTGCAACCACCACTCTTATTCTGATCAGCCCTGTGCTGACTGTCAGCTCAGGGACTGATTTATTGCACACATCAAGAAGAGTACATACTTCCTCCTCTGTGAGAAATAGCTAGCACACTAGTACTGACAATGAGGACAGAGCCAGGCAGCAGTGGTTTTGGGTCTGTGCCGCTTTTCCAGGCTTTGATAGTTCTAATAATAAGAATGCATATAAACAACGCTCAATCAGTACCTTTACTTAAATCAGATACCTGAGCAGGTGACTAAGCATCACGCCAATATCGATCCCTGATGAGAGCGAAAGAAGCCAACATTCAGATGGACCTATTACTATTTTGAGTGGGCTGTGGTTATCTTTGGAATAACAAGACAAAGTGTTTGACACATAGTCTTCCTTTTTTCTATTTGTTAGGGAGGACATCTGGCAGTTTCCTCCTTAGAGCTTTGTCTGCTCTTTCAGTGCTATTTTGATAAGAACCCCTTGTTTTGATTCATTTTTAATCACTACTAGTGTTTACAAAACTGCAAAGTGCCATTTTGCTGAAATGTGTTTGAATCGCTTTTAAGTGTTACATTTATTTCTCCTCTCTCATTATTTGGGTCTGCAAGCAGCAAAACATGTATTTAACTCTGCTGACAGTAAAGACATTTTTTAGAGTGTCAATTTTATTCCCAGCAAAAGCATCAGTATTGGTATAAACACATATTCTAGCTCAGGTAATAGCATCTGTCTGTATTTTATTAAAAGAAATAAGAATGCCAGTAATCTGCATGCATTTACTTTTGATTTTGTATACATCTGAAGATGGAATATAAAATTGCTTCCTTACACAACATGAAAAACATGGTTGATACCCACAACCAGATAAATACCATGACCTTTTTAACCCCTGGGTTTATTGGACCCCTGCTGACTGCTATAATATATGTCAGCTTCATTATTTCCCCAGGAACTGTGAAAGTGAAATGATTAGTTGATTAATCAGTGTAAAGATCAAATGTTGCCATTTTTTTTCTTCTAGCAGTATTTAAAGAAAAAAAGTGCTCGTGTCGGCTTTTGGGCAAAGTTAGTGACAAAATATTTGTCAAAATGAAAGCTGGTGTCAGGCACACAAGACTTTTGCGGTTACGTAGCAGTTCCCTGAAACAGAAAAAAGGGAAGCAATTTGATCAAATCTGCTTTAAAACAAATGTCAGTAAGGTCAGTGTGAATTCGAACTACCTGTCGGTATTTTACCTCCGTGGTACAGATTTCTAATATTTTTTGTTTTGACCTTTTTCAGCTTTTATTTGACAGATGCGGTGGCTAAAGGACAGGAAAGCAGGGGCAGAGAGAGAGAAGGGCCGCAGGTCGGACTCAAACGTGCGCCGGCCGCTCTCAGCCGTATGGTATGTGGTCGCCCTTTCAATGCACTGAGCTAAACCAGCAACCCATTCTAATACATTTCTGGCATTCAGTCCTATATCAAACCCTTCTTGATTTCTTTGATTTTGTTCTAGACTTGTTTAGATATACGTTCATTTGTATGTCAAAGTAAAATTATATAGTTGGATTCAGAAGATTGTGGAAATTGGCACATTTTATATATAATTTTGATCCTGTATACCACAACATTAGATCTGAAATGAAATGAATTAAGATGCAATTAAATTATTTCACCACAGTAATTACTGTGTGTGAAAACAGTTCACCGTGCCATCCACATTCAGTTTAAAGCTTCATCATGCAAGAAGTCAGATACTAACATGGTCCAGAAATAGTGATTTTTCAATATTTCCATAACTGAATTTTTGTTCAAAGAATTAAATGACTATTAAATTCATGTATTTATACCCATGTACTTATTCTAATTAAAATATTTAATCTGCCAGAAGCAGGAAGTTTGGAAGTATTTATTTATTTATTTTTTGTGATGTTTCCAGCTGCAACGACAGTTTGATAGATTCCCTTAGGATGACTAATTTCAGAAGGCATTGGAGAGGGCATTCGACCGTGTCCCTCGGGGTGTCCTGTGGGAGATGTTGCGGGAGTATGGGGTGTCTGGCCCATTGCTACGGGCCATATTCGATCCCTATACAACCGTTGCAAGAGCTTGGTTCGCATTGCCGGCAATAAGTTGGTCTCGTTCCTGGTGGGTGATGGGCTCCGCCAGGGCTGCCCTTTGTCACCGGTTCTGTTCATAATTTTTATGGACAGGATTTCTAGGCGCAGCCAAGGGGCGGAGGGCTTTCGCTTTGGTGGCCTCAGAATCTCATCTCTGCTTTTTGCGGTTGATGTGGTTCTGTTGGCTTCATCGGGTGAGGGCCTCCAGCTCGCACTGGAATGGTTCGCAGCCAAGTGTGAAGCAGCGGGAATGAGGATCAGCACCTCTAAATCTGAGGCCATGGTTCTCAGCCAGAAAAAGGGTGGAGTGCCCACTCCGGGTCGGGGATGAGTTCCTGCCCCAAGTGGAGGAGTTCAAGTATCTCGGAGTCTTGTTCGCGAGTGATGGGAGAAGGGGGCCGGAGATCGACAGACGGATTGGGGCTGCGGCTGCAGTGATGCGGACGCTGCACCGGTCCGTCGTGGTGAAGAGGGAGCTGAGTGTAAAAGCGAAGCTCTCAATTTACCGGTCGATCTACGTCCCTACCCTCACCTATGGCCACGAGCTGTGGGTAGTGACCGAAAGAACGAGATCACGGATACAAGCGGCGGAAATGAGCTTCCTCCGAAGGGTGGCTGGCCTCTCCCTTAGAGATAGGGTGAGAGGTTTGGCCATCCGGGAGGGGCTCAGAGTAGAGCCGCTGCTGCTCCACATCGAAAGGAGCCAGCTGAGGTGGTTCGGGCATCTGACAAGGATGCCTCCTGGGCGCCTCCTGGGTGAGGTGTTCCGGGCATGTCCCACCGGGAGGAGGCCCCGGGGCAGACCCAGGACACGCTGGAAAGATTATATCTCTCGGCTGGCCTGGGAACGCCTTGGTGTTCCCCCGGATAAGCTGGAGGAGGTGGCTGGGGAGAAGGGGGTCTGGGCCTCTCTGCTTAGGCTGCTGCCCCCGCGACCCGGCCTCGGATAAAGTGGAGGAAGATGGATGGATGGATGGATGACTAATTTCAGAGTAACATGCTATGGGGTTTTCCATGGCATTGCATGAATACCAGACACCCCTGGAGCAATAGACTGAACCCATCTACTAACTGCATTCAGTAAATGCATCATAAAAAGTATCAGTGTATTAATGTTCTGGTAATATTTGATTCTGACTCCCACATGCTCAACATTGTAGCCCATTATATATATTATTTTCATTTTAAAACATTTTCAACTTTTTTTTGTCATTTTGGGATATCGTGTGCAGAATTCTGAAGTGAAAATGAATGAATTAATCCAAAATGAATTGAATCCATTTTGGATTAAAGGCGTAATATAAATGTGTAACAAGTGAAGAAGTGTGATTACTTTCTGGATGCACTGTAAAACTTTTGAAAACAAAAAACCAATGCTCAAACTAAAGCTGAAATCTGCACTTCAGTCACAATCAGATGTGACTGAAGGAAAGATATAGTATAGTATAGTGTAAATTGGCTAAATGTTTTATGTAATGTCGTTTTTAAACAACGGCTCCAACTCTGACGTTAAAATTCCTCACTTTTTAGATTCCAGCTTTCACGTTGTGCAACCATGCACACCAGTATTTCCTCCAATGGCTCCAGTCACATGTTACCGCTTCATAGACTTTAAAATGAGATGATTTCATACGAATAAAACTGGCAACATGTTACGATTAGAAACCTTACATGGACCAAAAATGCACAAATTCTCCTCTACGGTACTGGCAATAAAGTCGTTTTTTAACCATCAGTCAAGAGTTTATGATGTTTGTAAGTGAAACTAGCACAAAACAAATGCTGAATAAAGACCAATATTTATGAAATTTAAAATATACCATCTAACCACAATATCAACATAACGTTGTGTTCTGAGAAGTTTTGGAATTCGGTTTTCTTACTGCTGCACTGCATCCCAGACATTCTAGTTTCACCTGAGCTCTCTGTACACATCAGCTTTTTTATTTTTGCTTTGGGGACCAAATTGAATAGAAAAAGCGATGATACATATTATGTTTTGGTGCACAGTCTAAAGCTGCTTTCCTGTCGATCATTTTGACAAACCACCACAGATGTCAGATGCCAGATAGCATATCTGTGGTCACATTGCTGGCTCCGACTCGCTGCTCATCCTATCAGAGACAGACGATGAAAAGTGCTGATATGGTTCTGGAAACAGAAAAATAAAACTCACTGGTTGGTGGCCACTGATGGATCTGCGTATTGAGCATCCAGGCAGGCTGTTGAAATTCCCTGCATTCAGCTGAGGATAGCTTTGTTTGCCAGACAAAGAGGCACAGAGCGCATGCATTTTCAGTGGGCATTGTATTGTCCACACCATCATATATCTAAAGACATCCGATAGTTGTAGAAAAATCTATATCCCAGTCTTGTTTGCTGCACTACTGTGGATCCTTTTCAACTATTACAACATTTACATGGATGCGTGTTGGGACATGCAATGCATGTGTGTCCAGCTGAAAAGAAATGCAGCATCTTCTTTGCAGCAGATGAAGAAATTCTCATTTATTCTTGCTTCAGCTGTGGGAAAGAAGCTTTTTAAATTCCTGTTCCAAGAAAAAAATAGAAGCCTGAAATGCTGTGCCTCTCATGTAATCAAAGGGTTACATTCAGATATTGCGCAAGGACAAAACTGAGATGTTGCAAGGCCCAATCATTCTAAATAAAACACCCCAAACAGCAGGGGAGCTTGAAAGTAAGCTTTTCTCAACCTTCAGTCTACTGATCGTCCAACCTGAATAACAAGGGAGAGGGAGAGAGCATGCTGCATATTAACAGCTGCCCGTGTCTGTTTCTACATACTGGGATTTTTTGTGTGTATTAACAAATCCCATGTGAGACACCTAACGCAGGGTCATCAACAAACCGTAACACAAAACGCCTAGGTGCATCTACAAAATGTCAAAATTCTGACAAAAAGACAGACTCTCATCATCTGTCAGCAGTTTTGTTAAAAGCTGCACCTCCTACACCCGAGTGCAAACAAGTCTGAGAGTCCATTCAAACCCCGGCCATACGACCCATGAAGGAAAAATGCTCGTTTTGTGTTATAATAAATAAAATAGGAAATTTATTTTGACTAACTGTCTGTCACAAATCATTAGTTGCAGCAGTGAAAACACTCAGCTAAATTGTTATAACAGGGCTTCACTATATAACAGGGAATGTCTTTATAGCTGCATCTATGTGGTAGGTGCAGTTTATGTCTCCAGCTCTGTACCCGGCACTTCAAGTTTCAGTCATGTATTTTGCATTTATTTGGATTTAAAGAATTGAACAAGTCAATGTATTAAAACTAAACTGATTTTTTTCTGCATCTAAACATCGGTTGTACCAATGAATTTAATAGCTTATGAATTAAGGCTATTGAACAATTAATGTTAAATGTCTTAACAGAAGTTTGTTCATTAGAAATGAAGATAATCTAAGGAATCAGACTAACTCTGTTAAGATCACTGTATTACACATCAGGCAGGAAAGCCTGCTCATTGAAGCTAAAGTGTATTTTTTTAAAAACATACCAGGATTTTTACCTTAGGGATTTTTGTGTTCTGTACACATGCAGTTACACAATGAACAGTAATATTGTTGCAAAATATCCCAGTTCACATAAATTTATGAACAGTAGCAGGCAGATTTTTGTGTACCTTGGGATTTGGCCTTGTAGGAGCATTTATACTTTGCACAAGGTTTAAGAAGTTGCACAGGTCTTTAAAACAATCTGAGGTCCCTGAAAGTGAGTCCCAATGTAACTACAACCATAAGGATAAATTCAGATTAATTCAATTTATGTAAAATATCTGAAATAGATTTAAGAGCATCCTTGGAGGAAAACGAGGTCTGTAACCACAGCCACCACATGAATATAAGAATCCTGTGACATACTGAATTTATTGGCTTTAAGGTTTTTCTTTAATAACAGAGTTACAAAACCAGTAAGGTTACAAAACCTGTAAGTTAACAAAACCAGTAAAGATTTGACATATATGGTTAGTTCACCTCCCTAACTCACATAAACAAGCCCTTTGAAGTGGTAGATGTTGGCTGAACAGCCTCTGGTAGAAAAAAATATTAACACTGTTGAACAGTTTGAATTTCTGAAGATGCAAAATGTTGTTAATTTGTACTTTTTTTTAAGTCTTCAGTGGATAAAATGGGCTGATTAACTGATGTAATGTGATGATGTTGCTGTCTGAATGTAGGGTGAAATCACTCTCTCCATTATCCCTGAGTACATTTAAATATACATAAATACACAATGATGGCTTCAGTGTGTTTTGTTGGAAACAGAAGTATATAAATTTAACCTGAACAGTACATCAGCAGACCAGGAAGAGCACTCTCTCCCTAAAAATGATTCATCCTCATAGTTTGCTACTATAATCAATTCTGCTAACCAGGATTGAAGAGAAACAGATGTGATCCACATCCATAGAGTGCTGCTATTGCCCTTTTAGGGGCTACATGTAAACTCCAGTGGGCAGACTCCAGTAGTTTCAGAGGTAATCTGCAGAGGACTTGTTGTTCTTTCAGGTGCTACTCACTCAGGTTTAAATGTCATACATAGAAACATTCATTCCTAAACTTCACGTGCAGACATACAAAGAATAGAGCTGGCATGGCTGCTATCTTGGAATGATCACATGTGTCTGTGTAGCTAAAGAGAAAAATATCCAGCTAGAAATTGACCAAATTAGCACAAAACTCTCACCAGTTGTTCATTGGTTAGGTGAACACTGTATGACTGTGTGTGTTGGGCCACTGTGCATTTTCTGTGATTAACACAACCCACTCAGAGAATCTACAGTGATGTTTAAAGGGCCGTAATGTTTGCTATAATCAAAGACATAATTAAGAGAACAAAAACATGGTAACCATAGTGCAATGCTAGGGTTTCAGCATTGCACTTGTGTTCATGTTTTGTGAGTTGTGAGTTTCATTTCTTGTTATGCTATTATTGATTGATTATATAGTGATTGGTTCCAGATTTTACTGTTAAGTTATTCTAGTTACGAGTTTCAGTATTACAGTGTTTAGGTCCAAGTCAAGGTACTTGTAATTCCTCAGTGTTTACCTGTGTGTCACTGGCCCTTCAGTCAGCTGCAAAGAAAACCAAAGTTATACAAAAACACGTGCTAAAAACTATGAAAACTGTGCAAAGATATTTTCTGAGCTTTTTTAAAAAATTTTCTTTTGTTTTTTCTTTCTTTTCTTTCTTTTTTTTTTACTTTTCCCCTTTATGCTAAACTCCACTGTCACCACGTTTCCTGTTCAGGCCTGCTTCTCAACCAATCAGCATTCAACCTACATGTACCATCATCTCAATCAGGCAAATTGCACACAAGCATATGTTTGTAGGTTTCATACCCAAAATTCTTCACTCTGCACAGCTATAGACCTACCCATAATCCTGCTTTAGTCCTCATTGCATAAATACTCCCGTCCATCTGTGCTACTCTGATGGTTTTTTCTGTTTGGATTTGGTCGCATTTATTAGTTTTTTAAATAAAGGTCACTTTTTTAACTCAGTATTTTTGGTCTACATTTGCATTCACCTTTAAGCTGATCTCGAAATCTCCAGATCAGTTAAAACTACAAAAGGAATGAGTGCCTCTTAGAATGGATTGATTATTACAAGGTGGCAGAAATGAAAGCTATTATAGAGTCACTCGAGTGCATAGAATATTTTACTGTTAACCCACCAACTACTCTTAATATTGTAATAAATTGCTTTAGGTGCTCATTTTGTTTATTTCCAATTAGGCTTTTTTTTGGGAGGGGGGGGAGGGGGGGTCTGTTGTTCATTTATCTGAATTGCTGTTAATTTTCTTTTCATTAGGGAAACACTTCGTGGACTCCCATAAACCACAGCATTACTGATGATAGCTGAAATATCATTGCTGCTCGTTGTAAACATGTGATGGATTGATGTTATAGCTGTTTAAATGTGCTTATATAGCCGATGTGTAATGGTGGTGGTGATGCTGGGAGCATTTATTACAACTGTGCTTCTTATTTGTTTTTGTTTTTTAATCAATGCAACTGAACACCGGTGGTTGTAATGACTTCACTAAGACGGCCGATTGGTCAGTTACTTTCTTTTTTGTTCACTGAGGTTAAGCAAATGGCACTAATGTGTAAACAGTATTTATAATTTGCATCAAGCATTTATTAGTTCACTTTTTCTAAATTCTTTACACATTCAGCAAAGGAGCAGCCAGTGTGGACAAAACTGTAGATCTGATGAGGCACAGGTGTTTCCTCCTCCGAGGGCGTGAACCCATAATGAGTTCTGCCCTGGGGAGAGAGAGAGAGAAACAGCTGATCAGCGACCAGCTGAACCTCCAGGCCGTGACACCTAAGACCCGAACTCTTCCACGGCATGCATTTTTAATTTCTCTTTGCTATTTGGGCTGATTGGGACCTGATGAACATAAAAACAAAGAATGATCTTTTTACCCGATGTAGTTTCTGAGAAATGGATACCAGATCCTTGTAGAGTAAAATTTAGTATTGTGGTCTAGACAACCCAAAATGTGATGTCCACATTTGTGGACGCCAGGTCCAAGGAGGTTAGAGATAAACTGCACACCATGCTGAGACATGCTAAGTTTTCTACTAATAGTTCTTTGGCAATGACTTTGTTGACAAACCTGTCAAACTTTTTACTTTGGAATTTTTTCACATTCTGCTAAAGAAATGAGAACAAACTGGGTGTTTTTGTGATGAATTTAAATTTGGTTCGTCCACTGAGTTCGGTGCCGTTTAAATGATAAACGATTAATTTTAAAAAATCATCTATTACAATCCTGGTCAAATACAAGGACAGATACATCTGTGAAGACGATGATTACATGTACTGGTTTATTTTAAAGAAGAGTGAGGGTGTCCCAATGCTCATCTCCATATTTCTATCCTATCCTTACATTAAAGATCCATTCGGTGGCTTCAAAGGACTCCACATGGAGTTAGACTCTTCACAAAGTGAGAGGGTGAAGGGGCCAGATTGGAATTGGGCAATGCAGGCTAATAGGTCGAGGGCCATTTACATCTCTTCCATAAAAATGTATTTTATATTTGTGTATTTCATCACAGATTTCACCATGCTCGATGCCTCGGCAATTTTTAAATGTAATTTTAAGCTAGGTGATTTAGCTAATCCATGTTATTAGATAGTTCTTGAATATGAACTTTCTTTTGCCGGAAAGTGGAAGAACATCAGCGAATGATCTACACCACGCACGTCAACAGCAAATTCATATCTTGATGTTGGTACGACTACAACCATGACTAGTTGAGAAAAGACTGTCATGTTCCTGGGTCTGTTGACCCAGCGTTTTAAGTTTTAGTTTATTTGGATGTTGTTTATGTTTAGGTTCATTAGATTAGCGAAGATCATTTGGTTATTAGACAATGACACACTGAAAACAGAGGACTTAAATACACAGGAGGTGATTAGGGGAAGTGGGAACACATGGAGGAACAGCTGACTGACATGAGCCTAATGACAGGACAAGGGAAGTGCAACTAAATACAATGAACAAAGAACACACGGCTCCTTCAAAATAAAACAGGAAACATGAGACAGACATGATAATACAAACTTGATAACATAAGACACGCAGCATGAAACACAAAGGGTGAGGGAAACTTAAATACAGGGGAAGAAAACACAAGCAGTCTAATAACCAAATGAACTTCGCTAATCTAATGAACCTAAACATAAACAACATCCAAATAAACTAAAACTTAAAACGTTGGGTCAACAGACCCAGGAACATGACAAAGACTGCCTGCAGTTAGTCAGTGTTGAAATGTTTTCTGGGATACAGCCGGACTTACATCCTACAATTACATTTTTTTCTGGTAAATCCACAGCTTTGTATTCAGAATTTGGGAGAGAGACTTTTTTCCCACAATCAATTGTTAATTTTCAACAAATACCTAATCTATATTTATTGTTTTCTCAACAATCAGATTTAGAATATTCACTGACAAAACAGTCATTAACCTTGAAACCTCAATCCTTCACAAATGTTCCCGAGGGGTCAGTTTGTTTTTCATCAAAACTAGATGAAGCAGCTGATGGAGTGGATACAATACCCTAACTACCTGCTTGAAGTCATAAGAATCAATAAGAGGCTATAAAATCATATCTTCATCATCCATCACTGGCACAAAACCATCTCCTCTCTGCAGTGAAGGAAGGAAACGGTCCACTGAGGTTTTTGTAAAAAGGCCATCTCTCCGTCTTAAAGCAGAAAGAAGGATAGCATCTCTCCACAGCTGAATTAAATCGCAAGCTGTGAGCTTGACAAGAATAACACACACTCCCATGTGTGTTTTCCAATTTGCCACCCAACACAGGTTCCTCCTTATCGACGTGTGAGGAGGAGAATATGAGGCTCACACTTCAGCCACTTCAGTCTGTATTTCTTTCAAGGGTCACATGGGTTCTGGCGTTACAGCCACTCCTGTCACTGTTACTGTAGCAACCTTTGGCACGATGGCCTTCTATGAAATGAAGCTAAAGATTCATCGTGAGCCAGAGATCAAGAAAATATTCTCTTCGTGAGCATGCACTGTGACCATGGAGCTCAAGACTGAACTTATTTCATCATCAGACAGCAAAGAAAACCACGGGTGTCTAAATATAACTTGTGAAAAAGAGGAGGCGAAAAAAATCTCTCTTTTTCTACAATGCACTCCGTCTCCACTCTCCTCCATGCTTTGAAGATTTCTACAAGCGAATGATCACAGGATCTTTTTTGGTGAATTATGCACATTATCATTCCACGCTTTCTCATCCGAGCTGTGGTGCAATGCATCAAAGTGGCTGGCAGGTGATGGCAGAGAGGATTTGGCTTGCTGTACCGTGTTTGTGAGTCCTGCAAATCCAAGAATTTTATTTTGTTTGTATGTTTTGACTCAGTGTGATTTTTGTGCATTACTGGCCATGCACAGAACGAGCAAAGGTTGTCAAACGTCACTTACCCTGTCACTGGTGAACGTATGTGTCCTGACCCCAGCAAACCACTAGAGGGCAATCAGTGTGTGAAACAACCACTCAGCAGTTCCAGCCTGTGAGTATCAGAGGTAATGACACGCTTCACATGTTTGTTTGTTTTGTTTTCTTCTATATTATATCCCAAAGTGCCGAAACAAGACAATTAAGGTTGCAGTTTAAGATCTATATGATGCGCTACGGTGTGGTTTCAGCACCAATATGAGATGAAGGTTGCATCTGCTTATGTTGCAAACAAGATAAATGGCTTTATTAACTCATAGGCTGTGATGCACCGTGATGTAAGGTGTAGTTAATCTATAAGATGTGCACACTGCAGCAGCCTGCACACATCGGAGAAAATACTGTTCTCCTATTGAGGAGAGAGGGCTTTCGCTTACCCTGGATCATAAACCATTAATTATTGCATTTATTTGACAGGATTAATTTTAAAATGAGTACTGGTTTAATTTATGTGTTTGATTAGCAAGCATTATTTTTTTTACTGTAGGAAACTTTATGTGATTCACTGTTAAAAATAATAATTATCTTACACTGGGGCTCGGTGTCTGAAACATTTCTTAGTTCCCCTCCAACTGTCTTTTGATTGAGTACCCATGCAGAGGTTTGAACAGCAGTTGGGTGGAGCATCTGCACTCACAACCAAAGCACTGTGCCTTAGACGACCATATTAGGGACATCCTGTCTCTAGTGTGTTAAAAAAAATGTTTTGAGAAGGTTGAAGCTCGAGTTTTTGGCTCAGAGATTACTTCACAGACACCATCTGAAACTATAGTCATGTCTAATATGAGCAAATAAAGTAAAGGCAGAATAACCACTTTAACTCCAGGTGATGTAAAAATATAAATGTACTCTTTTGGTCATTTCTCACATACAGTGCAACAAGTAAAACTGAAAAAAACATCTTTTACAATTAAAAACGTATGTCTACTAATAATTTTTAAATTTTTCAGATTTCATTACTCTTTACAACTGCACTCAGCTGACCTTTTGATTGCATTTTCAATACATTCCTTAGGCCATAAAGTGCAATAAAAAATTCAAATTCAAATTTTATTTGTCACATACACGGTCATACACAGTACGATATGCAGTGAAATGCTTAGACAACTGCTCGTGACCTAAAGAAAAGAAGATAGGAAATAAATATGAAAATTAAAAAGGGGTAAATTTAACTAGGAAGGAATAAAATAAAATAAAATATAAAAATTAAAGTTAAAAATGAAATAACTGTACAACACAAATTAGAATGAAGGGTAAATATCAATACTTACTTACATACATACTTACTTACTTTCTTATCAATACTGATAAGCTGGCTGGCGGCGGAGCTCACGGGCACGTCACTGCAACCCCCCCTGGCTTCTGTTCCGCGGCTGCTGAGCGACCCCTCATCTGGGGCTCTCCTCAGCTCTTTCTGGGACAGTGGCACGGCTGCCCCTCTGTTGGTCTTCCTTGGTCTCTTGTGTTCTGAGGGCCTCTGGATGTCTGGAGTTTTGATCTCCTCCATACCTGCTTCATGCCCTGGAGGACGGGGCTGTGGCCCCCCACACCCTCTAGCAGATCATTACATGAAGGAACCTTTTAAAAACAAGCGCGTTCATGCTCACAGGTGTACACACGGGTGCTCACACACACAAACTACACCCTTTTTGGCTCCTACCTCAAAGCACACTGTGCTGCACAATAATGTTTAATATTTAGTATTTACTGTCATATTCCCATATATCATTGTGATGTTGTTTATTCTATTACTCTCGTTTTCTTCTGCTTGTTTTCTTTTTTCATTCTCAACAGGTGAAATTAAAAAAGTATCTACTGTTATCTATTGTTAGCTAGTTTATTGTGATGGTGTCGTTTTCATTATGTTGCTCTTTGTTGTTTGTTTTCTCTTCTGGTTTTTAATCTCCATACAGGTGATCCAGGTGTTTTGTTTGTTTTTCTTTTTTTCTTCCCCCTTTCTCACCATCTCCTCTCCCCTCTATTTTTCTTTCTCTCCCTCTCCTTCTTTCATTCTTTCTCCCTGTCCTATCCCCCAGTCATGTCTGTCCCGTCTTTAAAAAACGAAAATAAAATAAATACATAATTATAATAAAGGTCAATCAAATGGACCAATATGGCGAGGCCATGATGATCCACTTGGTAAAGTAAATCCACTTGGCATCTTTCTTGGCCTTCAGACAACAATTCTGATGGCTGAAGATCCAAACGGGACAGGAAAAAAAAACACTGACAAGCTGAGAAGTCACACTGCTACACAAGTTATCCATCCACTGTAGCAGTGTGACCTGCTACAGTGAGCAGCAGTTGGTTCTACTAAAGCAGAGCAGGCTTGGCTGCTCTTGACATGACCGTTCTTCCACGTTCATATATGGTAATGCTTGGATGAGGAGGCCCAACCAAGTGGTGCATGGCATCCAGAATAGCAATTTACCAACCAAAGGTCAGGTGTGTGGGGTATTGAAGAAGGTTAGCAAAAAATGCACCAGCAGCAGCTGCATGTGCATGTGATTGGCTGCAGACCCTCAGAAGGGGATGAGGGCTTTATATATAATAATGGTAATTTCATTGCTATTTGAGACACTGCAGTTACAGTACCAACAGCATTCCCCTTCTGTGCCCTTTCTCCAGAGACGATAGTTCAGCATTTTGAAAAGATCTCTTTTCTTAATAGATTCTGGTTTTCTTCTAATGAGCTCTCTTCCCTCTAACACCTGTACTCGTGGAGATTCCTCTTAAAAGGAATATTCTAATGCTGAAGACAGCATAATGTCTGTATTATAGCCCACCTTTAATAAAGTCTAATGTAGCATTAAAAAGCAAAGCAGCTGTGCACTAAAATGTGTAGCTCATAATACAAAGACCTGTGTTTTAACACAGGTTAATGCTGGCAACTCATCAGTTTAATGTTTGGCTTCTGGAGCAATATTGCTTTTAAAGTTAGTGAATGCTACAAGATTACTGCCATTTAAGAGTACTTTTATCATGAGTAAACACCCCCTTTACAATTATCTTGCACATATTACGTCTGACAACATTTACTTCTGAGTGTACTCTGCATCATTAAGTACTGAATGAGTTCATATTGGTAGCATCTTGATCACACAACCAGCATCAAGCTTGCCAATTCCCCTCTTCTCAGGGTCTTGAAACTATCTGGCAAATAATATGCCTTACTGTGTAATAAAACTAGCATATTGTCCAAGAAGTCTTTGTGACTTAAAAAAGATAATTTTACTATAATGGATGGATGGATGGATGGATGGACAATCAGCCGTACAATCTATGGTGGATCCTAATCCTAATCCTAATCCTAATGTGGATTGCACAACACTGGACATTATATTCCTCATTTCCAGTTAATACTTGTACAGCTGCTGTTATTGTGTGTATATATATATTTATATTTCTTCATACATTCTTATATATTATACTATATATATATATAGTATATATAGATATACTATATATATATATAGTATATATATATATAGTATATATAGATATACTATATATATATATACTATATATATATAGTATATATATATATATATACTATATATATATACTATACGGTGTATTTTGTTGTACAGTTATTTTATTTTCAACTTTAATTTATATATTTTATCTTATTCTTTCCCAGTTAAATTTACCCTTCATTCTAATTTGTGTTGTACAGTTATCTCATTCTTAACTTAATTTTTATATTTTATTTTATTTTATTCCTTCCTGGTTAAATTTACCCTTTTTAATTTTCATATTTATTTCCTATCTTATTCATAGCCTTTTCTTTTTTTCTTTAGGTCACGAGCAGTTGTCTAAGCATTTCACTGCATATCGTACTGTGTATGACTGTGTATGTGACAAATAAAAATTTGAATTTGCTGGCAACCCTGATAAGTTAGCCAGGAAGTTATTTGGTAATTTTTTTGGTAAAAAAAAAACAAGATGATGATACCACACCTTTAATTTTAATTGAATTCACTGTTTTATTGAAGCGAACAGCATATCTTGATTGTAGACTGCAATCAAACTGACCCCTGGGGTCGCACAGAGGTGGACTGATGTAGAAGCTGCCGCTTTTACCTGAATAAACATGCAGTTATGCAGTGACGTGGGTTTGCACCTGTGTGAAGGAGCAGCGACGCTCTACCTGTTGATTAGACCCACGTGCAAAACCCAAACTTGGTGCGTGTGTGTGTGACTGTGAGCGAGACAGCTGAGCGCAGGCGGAGCGCTTAGCCGCCGGCCGTGAAGGGGTTAAAGAGTTTACTGTGTGCGGAGCGGCAGGCTGGAGGTTAGAGAATGTTGCGGTGCAGAGCTCGTGGACGCGGCGGCAGTAGCGGCGTACAGCAGCGCACCGAACGCGGCCAACTTCGCCACAAAGCCGCCAATACTGCACAATAAACACGCCATGTCGGAGCGAAGGAGACTCTGTGGATCTGACTGCGCGCGGTCCTACTACTAGCGAGCGTGTGTGCGCGCGTGTGATAGAGAGAGAGAGGGAGAGAGAGAGGAGTGAAAGAGAGAGACAAGGAGAGGGCTGCTCTTTTGCTTTCTGTGGATATCGCCTTCATGGACGGGCAACGGGGCTTTTACGAGATGGAGAACCCAACAGAGAACCCCAGCAAGGCGGCGGAGTATCTGAAGGAGCTGAATAAGATCATCGAGACCCAGCAGGGGCTGCTGGAGAAGCAGAGGGTCCGGATTGAGGAGCTGGAGCTCCAGGTGACGGATCTTTGCAAGGAAAACGTCTGTCTAAAAGATCAGCACCAACGGCACCTGGCCACCTGCAGGCTCCAACAGGGCAACCTCTCCGCCCTGGGAGCCATCAAAGAGAATGTCATGCAGGAAAAGTAAGTTATCTGGCATTGGGTGGTGCTTGGCTTGGCTGAATAGGATGCTGTCAAAGTTTATTTTCCTCATCTTGTTATTCGCTCCGCGGCTGGAGAGATATGTTGTGTGTCTGTTTCATCTCAGCAACCAAACCAAATTCCCAGTTCTTCGCCACTTTGTCACGGATCAGCTCTTTAATTGTCCGTGTAACGTGCACACTGTCAGGGATTATTTCAGGCTTACACAAGGCTGTGCGAGCTGTGCACGCGTATTGCGTAATGGATCCCGTCAGGCGCACCGCTCAATAGATATGCAACCCCATGAAAATGATATTGTGTGGAGCTCAAACTGTATCGGATCATGGTGGTCGAAGTCTGAATCGGTGGGTGTGACTTTCTTTGTATTTTCGCAGGAGAGAAAAGCGCGACCCGTCTGTAGCTGCGTTGTGAGGAAACAAGTTTACGCATCCTTTGCTTAGTTAAGAGTTCAACCCCAGGCGAGTGGTCAGATGCTGTGTGTCATACATTTCCTGTGCCAGGAGCTCTCAGTGAGATGAGAAATTAATGTATGCAAACACCTTGAATTTGACTTGGACTCCTCACCAAAGTGGAGGGCTTTTACAATTGGAAAAGACGTAGTTGTGTTGGAGAGCAGCCGAGTGCCACTATCAGGAGAGAAATGCTGCCTAAACATGCTGGGTTAACTGCTTAGCAGATGGAAGTACAAAATCAGGCTGTGATACTCTTGTGGTGTTGCATCTAAACAAGGATTCCCCATGGATTTATTGTGCACTGTGTTATTGACAAAAACAAGCAGCTTTACACATTCAGGACACTGCTCTCTGCTGATGAGATTACTTATTTGCACTTTTTCATTATGTTTGAATATGATAGACATATACATTTAAAAAAGTAATTATTAATTCTCACTCAAAAATATAAATCATTTCACACACTTTGAGACACTTATCTCAAATTGGACACGGAAAGCAAATGTCTGAAAAAGCAGGTCCATCAGGACTACTGCAGAGTGCTCAAGCTGCTCGCTTTCAGAAATGTTGCACTGTTGATTACTTTTCCATGAATCTATGCAATCAATACATGAAATGCAAAGTTAACATGAGACATTGATCACCAATATAGCAATGTTACAGTCTACTTGTTCATGTACTTCATGGGCCATAGACATCCTTGTTTGATTTGACAGTTTGAGCAGTTACCCTACGCAGGTTCCTTATCAGTTCTCAATTCTTTAGTATTTAGGTATGAGCACAAAGCAACAGTACAGAATAAAAATAATAAGCAGCACACGCAGACTTCAAAGTGGTCACCACAGAGATCGTGCTATAGACAGTTGAACAGGCGGAAACAGAGGATGCAAACTGACTGCTCATCAGTTTGCTACCTGTTGAAGTTCAGGTTGGTGGGCTGGGGTCAGCGCTCACTCAGCTTCATCATCAATCTGGATTCTTGGTTAGTTTAGCCTTAGCATGCTTTGTGTGCAGACCCTTGCAAAGAGCTGAAGTTTTGTTAGCAGCATAATGCGTTTGTTTCTGTTCTGTACGCAGTTTGCACTTCACCATCGCACTCTCATCCTTTTGTGCAATAAAATTAAAAGCAATATCCATAACCACGCTGTAGACTGTGCCACTATTTTCTAGAGGTGGGGATCACCATACATCCCACGATACGATATTATCACAATACTTAACGCACAATACGATATTATTGCAATTTTTAAAAATATTTTGCGATATTCAGATTCTGTACATAAAGGTAAACTTTATCAATATTCATTTTATCTAATATCAAAGTCTCACACTCAGTCTTTCTCTCATTTCAGTTTTATTGTTGACAAACTGAACGGTTTGTATTACAGTCTAGTCCAACTTAACTGAATCAACCATCTGGTACAATTACAGCTATTCTGAACTATGCAGTTTATGAAAACTATGCAGCCCCTTCAGCAACTGAAGAATTTGAAAGTAAATTAAAACAAAATATAATTTTACATTAAATAAAAAAGTTTTAAACTTAATTAAAATAAAACGTCTTAAATTAAAATAAGTAAATCCATCCACCTTCATCCGCTTTATCCGGGGCCGGGTCGCGGGGGCAGCAGCCTAAGCAAAGAGGCCCAGACCCCCTTCTCCCCAGCCACCTCCTCCAGCTCATCCGGGGGAACACCAAGGCGTTCCCAGGCCAGCCGAGAGATATAATCTCTCCAGCGTGTCCTGGGTCTGCCCCGGGGCCTCCTCCCGGTGGGACATGCCTGGAACACCTCACCCAGGAGGCGCCCAGGGGGCATCCTTACCAGATGCCCAAACCACCTCAACTGGCTCCTTTCGATGTGGAGCAAATAAGTAAACTGTCATGTTTATTGCTGCCAAAAACAAGTTAAACACATTTGGACAGTGAAGGATTCAGGAGTCAGGATTCTTGCTCAGAAAAAGGATCAACATGCTCTGAAGTCAGAGCACAAAAACCTTTTTTGTAACAAAATATCGATTTCTGCTGTCCCTGTATCGATACATTATTAGCAAACAAAATATCACCATACTACACAGTATCGATTTTTTTTCCCCCCACCCCTACTATTTTCCTCCTCCAGCAAACAAACTGAAATCGTGATTGTAGTGCAAGTGCAATTGTAACCAATAAGCACAATTCATAGGCAAGCAGCTGTGTTTGAACAACAATGAAAATATGGAGCCAAGGAGGTTCCTTCCTGTTGAAAGGGACTTTTTCCTTCCTACCATCGCCAAACTGAAGTAACATGGAATACAACACAGTTACACAAACATGTTCATTCAGACCTTGTGAAATAAAAGATGGTAGCCTTCAACTGGGCAGTAACCACTTCATGGGCATTCTTTGCATAAACTTTTAATGAAAAAGACCATTTGGATTTATTTTGTGATTCTTTCAAGTTGCTTGCACATTACTTGAAACACTTGCTATCATCAAGTGACTTAGCTTTTTTAATATCCCTTCTGTCACAAACCCGCTCACTGTTATGAACGAAGCTTTGACTGAGACGTTTGACTTCCAGGAGATATAAGATACTGAGCATACAGCCCCGCATTAAAGGATTTCTTTCTGCAGTCATCTGAAAATGTGTTTTGTGGTGAATTGCTTGAACTATAAAGTGTGAAAACATAAAACGGAGAATAGCAGAAAGTGATAAATGACTACAGCAATTATTTTATTATCAAAGCTGCTGGGAACTGACTAAATCCAGCTGCATTTAAAAATATAATACTGTATGGAGGGTATGATCTCTGTTTAAAGCCTGTCCAGTGAATGAAACACCTTGAAGTTATCTTTTGAAGTTTAAGCACTAAACTTTAAGGACAATTTGAAAGCGAAGCAGCTGAAGCTGCAATATTCTGACATGTTTTGTGATTGTCAGCTAAAATATGTACTGGCTTTGTAAAATAAGGCAGTTTTGTCAGATGCTGTCTGCATCGATTACATTTATCATTTTTACATTACCTTTGCCTTTGTCAAAGGAGCTTGGAAAGAAAAGCGTCTGGACTTCTTTAAGTTACTTGAAGACGTTTCACCTTCATCCGAGAAGCTTCTTCAGTTCTAAGGTCAAATGGTGTCCCAGATTTAAACCTAGTGGGAGTATCCTCACATAGAGGGACAAAAGGACCCCCTGATGATCCTCTAATCGCCTGAGCCAAGGTGTGGAACTGGGTGTGGGTCCCAATCAGCCAGAGTTCCGGGTGAGCTCATTGTGAAACCTGGCCCCACCTTATCATGCGAATTCCTGAGGTCAGATGGCCCAGGATGTGAGTGGGCGTTAAGGCGTCTGGGAAGGGAACTCAAAACTGGATTATAGATGGCAGAGAGTTGGTGTCGTAAACCACCGCCTCTGTTCAAAGATGGTCGCTCACAGTGGACATAGATGCTTCTTTCACTCCTCTGTCAAACCATCTGTCCTCTCGGACAGAGGTGAAACGTCTTCAAGTAACTTAAAGAAGTCCACACGATTTTCTTTGCAAGCTCCTTTGACTATGATGACCTGGATGACTGAGAACCTTCACAGACATACCTTTGCCTTTAATGTACAAGCTGCCGGACTGCTGACCACAAAGAGAAAATCAGATATTAAAATGGGCTTTGTCATAGTTTCTATGGATAATTTCTCCTCCTTTCTTTCAGTGGTGGTTGAAATAACTTCTACCATCCGGCAACTGTTCCGACTGACTTAGGAACATTTTGAAATGTTTTTAAGGGTATAATTTTGTAAAAACATTGTCCTGACTTTTTGGACTTTTATATTGCACATAGACAATATAAAAAATGAATGTTGTTACCGTGACTTCACTCGCTGGGTGGTGAAGGCTGGGTTTGAAGCCTCAAGATGAGCCTTTTTGCTGCCGTGAAAGTATTGATAACGTTGCCTGAGGGGATATTAGATACGATGCGATAAAATCTCTGATTACAGTGCTGTCATGGTTTCCTTCACGTCCTACATCCTCCTATGTGCTTTTAATGTAAATGTGAAACTACAGCATCTCCAGTGGTGAATGATCAGCTCTACAGTCTAATGGCTCGTTTAATGATCCCTGCACAAGTTCAGACACCAACAGTTACGCTGCAGCTGCTGCTCAAAATGCTGCCGTCACAAAAAGTAGTTCTGCTCAGAAAAGCTGCTTCTGCTGCAATAACCTGGCTGTGTGCAGTGCGTGATACAACAAAGCCCTTTTTCACCTATGACATCATTATCATATTTACTTGCTTATCACTTGTATGGGACTATAAATAGCTCTTGGTGCGACACAGATGACGGCAGCTCGTTTCACCTCCTGGGATTTTCCGACCTATTATGGCTTTTTAGTTTCCAAGTGGGGACGATATGTCTCTGAATTCTCCCGAAATTGTGTAAAACTGTATTACATAAGAGTTTGGTTTGGTCAAAATCACTTCTTTTATGCACAAACACACACAGCTGACAGGGAGTCCTGTCCCCTGTGTTCTGTCCACAGTTGGGCCACGTCAGCTGTTCTTTTTGTGCTGACCACAGTCAGCATATAGTCCTGGCCTTGACTGGAGGACCAATGGGAGAGCTCTGTTCCTCATGGGCCCTCTGACAGACGTCTGCACACAAACACACAGACACGGAGTGCATAATGTTAGTGTCACCACACAGTCAGACGGGTCACCCTGTTACTCCGGGTAGTCAGTGAAGTAAGAGCTGCTTCAGAGTCTGTTTGTGTGTTGCTACAGTGGGATCGTGTTATCCTCAACTTTACTCCCTATGAGCTAATCCTCTGTGGAAAGGCTGCTTCCCCCTGTTTACGCTTAAATGTTTAAAGTTTACATAGGACACAAGGTCACCCAGCTCTTATCAAAGTCACGTGTGATGTGTTGTGGGATCTGGAACAGAAGTGTGTAGAAGATTCTTTTGACATTACAGTTTTCATGTCCATTGCTAAGTTTTTAAGAAGGATCAGTGATATAAAGAACAATATATAATGTTTCTAGTAGGGCTGGGCTATATCATACCGTTCACGGTAATACCGGTGTAATTTTGGGCAACGATAGGAAAATGAAATATCGCGATAGAATATGGGTAAAACGCGCATGCGCACTGCTTATGTTTACATACGTACATGACGGCGATGCAGAATGAGAAGAGCGAAAGCGGATCGTTGAATGAAACGATGAACCAGAACTGGTTTGTTAAAATGCTGCAACCTCAGTGGTGTGGAACTGGTTTAGCTTTCGTCCGTCAGATACACAACAAAGCACTATTTTTGGTAGAGCATGCTAGCGGGCTGTCGTTATTACCGTGTTGTTTGGAAAATACGGCACACTTAAAATCAATCCTTTGATTTTTCTTAAAGTCGACAGTGACCTTTATAATCCCGTGTGCCTTATGTATGAACTCTGGTTGTGTTTACTGACCTCGAAACGATCTTATGTACACGGGGCTCGAAAATCTGTCAGATGTTTCAGTACGACTTTGCTAAACTACGAAGCCGTACCGCTTGATGGACTGTCGGAGCATTACGGCTCCGACAGTACGTATCACCTCGCGGAGTGATACGTACTGTGCTTCAACATAATATTACCGTATTGTGTGTGTATAACCTGTTTTTAAGTTTTGTGGATATTAAACATGGTTGTGCTGAGGATATGTCGGCCAATTTCCACTAGAAATGCCTTTTGGTTAAACTGTCAGCAACGAATTTTCACTGTTAAATTTTTATATAACTTTAATGCACCTAAAAAAACAGCTGCTTGTTTAAGTGAAAATACATTGATGGGGTTTTTTGCACTAATAAAGTTGTGGAGTTGTAAAGTATTTTGTCTAGTGTCAATTATATCGTCAGTTATATCGTTATCGCAAATTTTCAAATGTATATGGTGATAAATATTTTTGGTCATATCGCCCTGCCCTAGTTTCTAGGCAGGGTCATTTTACCTTTTGAGGTGTTCAAGATACTTTTGGATGCTTTAATGGAGGGCTACACACACAGTTTTGGCTCATAGTTTTTGAATTGCAGTGAAAGTCGATAAAGGGATTTGAGGTTTTAAGGGTATTTAATAAGCCACATTCATTAAGTGAATTCCAGCGTATTTTGCATTTGCACACAGCTCATGCTCAAACATTATATACAGCAGAGAAATCAGTGACAGATTTCTGATACATTAAGCGACACTTTGGGCAGTATCCCTTTCAAATAAACCTGCATTCAAATAAGCTGACTCGTAAATCTGACTAAACTGGATAATCACTTAGAATTCTTCAAAACAAAACAACAAAAAATCTGCAGTTTTTCTGGCTTTGGCTGGTCTGGACAAAAAGATATTTGAAGACATCATCTTAGGGTCTGTGAAGCTGCCTGGAAGTGTCATCACTACAAGAAATCAGCAGATAAATGGATGCACACAGACCTCACGTGTGCAAATGTGAGTTTCTGTTTCATCACTGGGGCGATCGTGGCTCAAGAGTTGGGAGTTCATCTTGTAATTGGAAGGTTGCCGGTTCGAGCCCCGGCTCGGACAGTCTCGGTCGTTGTGTCCTTGGGCAAGACACTTCACCCGTTGCCTACTAGTGGTGGTCAGAGGGCCCGGTGGCGCCAGTGTCCGGCAGCCTCGCCTCTGTCAGTGCGCCCCAGGGTGGCCGTGGCTACAATGTAGCTGCCATCACCAGTGTGTGGATGACTGAATGTGTTTTGGGGTCCTTAGGGACTAGAAAAGTGCTATATAAATACAGGCCATCACTTAGAAGTTCATAACAATTGTTTGTTTCAAACAGAGAGAATTCTGTTAATATTCTGGGTACCAGTTTCAGCTGTAAATTAATACACATTTGGATCAGCGCAGTAATGTGTTTTTAATAGTTTTTGGATGCAAGTACGTGAGCAGACTTAAAAGCCAAGAAGAATCAAGTTTATCAGACTTCGATGAACAGACGGTAGACGGTTCACATCACGCTCATTTTTCTTTTGCATTTGTTCACAAGAAGAATTTAAAGACGTCCTTCTTGGGGGTGGATCGTTACTATCATTTGGTTTTTTTTACAGGTCAGAACAAAGTGGCTGTAACTAATCTGACTGTGGGGTATTGAGTCGATCAGCTGTTGGGAATTATTTGCTTAGTTGCTTTTGCTTTAATGTCATCTCAGTTTGAGTGTGAAAAAGACATTTGACTACTTTAGCCTTGATCTGGGAAACTGGCAAAAAATAACCACACGAGTAGGTAATAAGAAAATGAATTATTAACTAATTATTAATTATGAATTTTGGAGTCCCTACAGCTGAAATTTTGTCCTTCCTTAATCGCTATATATATATATATATATATATATATATATATATATATATATATATATATATATATATATATGTATTTATGTATTTATTTATTTATTTTTTGCCTGTCCTGTTTGGCTCTTTTGCCATCAGAATTATTGTCTAAAGGCGAAGAAAGATGCCCAACGGATTTATTTTACCAAATTGACCATCCCAGCTTTGCCGTAATGGTCCATTTGATTCACCTTTTATTGTTTATTTTATTTTCACTTGCTGAATACAGGACAGAGTTGACTGGGGGAAAGAAAAGGGAGAAAGACAGAGGGAAAGAAAAACAGCTGAGAAGAGGGACGGGAGAGAAGGGCAAAAAACTATAAGCAACAGAATAAGCAGGAAAAAAAATACATATATCGATCACCTGTTGAGAAAGAAAAAAGAAAACAAGCAGAAGAAAACGAGAGCAATAGAATAAACAACATCACAATGATATATGGGAATATGACAGTAAATACTAAATATTAAGCATTATTGTGCAGCACGTAAGATCGACAGCACACAGTGTGCTTTGAGGTAGGAGCCAAAAAGGGTGTAGTTTGTGTGTGTGAGTCCCCGTGTGTACACCTGTGAGCATGAGCGCGCTTGTATTTAAAAGGTTCCTTCATGTAATGATCTGCTAGAGGGTGTGGGGGGGCCACTGCCCCGTCCTCCAGGGCATGAAGCAGGTATGGAGGAGATCAAAACTCCAGACATCCAGAGGCCCCCAGAACACAAGAGACCAAGGAAGACCAGCCGCGCCACTGTCCCAGAAGCCAGGGGGGGTTGCAGTGACGTGCCCGTGAGCTTTGCCAGCAGCCAGCTGTGCCAGAGTGACCAAGCCCCAGGCCGAGAGGCCGGGGGCACCCCACCTCCAAAGTGGCCCGAGCGAGCCCCAGGCTCCAGGCCGCTATATAATCGCTATATTTTGGTATTTCTGTGAGTTCAAATTGCAACCCAAGTTTTAATATGATAATAATGAAGGAATTAATTTAATATTTCCTTAAAAATATGATTTCTAGACTATTTATGAGCATGTCCTCTGCAGCATATGGAGCAGTAGCTGCTGTATAACATGCTTTAAAGCCTTAATAGGGTTTACTCAGCCAGCTCTGTGTCACATTGCGTTCCCTCAAAGGGACCAGAGAATGAACAATCCCCTGGACGTCCTTCACCCATCCCAAGAGCTGTTCTTTTGAAAGGGTGTTTATTTCAAAGTTGGACTCGAGGCTTTATCACTTCAGTGTGTTTACATGTGTGTGCGCAGCGCTGCAGGGAACAACATCTCGCTGGTCAGCAGCTCAGATTTCACAGCAAATCGCGAGTCAGAATCGTTTCCTGCCAGAAGACATATGAAAATTGGTCCGGAATACAACATCGTTTTGACTTTATGAGTAAGCACATATGCCACAGATGCTGTGGGAGAGCTGTGAAATATGAGCTGTTCTTTTAAAAAATATATATTTATTTATTTGATTTAAAGCTGAAATGCATTTCACACAGAGAACAGTGTGGATTTTGAACCCCCAGGGTGGTCTTGACAGGCTGCCATTTGAATGCAGAAGATGAGAAGAATAAATAAAGTTTCAAAAGGAGAGAACACATTTTGCAGTGAAATATTCATGGAGACTGTTTTGGAGGTAGAAGAGACCTTCTGCTTTATATGAGTCTGTTAATGTTTATTCTCAGTATGTTACACCCTCTGTTGTTATGATGCGGGTAAACCTTCAAAAGAGTTAATAGAAAAACATAAGAAAACCTGCACATGAGAAGTGCAAAATGTGGTGATTTATCACACAATCAGGACAGGCATTAGAAGGCAGATGGTAATGAGAAATTGATAGATTGCCAGACCCAAAGGGGAGAAATAAACTCTAACTTGGTGAACACAAACTCCAGGACTGCATTCAATCAAAGTTGAGAGACTATTTCCTCTAATATACCAAATCTTTTCCCATGATGTTCCTCTTACCCCGTGGGGTCTGATCACCGTATGAGATTGAAAAGTTAATTAACCTTCTTTTTTATTCCTCCTTGAAAGGTCTTTATTGTCTGTGTTGGTGTCAACCAGATATAATTTCCAATTAAAACATATTTTTGTGGATAATAACAGTAACCAAACTGTGTCACATCAGGGCTTTTTTTTTTCACAATGACTCCTCTTGTTGTGGAGCTACAACAGGATCTGTGGTGTTCTGTAAGCACGGCAGCAGTGCTTGACAAGTGAAGTCTAAAACTAGATTAATACACAAAGTGTCTGTGGCCCATTAAGGTTGTCAAGAAGCCCAGTAGCTTATTTTGGTTGTTTGCACATGTGCATTGTGGATAAACCTAAGGTCTTTTACAGGAGACTCAAGGGGGACCAACTTGCTAGATAAGCTGTGAGATCAGTTGGCGTCTATAAAAAAAATCACTGTTTAGAATGAATGTGCAATCAGCTGTTTGTCTCTCCAAGACCATCTCTCTGTGTTAGCCTCGCAAAAGACTAGCAATCTGTCCAGGGTGTATGCTGCTTCTTGCACTATGGTAGGCAGTGTTGGGGAGTAACGGAATACATGTACCGCCGTTACGTATTTAAAATACAAAATATGAGTAACTGTATTCCGTTACAGTTACCGTTTAAAAAGGTGGTATTTAGAATACAGTTACTTTGTTGAAATAAATGGATTACACGGCGGTACTTCCCTGTTTCATATTGTGGCGGGTCAGGACTGTTTGGGTTTTGTTTGACAGCTACGTTCTGTTGTTCCAGGCGGCAGCGTTACGGTTGCCATGGTTACAGGGTGACGCTCTCTCTGCGTGTTTCCTGGGTGAGAGAGCGCCTGTTGTTGTTGTTGTGCTAAGCTAATAGGCAGAATGCTACAGGTATAGCTCTAAAGAATGTAGCCTCATGGGCAGTGTAGTCCGTGCTGCAGGGAGAATGGACTGTCATACACGTTATGTGTCTGTGAGCGAGGGAGAGAGAAAAAGGAAAAGTACGAGCTGCCATCGAGCAGAAACGGGAGCTGGAAGCATGTAAATATAATAATAACCACTGCAGCCAAGAAGAGTGCCTGACGAGCCCAGTTGTAAGTAAGCTATTAAGACTCGACTGTACACCGTGTTCGTGTTTTCCTCCAAAAACAATAAGTTCCGTTGGAGCAGCCTTTCAACGCCTCTCTCTGTCTCTGCTAGCAAAGTTGACCCAGACAACAAAGTAAAGCTAGTTTTCGGCTACGAGTATTAGCCAGAGGTCCCTTTACTACGGTTCGGAGCCGCGGACCTTCAGTAACAGTAATAAATCACAGCAATAGTACATTCATGTAGTTGTAAACAGCATGATAATATATTAAGTAATCCAAAGTATTCAGAATACGTTACTCTCATTGAGTAACGGAATACGTTACAGAATACATTTTGGGGCATGTAATCTGTAATCTGTAATGGAATACATTTCAAAAGTAACCTTCCCAACACTGATGGTAGGTGTGTTAGGCTGGTTACAAGTTTCGCAAGTTTTGGTGTTGCAGATTCCTTTGGGGTTGGGTCGCCAAGGACATCCAGCATCACAAATGTGCCAAATCAATTGGAGTGGACCCTCATGAATAAGGGAACAACTGAACGGATTAAATGATATTTTACAATTTTTCAGATAGAAAGTGGTGCAGAAAGGTGAAGATGTCAGTGCACAGCTCAAAATATCTAACATAAGATAAAATCGCCAGCATTAGATGATGAAACTTTGAACCTTAATGTGGTCCAACTCCAGTTTGTCTTGTTGATGGTTAGTCAGATGGTTAGTATATCCATTTACAATGCATTATTCTGCAGCTGTGACGTGAGCTGAAAGAGATGCTTATTAGCTATACACGCTTTCACGCAATAACTGCAACAGTTTCTATGTAACCATAAGTAACAATACAATAAGGCTTGTTTTCAACTCTTGGAACAACAGAATATGGCACAAAGCTTATGTCGAGCTATATGAAAAATTTGATAATAGACTGTAATGGTTTTCACCCTGGAGGCTCCTGTGCTGGCACCAGACAGTATCTGTTAACATAGTAGAGGGCTCTGATAGCCAAAGGCTCTGCCTCCTAGGAACTACAAGTAAGCCTGCAGTCTGAAAGCTCTATTGGCATAATAATAAGTCCATGAGACTCAGAGCCTGTAGTTGCTCTGCCCCAAGACTGTGGAATGCACTTCTACCAGATCTCTGGTTTATAAATTCTCTTTCTACTTTTAAATCACCTCTCACAACCCGTCTGTTCACAACTGCACAGCCGTCATTATTACTTGGCCGTAGTGGATTGTTACCTTAATTAGTTTTATAGTTGTGGTTTTATTTGTTTACTTTTTGTGTATATGTTTTTATTTTGCTTTTCTAGTGTAAGGTGACCTTGAGGGTCTTTAAAGATTATTATTATTATTATTATTATTATTATTATTATTAGGGATGCAACAATACCAATTTTTTCAAACCGATACGATATCGATACTTGCCGATACAGAGTACAAAAAATGATACTTCTACCAAACACACACACACACACACACACACACACACACACACACACACACACACACACACACACACACACACACAAATGCAATGAATTGGAAGACAGGTTTTATTTTATTCTCTGCCGATAAAAAATAAAATCTTAATAAAAATGACCACAAAAAAATTTCAAGTGAAAAATAAGCACTTCTGTTAAATTATTGCGGAGTCTCCACATTGTAATTTTACAAAATATCACTGAACTATTGGCACTGTCTCGAGCTTTCAGAATAATAAATAAACACTTCTGTTTCAAATAAAATAAATACAAATTAGGTTTGCGAATAAATTAAACTTTTAAATTATTGCAGAGTGTCCATATTGTAAACAAACAAACAAAATAATTATTATTAAATAAATAATAAATAAAATAATAATTGGCTCCCTAGTGGCCAATCTAAAAAACGACAACAGAAATGACAAGCCACCCTGTGATTAATGAAATAAGTTGGTATCGGTTCATGGTATCGGTTAACTTTTACGAGTATGAGTAAACACACATTTTACAGTATCGGCACCGGTATCGGTGCATCCCTAATTATTATTATTATAACTGTGAGGATTTTGACATTAGAGGCACTAGAATTCCAAAAAACTGGCCAGACTGAGCGACAAATAAGCTGTTTCTTGAAGAAGTTAACACTTAAGTTTCTTCTAAAATTTGTAATTTTAAATAGAATTTGATACAAACAAGTATTTAAGATTAATTTTGGGGGGCTTTTATTAGTTTTACAAAGTTCAAATAAATTTTGGATCACATTCGGTTGCACAAAAATAGAAAAGGTGTTAAAAAAGGAGTGTCATTGTGAACAACTCATTGCCTGCATTTTAAAACTGATCTCACAGTTGGCTCCAACAGCATAGGAAGCACATTTTAATGAATTCATTATTGTAAAAGTACATTTGTGCTTCACGTGCAGCCTTTCTCTCACTGCTGCGACTCAGTTCACAGCCCTTCACCTCATCAGCTCTTCTCCTGAAGCCTAAAACCCATCCGATTTTGCAGCTCCGCTACAGATTTTCACTTTACTTTTCTTGGATTAGTTCTCCACACTCTGTGACTCTGTGTTCAGTTCAGCTATGCTTCCCTGCTGCTCTACGCCGCCAGCAACCTGTCCATTTTTTCACACGTTCCATTAAACACTGCTCTGACCTGGCTCGGCACCCTGTTTGTGTCTCTTTCAGCCCTGCAGTAATTCTTCATCTTTCATCTAACTTCATTTCCCTATATATTAATCAATTACAGCTAGCTACCTCATGTTAGAGCAGCCCCTTTGGTGGAGGTACTATACTCATGTACTTAAATTGTTCTTTGCTGGTTATTGGTTTTTGATTTGGTGGTCTGTGAGCACACACGCACACTCTCTCTCTCCGGAGTGAAGTTTTGGGGAGAAGACAGGAGGAGAGGAACTGAAGAGCGGCATATCAGACTGTAATTCTGCTTCCTGGTCCCAGCTCTGGATAGTCGAGTTTCTGGGTGTTTAATACATTTGTTCACATTTCTAGAACTACTTTAGCTCCATCTAAAGTATGATGGATGCCATCTCTCCTGATAAGATCAGGTTTTCCCAGAAGGTTTTCGAATTATGTATGAAGCCAATGTCCTTTTCTGGACACCGTCAGTGGTTTCAGGAGCACGTGCAGCAGAACATATCACTACTGGTAGTATCAGAGTGCTACATTGTTTTAGCAAAAGTACACACTGACTGGTTATTCATTTTAGTCACCTCTGATGGATGTAGATTACCAGATCTGTACTTATCCAGAGTTGTATGTAGTTGATTATGTTCATGTTTGTAACAGCTGATTATTTATGGTCATTTTGACACAGGAGGCTGTGGGGATTGAGTCGTGTGTCTGTTCAGTTTGTCTTTGTTTTTCAGCCCTGCAGGTGTCTGCCTAATAAAGAGGCCACCTTATGGTATGATCATTAACAAAGTTAGCTGAATTGCTGTTGCGTATATTTAGAACTGATTCAATAACACTGACCCGTGACTCATTGTTAAAAGGATAACTGATTGGACAGAAGTAAAAATGTAAATTAGTTTGCATATAATATCATATCATGGCCTGGTGATGGAAATGAGGAATTTTATTGATAGCGGCCTTTGATTGTTCTGTTTGGTTTAGTTGGGCTGATCCTGATTGAACCAAGTTCATGTGAAAAATTTAAAGAAAATTACTGCAAACACAAAATGGTAAATGGCCTGTATTTGTATAGCGCTTTTACTAGTCCCTAAGGACCCCAAAGCGCTTTACACACCCAGTCATCCACCCATTCACACACTGGTGGAGGCAGCTACGGTTGTAGCCACAGCTGCCCTGGGGCAGACTGACAGAAGCGAGGCTGCCATATCGCGCCATTGGCCCTTCTGGCCAACACCAGTAGGCGGTAGGTGAAGTGTCTTGCCCAAGGACACAACGACCGAGACTGTCCGAGCCGGGGCTCGAACCGGCAACCTTCCGATTACAAGGCGAACTCCCAACTCTTGAGCCACGATCGCCCCAAAAGATATAAATGGCATTATTTATGCAAAGTGCATACTTTGTGCTGTCTGAAAGGTAATGATCTGACCTTAGATTCAGTTTTTTAAATGAGTTTTAGTAACATATATAAGAGATAATAAGACAATAACATATTTTTAAATACTGTAATACCATAAAAAGCTCCAGTACGACCGCTGGGGTTGAACAGTTGAATTTTCAGATTTTTCAGCCTCTTTGTGTTCTTGTTCAGACTCCAGTGTTAATACTCATTACTTGTTACTTTTTAAAACGGTAATGTGTTACTCCTTGGAGCGTGTGATTCATTATCATAGTACCGTAATGAATTACATTCTCATTTAATCCTGGATGACTACTAGTCAGCTCTTCTAGCGCCAATGTATGAAATGCATAATGCATACGATAGCAGATATGAGAGTTATGAGGTTGATCGTCCATTGCATCACCTTTGCATCAACTTTTTTAGTAGCAATTAGCATAAAGATGGTGCTTTGAATGCAGTTGAACTGTCACGAAAGACTCTTTTAAGAATTCGTATTAAGATTCAAATCAGCTGTGACTGCTTCCTTGAAATAAATCGGACCCCTCTGGGAGCTCTGTGTTGAGTCATGCTTATCGATAATCTCATGGCAGTGCAGGAGCACATAATGTTTACTGGAACAGAACGGTACAAATTAGATTTTTTTTTCCTGAGTTTTTGCCAAGAAATGTTTGATGTATGAGGTACCAGTGTAATGATGCCCAGAGTGTTAAGAGACGGTTTTATTTGCATTCGTCATTAATCATGGCAATTGGTTTAAGACCAAACAAACCTTCACTCATAAAACACCTGTAAAGTTCCTCTTGAAGGTTTAGAAAGCTCTGTTGTTCGCGTTAGCTTTCAGCGGTGCTTTCTGTTAGCGCCTGTCTGCCTTTGACAGCACTTTAGCCCCAATAACTGTCATCTCAGTCAGCAGATTTCCACGTGACTGTTGTCAGAGAACTGTTGTGAAGCTGCTCTAATATTTTATGGGTTGTATTCTTTATGATGTGAATGTCTTTACTCACACTGTGCTACAATCAAAGGAACTTGCTTGCAAAACAGATATGCACTTTTCTTTTCAAAGTATTTCAGTGAAGTGCTCAAAATTTCAGCCAATTTAATGGTCATTGAATATGGTAATGATCATATATTGTGCAGGTTGTGTGAACGGGAAAGGGAAAAGTCTGGAACCAAAGGCTTGGAATCTGCACGGCTTGTTGGAGGTTGGGGAAAATTGTCCAAAAATGTCCAAAAAAATGAACCTCTTATGATTGATGTCACCGATTTCTACCTATTTACTCACTGATTGCACTCCATTAAACAATAGGCACCTACTTTCCTGCATTGTGGTGAATTTATTTACACGAATTTTGTGGATTTTAATAGCATTTTTAGTAACTTACAGTTAAATGGTAAATGGCCTGTATTTATATAGCGCTTTACTAGTCCCTAAGGACCCCAAAGCGCTTTACACACCCAGTCATCCACCCATTGGTGATGGCAGCTACATTGTAGCCACAGCCACCCTGGGGCGCACTGACAGAGGCAAGGCTGCCGAACACTGGCGCCACTGGGCCCTCTGACCACCACCTGTAGGCAACGGGTGAAGTGTCTTGCCCAAGGACACAACGACCGAGACTGTCCAAGCCGGGGCTTGAACCGGCAACCTTCTGATTACAAGGCGAACTCCCAACACGATCGTCCCCTTATAGTTACTTACAGTTTGCAGTTTCCGGTTGGTTAACAAACGTGTGCAGCACACGAAGACACATACCTGCTAGTGCAAAGTAAGAAATTCATGAAAAACTAGAATTACATTCAGCAAAACAGAAATCAGAAGACACGAACAACATAATTTCTCCACTGAGTGAACGTGAAGCTTATACACACAAACTCGCTACAGCTGTAACTGGACATATCCTTAACTCAAGTATCCAAAAAGATGACTTATAAAAGAATTGACCCATTGAACCATTCAAGGGGGGAAGCTATCCATACAGGTTTAACCTTGTTTAGCAACAGGCTGTAAACATTCCTAATGTTAAAAAGATGGTGATTTTAAAAAAGGAGGCAGTCTCCACGTGGCCATTTTTGATTTGCAAGACATATTTCAGGAGTCTGAGACATTACTCACTGAGTAATGTCCTCATGCTTTTCCATCTTCTTTTCTGTTTTTATGGAAAATCTATTATGTACAGCAGTCCTGGAATTTAGTCAAAGAAATGACATTAAATTGATCTACAGTGGCACCATCCACTTCAGAGGAGATGATAACATTTTTCAGTAGGATTTTATCAGGTGTGCAAATGGAGGCCATCTATCATTGAGGTGAATCCATTTCTCTGCCAGCTGAAGGACCTATCATGTAGACTGCTCATCTGTTACATTATTGTGCGTCCAAAGTGCAAAAATGAGCTGGAATTGTAAATTTAAGTCACTAACCTTGTCAGCTATTAGGCAGGAAGTTGCGTGCTAGCATACATGTAGGTTATGTTAAAGTTTAGCATGGTATAAGGATTTGTCAGCTTGATTCCACTCTCCTCTACTGTTTCGTATTCAGTCACTAGTTTATCAATAGCTGCAGGGGATGCTTTCTGGGGAACTTGTGATGAACACATTTAATATGAAACAGCGCCCCTCCTCTTCTACCCTCAGCTTGCACCCTGTCAAAATACTTTATATCCAGGTGTGCTGGCCTCGGGTGAATAGTTGTTTTACAGGATTCTTAGGACAAACTCAATATATCTAAATTAAAATTTACAAGTAGGTGTTTCATGTATTTAGTCTCGGGAACAAAGGAACATTTTCTACTTCCCTAAAAGACCTTTGGTTTTAATAGAGAGGTCCCATATATTTATTAACCATTTGATTTATCGGTTAGCTGATCTTTGTTTAGTATTTTTATGAAATATTGGTTGGCTGATGACCAGTGTTGGTCAAGTTACTTGAAAAAAGTAATCAGTAACTAATTACTGATTACTTCCCCAAAAAGTAATCCCGTTACTTTACTGATTACTTCTTTTCAAAAGTAATTAGTTACTTAGTTACTTAGTTACTTTTTAAAAACACGATTTACAACCTGAATAGGTGATAAAGCGATAGATCGTTCAGCCCAATTCTACTTTTTCTACATAATCCATCATACAAAATGTAATCAAATGGAAAAGTCTCTTTTTAAAACTTGTTTTATTAGTTTTAATCTTTTAACTTTATGCATCAAGTAAAAATGTAATTATATGCAACATTCTGTGACTGGAAGAAATTTGTTTAATATTTAAACTTATTTTCTGCACATTCCAGCACATAAAATAAAATATTTTTTGTGTTTACACTCAGTCTTTCAAATAGATGCAAGTAAAACACAGCAGAAAATAAATAAAGTCAATGTTGCTCTATTTTCACCTGTAAAGCAGGAGTGGGGCAGGCGGAGGTTTACCCTGGTGCAGGTGTGCCGCAGAGGTCAGTGGAAGAATCTGTGAGTTTCCCATTATGTCGTAGCTACTCGGTGCTTGCTCGGAGGTTTAGGGGGTTTTTTTCGCTGTAAAAAGAAGTTTTCTTCCCACGCACAACGGACACTAATGTTTTTGTCACTTTTTATGGAATCAAACTCAAAGTAAGGTCAGTACTTCCACGCTTTAAACGCTGCACGCTCATACTCTCTCCCGCACTCGATATATGATCCATTGTTGATCTGCACACAGCTGTTGTCACGAACGTCGCACTCGCTTACATCACTGTCATGAGACATTCTCGCAAAAAAAATCACGGTTTTAGTAACGCAGTAATGCAGCGTTCCTACGGGAAAGTAACGGTAATCTAATTACCGTTTTTGCAATAGTAATCCCTTACTTTACTCGTTACTTAAAAAAAGTAATCAGATTACAGTAACGCGTTACAAGTAACGCATTACTGCCCATCTCTGCTGATGACTAAAAGAGTGATTTTGGATTCCATTCATTTCAATGGTGGTTGAACATCAGGCATTCGAGTTGTGTTTGCTGGATATGTTGGTGAACTTATCTACATGAAATATTTGTATGACAACTGGCTTATTGCTAGCTTCTGAGGATTTTTACAGTTCTGGCTGGTTACACCAGCTGTGGATGAACTCCCATTCCCCGTGCGAACACACCTTTCAGCAGCCACCCACACTCCATCTGTTATTACAGGTAGTTCAAAGACTTGTCCATCTGGTAACAAATCGATGTGTCTGTTTCTCCCAGACAACAATTAAAAGATTAGAGAGGGAACATGAGCTGACTGTTTTTATTTCATGGCTTATTATCAGGAATGCAGAAGGCAGAATGACCCTTCTGTGGTTTGGCTTTGTTGTCCACAAGGACCAAGATGATGGAAAGATGGACATAGGAATCTCAAGGCCAATATTAAATAAGACAAATGCATTCAAGTATAGCCCCACTGTTTGATTGCATCTGTCAGTGTTAGCAGTGGTCCGTCAATACAACCGAGAACACCGGCAACTCATTTTAGAATTTTTTTATTTTGATATCCAACTCAATCCATGTGAACCGTGTCCTTGCTCTTAATTAGAAGACAGACAAAGTCACAAACAAGTACTGTTAGATTATTTCAGGAACTGAGTGAGTGGGACTATAATGACATGCTGAAAAAAATTGTGTTTTTAGAGAAAATGTTATGCTTTTAAGATTGTATCCAGTCAGTCATTGTGCTGTAAGTTAGTTGCGCATCGGCTTTACACTGTAGCTCTAGTTATTGTTTGATTTGTACTGGCAAATTAGTTCAGTGGCGCTGATCACTGTCTGTTAGGGCTGCACGATTTTGCATAAAATGAGAATCACGATTTTTTTTGCTTAGAATTGAGATCACGATTCTCTCACGATTTTCTTTTCCAGTATAAATATAATATAAACTGCGTGTATAGAGCAGGTAGTGCAACAATAGAAAAATAGTTGCGGGACGGCACTGTGTAGCATTTGTCTAGGGTGTTGATCATTTTCCTAAATCCCTCGTTTTGCACAGTGTTGATGGAGCCATATCTTTGGTCAGGTGATAAGTAATAGCCTCGGTAATTTCTTTGTGCCTGCGGGAGGTCGACGGGTATAGGGAAGCGCTGTATAAGGTTCCCGTTATTGATGTTTGGGTGGTTGACCGGGACGGATTTCTCCTGTCACTTTCTCGTCATCCCTGACGTGCTCTCCGTTGTTTTTTCCCTGCTAATTTTAGCAGCCAGCTTTTGTATCACGTGGTATAAGGCTCCGCCCTTGTCATTTGTTGAGCAGGAAGAGTGAGCGCTTGTTTTCATGTAGATTACGTCCCGGATCAAAATGCGGTACAATCGTCGTCGTCCTGTTTGTCATTTGGAAATGAGATCGCGATTTTCTAACGATTAATCGTGCAGCCCTACTGTCTGTTAGTAACATTAGTCTAATTAGACACCTCCTGCTGGTCTCTGTGTATGGCTTCCTCTTCCTTAAACTGGTTCTGCTGGAGGCTTATTCCTGTTAAAAGAGAGTTTTTCTTTCCCACTGTCGCCAAGTGTTTGTTCATCGAGGGCCATCTGGTCATTGGGTTTTTTCTGTATTACCCCATGATCTAATATACGTCCCTATATTATTGTGACTGTTGCTGTGTATGTTGTGCATTGCTCTTGCCTTCTCATGTATCTTTTTATCACTTATTAATGTTTTACAGCATCACAGAAGTAAGGAAATTTCAACTGGCACAATCTAGCAAGCTGCCTGCTTTTTGGAAATATCCAGAGGTGTCAGTGATATAACAAACTACAAAAGTCATTGTTTCTGTTGTGGTCTAAAATTTAGATCACAACATAAAGAACGCAGAGATTTAGAGATTTTTACATAAAGCAAACTTTAACTAAAAATAAAGTATGACATGAGAGGCAGGATCACGTTGAAATGGGGCATTGTCCCATTAATTTATTCCTGATCTACATATTGTTCCTGTCCATCAAACATAAAATGTGTATTTTTCAGTCCATGATCAAATATTTGTTATCCTCCTCTGAGGACAGAATATCTAAAGGTCAGGTGTGAGTATAAATGAGCTCTGTGAAAGATCCACTCACAGAGCTACTTTGTTAAATTCCTATGTGAGATGTCATCTTGACATTTTCGGTCAGAACAGTTTAGAGGTTCAGTCTGATGTCGGTTTGAAAGTCTTTTGTTGAATATGGTTCAGAACTTGAAACATGAACATGAAAACATAAAGTCGTCGAGTTTCACCATGGTATGATGGTGATGTGTTCAGCTGTTTCTTGCCACCTTTGTTTATTCAGATAATCTTATATATGTGTACTGGAACGATTGGTGTTGGTCATGATAATGCGTGGCTTCAGTAATCTTCATGAAATACAACAACCCAAGACAGCTGTTATCTCATGAAACCACATGGTGAGATTTTAAGTGAAAAAACTCTCCAAATATATTTGCCTTTTTCTTTTCAGCTGAAATGTTGACTCTGCAGTCTTGACCTGTATTGGTTTTTGAGCCACCCTCTACCTGCTCATGACAAAGTAAAAGCTTCACAGATGTTGACTGTAGCTAAAATGTATTTATGATATTACTGCGGTATCTACCCAGTCTGTGCTTGGGGTCAGACATGTCCTTCGGGGCCGGGCAGCCGATATGGATCTGTTGACAGCATTGAGGTGAGTTCTATTTGATTTCACATCCCCCAGAAGACTGAATACTTGAGCTGCTCTGGAAGCACAGTTTTTCCACTCAGCTTATTATCGAATGCTGCAGGTTTTCTCAGCAGTTATCGGAGGTTCAGTGTGGAGTTGACTAACGGTTAGTGTTAATGACAACTTTAACTTTCAGAGCCATGCACATAGTTAAATGATAACATATCCATGCCAGTTCTCAACTGTAATGACCAAACTATCAATCCCTAAATGTTAAATAGCTCAGATTCCCAATGTCTGTTTTTTTAAGTAATTTATTAATGAAATGTAGAATACAAAAATATTAGAAATACTTAGATTTGGAATTTGTTTTGCTCTCTCCTTCCTGTTTTTTATGGACAGAAACCAAACTAATACCAGTGCTTCATCACACATATTGGTATGTTTTATTAGAAGAGTATCAAATGTGACATCCATAGGCTCGAGCCAAGCCGCTACCATAGGCAAGAGGCAGGGACCACCCTGGACAGGTCGCCTATCTGGGCTAACTTAGAAAGAGACAACCATTCACACTCCCTTTCAAACCTATGGACAATTTAGAATCACCAGTTAACCTAGCATAACATGTCTTTGGACTGTGGGAGGAAGCTGGAGTACCCAGTAGTGATGGGATTTCCGGCTCTTTTTAGAGAACCGGCTCTTTCAGTTTGGCTCACTAAAAAGATCCGGCTCTTTCGGCTCCGAACCGGCTCTTCAGGTTGTTTTGTTGCTTTAATTAATTTATTATTAACAATAATATAAAATTATGCACAAAAGGAATTACTAATGTAAAAAAAGTGGTTTTATTTATATATGTTTTTAAATAAATATTTACGGTGGCCCCTAGAGACAAAACACGTACAAACTCCAAAACAGAGCTACCTAGATCAGTTAAATTACATAATTGAAAGCATACTTTTATGGTTTGTGTATTTATACACAAGCACTCATATACATTCAAAAAAAAAAAAAAGTAAAAAAAAAAAGGTTCATTTACGTGTTACTACCACACACCAAATCCAGTTGTTGGTACTTGCTGGCTTGTGTAGCCACTAGGTAACAAAAGTTCAACACTGCACCTAGCATCCTGGAGCACTTCTGTTGTCTTTTGTATGGGCTTCTGAGTTTTTACACGTTTTGGAGTTTGTACGTTTTTTGGAGTTTGTGCGTTTTTTGGAGTTTGTACGTTTTTTGGAGTTTGTGCGCGCTTCAGGGTTTGTACGTGATTTGAAGTTTGTACGTGCTTTGTCTGTAGGGGCCACCGTAAATATACTTTAAATATACTTTTATTTATTCACTCCACATAAAATGTAATAAACAAATCATATAATACAAAAACGAACTAGTCACAGTTCAACTTTTAACTATTTCAATTTTCATCTTTTTCCTTTTAAACAAATTTAAAGTGAAACAACACAAAACACTGCAAACCACAACACAATTAAATATAAATTAAAATATGAAAACAAAAAGAAGATGCACATTCTCTGTCATATGGACCTGCATGAATAAACTTTCTGAATTCTTTATCATCTGCAACTGAAAATAGTTGTGGATGATTACTATACCTTTCTAATGTGACGTTGTTGTCCCTGGCTTTCTTTCTCTCCCTCTGGCTCTGTTCCTGTGCTACTGCGAGTGTAACTACCACCCCTCCCCCCTCTGCCCAGCGTAAAGCACAAGGCTCACGTGCGGAGTGAAGCGGAAAAAAAGTGCGAGAGAGAGGGAGAGAGAGAGAGGGTGAGAGAAAAAAAACCCCACACGCCTCGTGATAAGGAGCCGGCTCGCGTCGTTCACGTCAAAGATCCGGCTCTAAGAGCCATTTCGTTCGCGACTGACCCATCACTAGTACCCAGAGAGAACCCATGCAAAAACAGTTGGTTTTGAAATTATTTACATTTTTATATGATTTTAAGACAGTAAAGAGGTAATCCAAAATAATTTAAAAAAAAATGTAGTGGTGGTGTGAAACTAATATGAGATACCAAATATATAAAAACTCTTTGGTATCAGTGAAAGAACATGCTCGTCTGGGTTGTACACTGCCTCTCGCCTACTGTCAGCTCGGACAATCTCAAATGCCAGTGTGCCCCATAATTAATTAAGCATTTACATAATGCATAGAGGGGTGAATAGATGACTGACAATAGCACCGGATGGAATCAGATGGAACTGGTTTTGGAAAAACATAAAATTAAGTGATTAGACATCCTCAAAAACAGGAGCAGAGTCTGAAGCCGTGCCAGTAACTCTCTGAAAGAGCATTCTCACCTAGCATCTAATGGTTCTGTACGAGAAAAAGTCTTGACCTAGTGATGGCAGAAGATAAAAACCTCATTTACAACTTGTTATCAATAGAACATTCATGTTCATACAAACAGAACCGGGATCTCAATCAGGTGTTAATGCAGTTCTGCGCAGCATGAATATAGTGCGAAATTAAAATCAGTTCCAGAAGTTCAAAGGCTATCTTATTCTTGTTACCCGTTCCTGTTAACTCAGAAAGCCTGATAGAAGCAACGTGTAGCTGCAGTGATGATATCTCAACAGCAGCACATAATTACCACACAGCAGTGTTACCTCTTATGAGCTGCACTCTGTGATATTTTGGTATGTGCATACCAAAGTAAATCAGATTGTATCTCCAGTTTAAATGCAAACCCTTCTCATCCATTTGGAAACATTAAGGTTTCAAGGAAGAGGCTTGACTGCTTCAATTGACAAGTGTGCCAACATAGACAGTGGTATGGTTAGGTGTCTACTATGGTTGTGCTGTTGGGACTTTTTGATCATTTTTATTTGAGTTATCTGATAAATTATAAGCTTCTCTGTGATGCAGTTTTTCAGTTTTTGAAATTCTGCCATTTCTTTAGCTTGTTACTTCACACTGTGTCTGTCTGTATGTGTTTTAGTGATGTAGCTACCTGATCAATTTACTCTCATCAACTTCAAAATGTTGAGAAGTGAATAGGTGATTGCATCAATCTTTTATATACAGTCTATTAGGGCTGCCACGATTAGTCGACTAGTCACGATTACATCGACTATCAAAATCGTCGACGACTGATTTAATAGTCGACGCATCGTTTGAAGCTTTGTAAGATCACAAAAGACGCAGGAATAAGTAGTAGGATTTAAGAGTGTAATAACGGACTGAAACAGAAGATGGCAGCACTGCATGTACAAGGATGCCAGCTGCCGTTAAACCCCGAAGAAGAAGAAGCTGTGTCCCAGAATTCATAGCGCAGCCCAGCTCAGGTTCCAACAATGGCGGCAGCTAATTAGTTTTAATGTTACTCTTATTATTCTTTCTGGGTCACAAAATAAACGTTTAACATGTTTTCAAACGAGAATGTAGCTGTGTAAACCTCAAATATCTGCTCAGTTTATCAAGACACCACATATTTTCAAAAGCGCTCCGACGTTTTCGGAGACGTCTGTTACCCACTAGCTCGATAGCTAGCTGGGGGCTAGGCTCACTAGAGCCGTGAGAACACCGGACTCCCGCTAATCGTTTTCAAACCCACCGCTTTCTTTCGCTACTCAGGTGAAACATGATATATAAGTCACTTGGATAACTTTAAAATGTTATTGTTTGGCTTTTTTTTTAGTATTTTATTTTTCCTGAGTAAATCGGTTTGGCTGAGATTAAAGAGATGCTCGAGAATATCCTCCGGTGTCCTGTTATATTTTAGATAGCAAGGAGCAGACAGCTGAGTTTATTAAACTCCACCGAAACAATCTTGTCTTTATTTTTAGTTAGCACATACCTGAATCACTTAAAGCTGTAAGCTAATGATAGTTATATAAGAGCAGATGCTGCTGGTGCAAGAAGCTGTATGTTTTATGTCCAATGGATGATGATCTGATTAGTCGACTAATCGCAAAAATAATCGGTGACTAGTCGACTATCAAAATAATTGTTTGTGGCAGCCCTACAGTCTATGGAGTTCTCTGATTTGTCTCCTGGTATTTGAGTAATTTCAGTCGAAACATGTGGCTGGTGGCGACCTAGCAGCCTCACCTCTAGCCTTGCGACAAACTTGTTTTCATTAACTTTGTGCATCATAAAGAAAATGAAACCCTGAGATGTATTTTCAAAGTGGTAAGATTAGATATTCCAAACATGTGGCACTTTTTCCAGGAACTATGATGGGAGCCCACACTGCCCATACTATTTATTTCACTAAACTGTAGCACAACATTGATGATGTTCCAGATTGCTGCAGTCTCCACCCTGAGCCTGGCTATGCCAACCTAATCTCCAGTTCTTGTGACATAATTTTTTTGTTGTTGTCTTGAACAGTCCAAAGGTCACGGCAGGTCACGGCAGGTCACGGAAGAGCTCTTCTTGGTTTGTCAGCCTTTATTTCACAGCTACATTCCAGTCCCTGTGGTTATATAATTACACATCTCTGGTGCACTGGTAAAATCTGGTTGTATGGTCCAGTTGCTTGTGTGGTTTGAAACTGTAAGTTGTGCACCAAGGAAGAATTTCCAGAGAGTAAACAAACACTGAGTTTAAAATGCAGAAAAGTATAGTGGGTTGTCTGTATAATATACTTATGTAGTTGTTAGTTTACCTAGTATGGAGTTGTATAATTTTAGAAATATGCTCACTTAAACTTTCGTTTTATTTTGAATGCTGTCATATTTCATTTATGAGATAAAACCTGATATGTAATAAATAATAAAAAAGTATGAAATGGCAATAAATGAGTCTTGGGAATTCAGATCTACCTTTTAAGTACACGAGCAGCAATGTTTCTAAAACTGTTCTGGTTTTCTACTGAGGAATTCAAAATAAAGATGTGACAATCAGTTGGTTTAAAAAAAGAACAAAAGCATAGGAACATAAAAATGGCCCAATGCAACTTGATGGCAGCAGTAAAAAAAAAAAAAAAAAATCAGTACCAATGCATGCAAACCTGCAGGGTTTGTAATGTCACATTGTGACATCTTTACTGCAAATGTCATAGAAAATAGACCAAAAACAAACTGCAAACCTCTGGACTCGTCTACAGTGAAGTCATGCTGCTGTGATGGATACAGTTTGGAGTTTAGTCTTAGTGAAATTTGCAGGGCCCTCCCTGAAAAAGACGTATTCTGGATGGAAGCACATGTTGCTTTTTAACCTGTATATACCTTGATGGGGCTTGTAACTGGGACGTATAGGCTCCCAATTTCATAAGCACTAATGGACACCTAATTACCTAAAATACCTGTTCTTCACCGAATCATATATTTTAGTTTGCACAATCCAGCCAACATGTATAAAGTTGTGATAACTGCCGCTCTTATTTCACTTAAATCTGGGTAAAACTGATCAGAATATCTCTGTGCATTGTTCACAAAGCTGGTTTGAAGGGGAACGTTATTGAAAATTTTGTTGGAGCTGGTGACAGTTTTGTGATTTTGCAGGATGGTTCTGCAAACTGCTCACATGCTAGTTCTGTACTAGGTCAGTAAACAAAGGCCCTGAGGGTTTCTAACTGCTGTTCTGGCAGAGGAGTCGAAGAAATGCCCACTGGCCAAAAGAGTACTGAGATCCAAACTCGGCTCTGTTCTGTCTGACAAGTGTTTGTATGTCCTACCCTCCTGCCAGTTTGTCCCATCTGGCACAAGGACACAGCTTGATATGGCTGAAAGGTGTATTTTTAATAGTATTAAGCAGTGAATGACTTTTGTTAGAAATAACAACCTGTGAAGATGCATACAATAAGCAAAATAAAAAATGGCAACATATAATCTGATAAATTGCTACATAGGAATTTTTCACCACGATGTTAAATACTCCTCATGTGTCATTGTGGACTGGGCTTTATAAGCCACCCCACACAGATCTGTGCTGTGCAGAAACACAACTCTGAGGAAATCCTGCTACATGGCTTTGGGCTAAATCACATGGCTTTTAAAAATTGGTTGTATTAAAGTGTTGCCCCAGTTCTCTATCCATGTGCAGTACACTTTGCAAGATAACAAGGTTAAAGCAATATTTAGTTCAGGTCAGGTCCAAATTACATTTGATGAAAGCATGTTTACCTGAGTAATTGCTGAATGCTTTTGGGCTGCGATACCAATCACTAATGTGGGGTTTTTTTGAGGATGAGGTTTTCTGTTTGGGATTATGAACTAATTTGTAAGGACAGAAATATTGTTACTCGGCTGCTGAATTAGATCAACTGGGACTGGACATTGAAGCTCTGATCCAGCCAGAGCTGGAATCAAGTACTGAAATCATGGGTATTTCTTAACAACCACATTCATAGCATATTTAGGCTTTAATTCAAAGATCTCTACAGTTCTCTTCAGTGCTGTTTTCAGTCAGCGTAGCTAAAAGATGACTGATATTTCAATAAAACTGAAGTCGAGTCAAAGTCAAAAGATAAGACACTGATTATGTCAGATACTGTCATGGTTCTGGGTCATTTGACCCCGCCTTTTAAGTTTATGGTGTTTTTTGTGTGTTGGAATATTTGGGTTTTCAATTTTTTGAGTTCTCTTTATTGTTCAGTATTTTTCCAAATTTGCTGTTTTCTTGTCGAGATGTCTCTTCTCCCCTTCCTGTGTGTCATTCCATGTTTCTCCAGCCCGCCATGTCGCTCTCTTGCTCCCTCTCTCATCTGCCTTTCCTCCTGTGTCAAGCTCATGTGTCTACGTTTCAGTATTTCCTGTTTTATTTTGATAGTCGGGTGGTCAATGCCAGTGTGTTTGTTTTTGCTTCCCCTGTGGCGTCAGGTTCATTTGTCTCAGCTGTGTTCCCCATGTGTTTCCACTTCCCTCATTGCCCTTCTGTGTTTTTAAATCCTCCTTCCTTTGTTCATTGTCAGGTCTTCTGTGCATCTCTCCATGTTTGTTTTCTATAGTTTTCCCACGTTCCTTGAGTTTAGAGCTTGCTTAGTTTTCCCCCAGTTTAGGTTTTTAGTTTATCTCCAAGCTATTTTGCCTTTGTTCCGCTTAAATAAATACAGGGTCTGCCGCCACAGACCTGTAACAGATACAGCATGATCCATTTCTCTTGAGATGCACCCAAACCTATTCAACAACACTTTACCTTATGTATGAAAATATACAGTTAAGTATGCCAAGTTCATCAAACTCAGTTGGACAATGGAAAGTTTATACAGTTTATACAGCTGGTGCTATATAAGGTAGAATAAACCCATGAAAACGTGATTTAGACGAGGTAGACAAGGTTGCATTTTTATTTTGACTATAAATAGCACACACAGAGACCCCACGTCACCTCGTGAAGACACTTCACTGCTGTTTAGTCTAAGTGTTAAGATCTCCAATGAGTAGGTGACTGTGGAATTTGTTTTTTAAAATCTGCATCTACAGTGGTTACAATATGGATGCGGAGGTGCTTTTTCAAATGTGCATCCTTTTCAGACCTTAAACATGTGATTGGAGTTCCTCTGTTGCTCTGCTACTTCCCTAAACTCATGATTAGGACACATGGTGCAGTATGTGGCAGCTGGGCTAATAAGAAAAGCTTCTCTGCAAACTGATTTGGTATAAATGTGACCATTACCCTGCCTAAAGGTAAGATCCAACATGCCTCCTAAACATGCAGGCAGCTGACTGACCGTTTCACACACTCATCAAGTCCAAGGACTCTGCTATTGATTAAAGATACCAAGATTGTCTTTTTCTCTTTAAGGCTGTCCAATCTGCCTCTTAACAACCAGCTTTGCCTTAGAATGATCTAAAATAGATCAAGCAGCATCTTTTTTTTCCAACAAAGTTGTGCTGTGAGCAAAGGCACTTATAGCCTTTTCCAAAAATTCTTCACTCGGATGCTAAATAGCAACTGTCAGCAGAAAGGTTGTTTTCATCCTTTAAAGAGTTATAATTGGCATATTCTATGAAGACTTTATTATAGCAAGCATCTGCATCTACACCTATTTGCTCACTTCCATAGTCCTGTATTTGCCAGCTGCTCCCCCACCTCCCCCAGCATCAAGAGAGCACGTTTCTTTTCCAGTTTCTTTGTAGGTGAAGAGGTCTTGAATGTGATCTCAGAATAATGAATGCCATGTATTGGCAGCGGTCTCCTCACAGTTTTCTGTGACAGATGAACCCCTATTGGATATTTTTTTTCACTGGATGCCAGATCGCTATGACTCATCTCCACTTAGCTGTGCGACTGCCTCACTTCCAATTAAATCTCAGTGATGAAAAGCCGCGGTTAATACCTGTACCTATAATAGGTGCACTTTACTCTCTAATGATCCAGGGAAATTATGAATATTCGAAAAAGGAGCTTTTGAGCAAGATTGAAAAAGCTCCTCTGTATGTGTACATATAGAAAAATGCAGCTTATGGAGCCGTTTTTATTTGAATTTGTTGATCTTTTAATTGAGTGTGAGTACATACAAAACAGTGATTTATGGTGAGGAATATGATGTGACAGCCACAGCACAGAAACAGGCACATTTTTATTGCAGTAGCTATTTAATGGGCAATACTATTATATTTTGATTCAGAGCCTGTTTCATGTTGGTGTAAACAGCATGTGTGGAAATATGGATCAAGTAATAGCAGCTGAGAACTGGCTTGGTAATGTGCATTAACTGCAGATATACTAATTGCATGCTTTTATGTGTCAAGCTTAGATTTTCCACAAATGATTTATATGCACAGCCACTGCAGATGAAAATGAGCTTATAACTGTATCTGTATATCTGTGAATTGTCTCTGCTAAGTAAAGTAACTAAGTAAATAAAGTCTAATCAAATAAAATAGAATTTAAATATTATAATATAGCTTATGCTAGCTAACCATGTAGAGCTGTTAATGGCTAATTAACGCATGTGAGTCTGATGAAGGCTGGTCATGAATCAGATAACAGGGTTTATTCACGATCCAGTCTTAACTGAGAGATCATTCGGTTTGGCATGTTTAGACCCTGAATAGCAAAACATGTATGAAGCGTCACTTTAGCCCAGTTTAGTTTTAGACAGTTTAATTTTATTTACTCACCTGTCACCAGGTAATATTTAATATAATACATTTTTTCCTTTTTTTCTTTTCTAGTGTTGAGTTTTGGCCTACTTTTTGAGGGTTCCCAAGTTCCCATTGTGGGATACTGTTAAGTCGAGTTTAATGTGGAATCCTTTGGATACCCATCCAACCTAATTAAGCAGACTGGGCATCAGTGTAACAGACCCACATGAAAAACTGTTTCTTTGTCTTTTAACCTCTAAAGTCTTTTACTTCTGCAATCAGACACACTGTGAATGTAAGTCAGCTGCACTCACAGAAAAACAGAGATTTTAAATAAATAAGTCAAATTAAATAATAAATGAACAATTTTACATCAAGTATTTACTCCCTGATTCATTTTTGAATCAGTTGCGGATGACACCATTTGCAGTTGAGTTGCATCAACTAACCTTAACTTAAAAGTCAAACACAGAAAAATGATGGGCAAACGATGCAGGACTTTGGCTCTGCAGTAAAGATTGCATTCATCAACTTTTAATGCTTTCTACAATATAAACAGAGCGTAAGCGAAAGAGTAAATACGGGGCTTACCCACAAGGCCAGGAACTGAATTTTCTTTAGTTTTATCTTGTCTCAAGTTCCCACCTCAGATGATTAACTTTAGCCTGCAGGGATGAACTAAACCAGTGGTATCCTCATAAAGCCAAATGTCAAGGAGCGAGGACATCAACGTTTGTCCCAGGAGTCTATCCAACAACGGGCCTGAGCTGAGAATAGTGGAAACCAGTTAGGCGTCAGCCTCCCAATATCCTGGCCATTTCCCACGCCGGAGGGTTTTTGCCAGTGAGTAATTAGCCTTTGATTAATGAGTATAATTTGGATAGAACAGTTTAGAGTGATGAAGATCTCCATGGGCAATTTATTCACCGGTGATTGGGGGAGATGTGATGTGATGGGCTGGGACTGCGTATAAGCCGCATTTTGTTTGTTCATTATTTATTTGTTGCAAACATGAGCACAGATTGATGATAATATGACAGCATAATGTCTGTCCAGTATTTCAAGCTGAGTCAGTTCATTTATTCAGTTCAATTTTATTTTATTTATACAGCACCAAATCACAACAACAGGTGCTTTATATTGTAAGGCAGACCCTACAATAATACATACAGAGAAAACCCCAAAAGATCACATGACCCCTATGAGGAAGCTCTTTATGGACGCTGGGAAGGACAAACTCCCTTTTTACAGGAAGAAACCTCCGGCAGAACCAGGCTCAGGGAGGGGCGGGGCCATCTGCTGTGACTGGTTGAGGTGAGGAAGACAGGAATTCTTGCATTCTGGTTTTACTATTTAAAAAAAAACATTTCTGGAATAGCTACATGAGTCATGTTAAAATTTAAATTTTTGGGGCTCTATGGATAGTTTCCTTTTTGATAATATGCTAATATTCAGTACAAGACAGAGAATTCAGGGCTTGTTCACGTTATTACAGACGTGCAATTCAGATCTTGATCGTGTGACAGGAGTGAAATATTCCTTCTCTAGAGGGTGATATGCACACATCCTTTTTGTGTCCAACAATAACAACGGCACAAATTTCAAGCTTTAAAACGAGCAGTGAAACAAGCCGTTACTCCCTGTCCCACACGTTAACATTCTGGTCACATGACCTCATTTACTACCCACACCATCCTCAGGCTCTTCTTAGGGATTCACTCTGGAATTGTTACTGTGTTACAGGAGGCAGTCAGATCCCATGCCTGGTTTGAGTGTTGCAGGTCTGGAAACATATTGGAGTAGAACTTTAAGTGCGGTCTTTTTATTTTATGCATATTTACCTGAATCTGTGTGCATACACTATCTTCAAAGTAGGCTTAAGACATAACTTGTATAACCAGCTTTTAGGTAAAGGACATCATGGACATTATTATCACTCATTTGCATATGAGTCGATATAGTTACATAACAATTTAGCCACCATTTTACTGTTTTCACAGTTCTTTTATTCATAGGGCATTTCATCAGCAAACTAGAGACTTTAAAATTACACAACACAAGGACAGCTGTTTAAAATTCTCAGTAAAACATCTGGTCAACCATTTAAAAAAAAATGCACATTTCTTTCGTCTCATTTTTAAATTGGTAATGCGATTACAAATGTGTTGCAGGGAGGACTATGTGACCGCAGTCTTTTAATTCATTTTCCATGTCTGCTTGTAACACTGAGGACAAACTGCATAGCCTTGATATTACTGCTGAGCTGCGGAAGGATGTTCATGTGCTTCACCCTGCAGAGGAAATGAAAGAACACAGAGGTATTTCCTATAATCTCTTGATATGTCCTGACGTCAGGATGAAGAGGGGTATTATTCAATCTCTGGCCACTCTGCTGATGGCTGGTCACAGATGTGCAGTCACTGTAGCTGCCGTTATTTCTGCTATGGCTTTAATCGTGCAGGTTCTACACCGCACCCCAGGCCGGCTGCTTTTGCCAATCTGAACTGCAATGAACTTATAAATCCAGGCTGCTGCTCTAGATTTAGGCACTTGTTGTCAGAGGGAGGAGATTATAGCAGCTCCTACAGCTACAGTTGCATAATACGGAATGGTTGTTGTTGTTATAATGTCATGACCAGCTCAAAAATGACATATTGAATTTTTGGTGGTCACTTACTATAAGGTTGCTATTCTGTTTTTATTCACAAAGCTAAGCCATTAAAGCAAATCAGAGTAAAGCATTAAAGCATTAAAGCAGCACTAATCACTGTTTTTGAAGCAACAATGTCTTAAATAGTAATAACTGATGTGAAAGGCACTGTATATAGGGAATGACCCCACGGATATTTCAGCCTCATCTTGATGTTTTAGGAACTTTTAAATTTACGAGCTAGCTAGTGACTTTGACAAGTGTTTGGAAGCATACAATTGCCCGTGGTTCACTACATAAGATGATAGTATTTTTGTTTATAGGCTGTATGCCCAAAATAGTGTGAAAGGAGCCTTAATCAAAGAATTAAAATTTGATACTAAGAGTCCTGCATAGCTGAGGAGGTGATGTAACTGAAACTGATAGTTCTGTGGGATTCTGGCCTTGACTGATGGGTGTGTGACAGGAAAATGGTGCCTCGGTTGGGGAAAATCTTTAGCCAACTGTTCAAATATTGAAACGATACAGACAGTCAGGCTGTCTTATGTAGACACAAAGACAATCAGGACTTTTCTTAAGATTGGTTTGGATCGGTATAAAGCTGTTGCAAGAGAAAAAAGGAAGGAAAGAGATTTCTTTGAATTGCCACATTTTGCACAATTACAAAAAAACTAAAAAATCTGGATTTTTGTAGTTGTTGCTGTTTTCATTGCATTTTGACCCAACTCAGCTACAATTGGGAGCAGAAACCTGTATTTATTCATGTGACATTTACCTTTACGTGCTTTTTTCTCTGCTGGGTGTGCAGCATGATTACAATCTTCCAGTTGGCCATGAACTGAATAGAACTGCTGCTCCGGAGATGATCTCCAGGCTCAGCTACTGTGTCTTTTGTCTGCTCCACTCTCTTTGCCACAGGCTCTGTGTGTGAATGGAAGTCAGTGGTAGAGAAGGATGAAGTGTGTGTGTAGTGAACCAGTTGCCCCCTACCTGTGATTGATAATATGCCTCGTTATTTGTGCCATTTCATCTGAGGCTTCTAGGGAAAGCATCAAGCTGGGGCTGTCTGTCTGCTTGGAATATTTGCTAATGATGGTGCCGTGACCTCCAGCCCTCCCCCATCTTCCCGATGCGGGGCACCCAGAGAGCAGTCAGGTCTTGTCAGCAAGCACAACCTTGGCTTGAGAGGCAGAACATAAAGACTCATTTGGACACATGATCCCTCCCAGCACATAAGCGAGAACATCCATTGAAGCTGCTTTAAGCTGTGTCCCAAATGGCTCAATCATAAGACTGAATTATTCCACTCTAAAAACAATTTATTACTTTTAAGTCAAAACTTAAAAAACTTCTCTGCCAGTATTTTATTGCACAAATTGTCTGTTTGGAAAAAAGTGGGCTTCTTTCTATCATAGACTAGCTAAAGTGCATCGCTCAGGGTTTGGGGGCAAGCTGTGATCGTTAATTTATTGGTTGATCTATGTCCGTACATTCACCTGTGGCTACAAACTGAGGGAAGTGACAGAAGGAAGAAGATGATGGATGCAAATGGCAGGTTTCTCCAAAAGGTGCCTAAAGTCATCTTTGAAGGGAGGGTGAGGAGCTCAGTCATTCAGAAGTGGCGTCTGACTCCTAGGGTAGGTTTTTCTGCAATATTGAGCCAGAAGGAGACCCTGGAGCTGACCCGGGACAGGCTGGAGAGATTGATGGCTTAGGAACTCCTCTGTGTCCTCCCAGAAGAGTTGGAGGCTGTATTTAGGAAGAAGGACGTCTGAACATCTCTGCTTAGGCCGCTGCATTGTAACTGATAATTTCCCTTATAGGTAATTGTGGATTTTGGATACTTCTTATAATTATTCACTATACAAATATAATAAACTCAATCTTCTCAGCTTTTACGGCCTGGACTGGACTCATGTCACAGAAAAGTGTTGAAAAATGTCTAATCAATACTTTTCTACTCGTTCTACAAATTAAATAACAGCATGCATTACTCCCCTGACACATAGATGCATTTCCTGATTTAACACTCAGAAAATCTTATACATCTATTTGATATGATGCGTCTAAGGATAAGGCTTGTAAGTTATTAAAATTATACACTAAACTTGTTAAGAGTTTCACTGTAGTTATTACAGGTTTGAGAGGACTTGTCCCTTCAACACAAATCCACGTGTTTAAAGCTTAATCAAATGGTCGATAGAGTCAAATTTCCCAGAGCAGGCTTAGGAGATTGGAAATGTAACCTGGAGCCAAGCCTTGGAGGGCTTTCAAAGCAAATAATAGAACCTTGAAATGGATTCTGTATTTAACTGGCAGCTAATGTAAAGGTGCAAGTATTGGAGTAATATTCTCTCTCTTTTTGTTACCTGTCAGAAGCCTCACACCTGCAATTTGAACAAGTTGCAAGTAGGACAGGCTTGACTGACAGATGTCTGACAAATATGTAAGACTGCTTTCTTCCATTTGTGCAACATCTCTAAAGTTAGAAATATCCTGTCTCAGAGAGACGCTGAAAAACTAGTTCATGCATTTATTACGTCCAGGCTGGACGACTGTAATTCATTATTATCAGGATGTCCAAAAAACTCCCTGAAAAGCCTTCAGCTAATCCAAAATGCTGCAGCAAGAGTCCTGACAGGGACTAGAAAGAGAGAGCAGATTTCTCCTGTTTTGGCTTCCTGTTAAATCCAGAATTCAAAATCCTGCTCCTCACATACAAGGTCTTAAATAATCAGGCACCATCTTATCTTAATGACCTTGTAGTACCATATCACCCTATTAGAGCACTTCGCTCTCGCTCTGCAGGCCTACTTGTTGTTCCTAGAGTATTTAAAAGTAGAATGGGAGGCAGAGCCTTCAGTTTTCAGGCCCCTCTTCTGTGGAACCAGCTTCCAGTTTGGATTCAGGAGACAGACACTATCTCTACTTTTAAGATTAGGCTTCAAACTTTCCTTTTTGCTAAAGCATATAGTTAGGGCTGGACCAGGTGACCCTGAATCCTCCCTTAGTTATGCTGCAATAGATGTAGGCTGCCGGGGGATTCCCATGATGCATTGGGTTTTTCCTTTCCAGTCACCTTTCTCACTCACTATGTGTTAACAGACCTCTCTGTATTGAATCGTATCTGTTATTAACCTCTGTCTCTCTTCCACAGCATGTCTTTATCCTGTCTTCCTTCTCTCACCCCAACCAATCACAGCAGATGGCCCCGCCCCTCCCTGAGCCTGGTTCTGCTGGAGGTTTCTTCCTGTTAAAAGGGAGTTTTTCCTTCCCACTGTCGCCAAAGTGCTGCTCATAGGGGGTCATATGATTGTTGGGTTTTTCTCTGTATCTATGAAGCGCCTTGAGGCGACATTTGTTGTGATTTGGCGCTATATAAATAAAATTGAATTGAATTGAATGTCTAAATAGAGAGAGTTTCAGTAATCAAGACATGATGAAATGAAAGCATGGATAACTGCTTCCAGATCCAGATATGACAAGCTAGTTCTGAGTTTAGAAATGTTACTGAGCTGGACAAAACTGCCACAAACAACTGAGTTTATTTGTTTGTCCAGCTTGAGAGTAGAATCAAAAATGAAACCAAGGGTTTTTAATGTGGGGATGTACATCAGCCGATAGTGGGCCCAAGTAATTTCTTATGACACTAACATAATGTCAGTTTTGTCGTGGTTTAGTCTGAGAAAGTTCAAAGACATCCAGCAGTTTATTCGCTAAGACAATCTGAAACCTTCTGCAACATACTATCAACACCTAGCTTTAGACAGAGACAGAACTGTGTGTCATCTGCATAACAGTGATAAGAAATTTGTTGTTTCTGAAAAATTAATCCTAATGGGGGCATGTATAGGGAGAATAAAAGAGGGCCCAGAATAGAGCCTTGAGGTATTCCACAGAGGCTAACCATTTTAGAGCAGAACCTTAAATACCAACTCATCTCTTCAAACGTTTTAATAGGATTGTGTGATCAACAGTGTCAAATGCTGCACTCCGTACTTTTTCCAGAGTCAGCAGCTAAAAGCACATCATGGAGCACCTTCAGTAGAGCAGACTGTGTGCTGTGGAAAGCTCTGAAACCAAACTGACATTTATCCAGAATCCAGAAAAATGAGGACAATTGGTGGAAGACGACTTTCTCCAGAACCTTAGACAAAAATGGCAGCTCAGAGATGGCGTAGGTAACACATCCAGATAGCAAGTAGTTGGTTTTGTGTGCATGATTATATCAGTAAGAGGAAATAACGAAACTGGTTTGAAATGGGTGAGAAAAGATGAACATATTAGTGGTTCAGAAGGGTCTTGGGATGGGAGCAGAATATGTGCTCTGAGATTATCGATTTTTTCAGTAAAGAAGCTTTGAAAATTCTCACCGCTGTGTGAAGAAGTCTCAGATATGGCTGCAGTGCTGGGATGCAGGACAGAATTGACTGTGTTAAATAGGAATTTAGGATCACCAGAACTCTTTGTAATGATCTTGGAGAAATATTTTGCTCTTTCTGCCTTGATGGTGCACTGATAGTTATTCAAAGAATCTCTAAACACTTGGTAAGAAACATGGAGCTTATCTTTCTTCCATTTTCACTCTGCTTTCTTACATTCCTGTCTGACGGCACGAGTGATATTATTTAACCAAGGCTGTGTTTTAATTTATGGCGTCTACATTTGAGAGGAGTCCATAATGTTGGTGCAAGCTGAACTAAAGCATGCAAGGAGCTCATCTGGGTTATTGCGATGAGGAGAACTTTCATTAAAGGTGGCTAAAGGAGATGTTTGAGCCATTATAGGGCGTGTAAAAGAGGCGGTCAGGGTTTGTTTAGAAAGTGAGTGAGAAATATTAAACAAAATGAGGACAGTCTTTGCACTGGCTCTGTTTCTCCTCTTCCAAGGTGTGCAACATCTGGAGGAGGCCATGGTTACATCTCTTCACTGGATTATTTTGCAGATGATAATACATTGTTCATGAATGACCAATACCAGACAGCTGCTGTAGCCTGCTGAACAAACTATTCACAGGCTTTCCAAAGTGAGTGATAAAGTCATGGAATATTTTGTCAGCTGCTGTTTTCCTGAATTTATTCCTTGTTTGCTTAGCAAAGCGTGTTAAACGTTATGCAAGGACAAGAAATAACCCATAGTCTTGACTGTGCTCAAGGTGTCGGCAATTAATACAAAGAAACTTGAAAGCACTACTGTTGGTGATGTGGAGCCTTCTGTGGGAGATCAAGAGATGTGTTAGAAGAGGATTTCATACAGGCAGATCTTTTGTTAACATAGTCGTCTAATGTCGTGCTGCACGTTGGGCCAATAAACCTTTGTCGGGTAAGAGGTGTTACTTCATCAGCGCTAACATGTTAGTGCCCATGTCACCAGGGACATTAACTTTTCAGGGAGAACCAGCTGTCATCTTGCTATGCTGCATGAATATTTCAAGTTGCACTACTGGAAATATTCTCAGGTGGCAAAGCCTCTGCATTTCCACCATTCACCTACAAAGTTCCCACCCATTTCCTTGCACTGCTTTGCTTCCTTGCCATACTGAAGATATAACTTCTGGTGACATGGTGTCTGTATGTTCTGTCATTCTCTCCTGAAGTTTTAATAGGTGCCTTGACTGTGTTCGCATCTGTATTCATGTTTTGTGCTCTGTACTTAATATTAAATATTATTTTAATATTAAAATGGAAGTCACCAACCCGCCTGTGCTCAACAGCACTTAGTCTAGCAGTCCTAGGGACATATATTAAAGGCTTGATATTAGTGTACACTGTGAATGTTGGGTCATGATACAAATAGTCTTGAAAAGTATCACAGATGGTCCACTTGAGTTCCAAGAAGTTAAGATTACCAGAGAGAAGGTGGTAATTTCTCTCAGCAGGTTCTTGTTCTTGAGCCATATTTGATGACGTGTAGGTTGTGTAGGACGAGTGGATTACACAGCGTATCCACAAGTGGAGCTACAACAGTCTTGTGCTCTACTATCAAGTATTGGGTATTTTGATGACATCTTTTCTTTAGCTTTGTGCTTTGCTCTGCTTTTATTTCCATTTTTCACGTATTGATCGTCAACATTTTCAGACTTCCCTTTGTGGGTCAGTCTTAACTCCATCTCCTGACACCAAACGCCGAAGATAGTGAGCGTCTCTTTTGAACAACTTACACTTTGTGGGTTTCCGTTTAATTTCATGTTCTCTCATGAGGGCTAAAGGGTTTGTCTACGGTGGTTTACATGGTTTTCAAAGGATGTGGAATAACACCGCTGTGGGGCACAGCACTTACGTCTAATACCTTCCAGCACTTCCTCAATGCACCTCTGAAATGCCGCAGGTGCATTTGTCAAGTCAAAGGGAATCCAAGTGAATTCATAAAGAGCCCACAGTGTGCTAAAGGCTGTGAGATGTCTGGATTCCTCACTGACAAACCCTTGGTGGTTCACTCTTCCTTGATATAATATGGAGCACCATTTGTTGCCACCCAAGTTTTCAAGCAAGTCTTGAATTTGTGGCAAGATGGTGATTTGTGATGTTTTTTAATCTTCTTCTCTCTTGAATCAGTCCACAAATGTTAAGCTTCAGATCCTCCAAGGATGTTGAACGTAGTCTTTAACCTCCTTGTACAATGGCTAAGGGATGGAGTTACAGCACTTTTATCTACCCCATTAATCTTCAGCTGAAGTTCGGTATGAAATCTAAGTCTCCCTCCCCTCTTGCCGAAGAAAACCTATAGGGTTTACCTGCAGCAGTTCAGGTACGAAAGATATTGCAACTAGGTTTCATCCGTTTTCATTAAACTCACCCAGCTCTCTTCCAATGTCATTTTTCAATTTGTTCTTATCTCTTAAATCTAATATTTTCTACAGCATCTGCTCGTCTCTCTTCCTCTTTTATAAATGGTGTGTCTGAGCTAGCTGTGACCCATGGACTCTTTCATGAACTAGTCTTTTCATCCAGGCCTGATCTTTACGCTGTGAATCCTCAGGACTTATGTGTGTGCTAGCTATGCGCTTGAGTTCTGTCTTTAGTGTCTTTGGTTCGACTCCCACAGCTTATTGGCTATCACAGTCAAGGTGTCTTTATATTTTCCCCTCATTTTAAAGTAACTTGCTAAAAACGTTCATACCAAATCTGCTTAGCATTAAACTGCAGACAGTGTTAGGAAGTTGATGAAGAATTTAGCAGTAAACGACACAGATATTTATAAAGGTATCTGCTTTTTCTATGTGGCTACCATCTTTTCCAATTTTTGTTTTATTGATTTGCTAACACCGTTTTATTACCATTTTCCTAAAACCTACTGTAATAACACTGAGTGGTTATAGACAGTCAATTGTTTATGGTTGTGCACAGCCTGATACATTTATTCAGCTGCACATTATATGCTGTCTTTCTTCCACATAAAGTTATTGAGTTTACAAAAACAAAGTCCAATCAAATTGAGCTTTCTGACCCTTTTTCATGTCTGTTTGTGATTGTGTGGCATGAATATGACATCAGATTCACAGTCTGTCTAACAGATGGACAGAGGCAGTAAACATATTTGTCAGAAGCTGAAAGAAGGCCAATTAGTATCAGTGACATTTTTTACCTCAGCCCCTCACTGACTGAACGTCAAGGAGAAAATGAAATACAGTACTGTAGAACAGCGGTCCCCAACCCCCGGCCTCGGACCGGCACCGGTCCGTGAGTCGTTTGGTACCGGGCCGCGAGAGTTTAGGATGTATGGTTTTCAAGGTTTTTATTGGTTCTCAGTGTTATTTTGTTATTGTTTTTATCGTTAACTCTGTTTTCCTGGGTCTTTTCACGTGTGTTATGAATAAATCTTCTTTTTTCGGTACCGGTACTAGTTTTATTTTGTTGTATTTATCCGCGACACCTTAAAGGCCGGTCCGTGAAAATATTGTCGGGAATAAACCGGTCCGTGGCGCAAAAAAGGTTGGAGACCGCTGCTGTAGAACATATGGGCTAAATTAAATGAAGCTTCTGCACAATGATATTGTTCAAGTGTGTCATTCGTGCTGGTGTAGAAACAGCAGGGTTCAAATAAAAGGCAGGAAATGGTTGAGGAAGTGAGGTCAGAACTGCAGCATGGTTTTGAAAGAGGGTCTGAATGGCAGGAACACAGAGGAGGTGGAGATAAGGCAACCGGAAGACAGTGCTTTGAAAATCCTGCCTCAGCTCTGACTTGTATCATCCATACTGGGAGCCAAGGGAAAGAGACAAAGGTCTTTGAATGACATTCTCCAAAAGAGTCACACCCTTCATACATTATTAAACAGTCCTCTGGTTTCTGGTATCAAGACTATATTTACTGAAGGCGTCATACAGTGCCAATTGTATCGGATTATAATAAGGAGCTGTAGCTGTAAATGACAAGTCATGTTTGGGAAATTGTTTTGTGCATATTTGTTATGCAACATTTTACAATGCTGTCATATGTGATTTGCCGTCTTTAACAGTTATTCTTTCAGCGCACTTCACAGTCCAGACCATAATTGTGTGGTTTTTTCCCATATTTCTACTATGCCAGTTTATTTTGTTGTGATTTATTATCAACCAGACCCATATTTGCTCTAAGTGACAAATTTATTATAGACGGAGTGGTTTGTGTAAGTCTGGGATTGATTGTGTTAACAGCCGCTCATAGATCCTTCCTGCCGCATCTTCTTTTCAATGACATTGCTGTTATGACTGATGAGGCCGAGCTGGTGAATTTCTGTGTTGACTAAATAACGTGTTAAAGCTATAAATATGACTATTACCAAACTGTACTGCCATTAATAGTGTTGCTTTGTTAATGTTGTATGGTTGTTTATTTTGTGTCTTTCAGTTGATTACCTGGCTTCTGTAAAGGCACGGTTAAATTAAATTTCACGGTTGAAATTCATGTCTTGAAAATCTCATATTAAACATGTTGACTTGCTTAATTAAATCAACAGCTGGGTTCAGTTATGTTGAATGATATAGTCCATTCAAGTTCTGGAGCTACATTCCTTCCATGCAGACAAAATCCAAGATCTAGTCCACATTTAGTGCATTATTAAATTAAAAATAGAACGAAGGCCTTGAACTGTTGAGGAACTAAAACCCTACATCAAGCAAAAGTGACAAACCATTTCCCTTCCAATTTGTTGCTATTGGTTTCGTAAGTTCCTGAACATTTTAAAGAATGTTGTTAATAGAAGACATGATGCAACACAGTGGTAAACATACCTCTGGCTCAAACTCACAGTGAGCATATATAACAAGTATGTAAGTTTCCCTGTCAGCTATGGAGATTACTGTTCATGAGCAGAACTTCAGAAGATTCAGCATAAAGTATATAAAAGCCATGGAAAGAGTCAGAAACAGAGAGCCAAGGCTGCAGTTAAAAGACCTACAAAAAGGGGGGGCGCTCGTGTGCAGCTATGGAGTAGACGTGTTTTCTGTACTCTCCGTGCCTTCCACTCATAAAGTTGCACTTTAAGTTTATTTCTAGCTGGGTAGTTTTAAAATCTGTTTCGCGGACTGTCGGAGCCGATCTTTTGTCATCATGCCGAAGAAAGATGAGACCCAGAGGGATACGTCCAAGGCGAGCCAGTCGGCGGCAGGTAATGATGCCATATTAGCGGCTATCGCTAACCATGGAGCTGAGCTTTCCAAAATAACCTCGCTCGTGGACGGGTTGAAGAAGTCAGTTGAGGGCCGTCTCGATGCAATTGATGCAACGCTAACTTCTCTCCAGAAGAAATATCATGAGTCTGAGCGCCGGTTTGAGGACCTTGATGAAGCTATGTCCGCTAACGATAGCCGATTAGCAACGCTGGAAGCATCGTGCAAAGAGCTACAGGTGGCTAACACCCTCCTCAAAGCTAAAGTCAACGACCTGGAGGGGCGCTCTTGCCGACTCAACGTGAGGATTGTGGGAGTTAAGGAAGGGGATGAGAAAGGCAGCCCTACCGACTTCGTTGCTAACCTACTTCCAGAGCTTTTGGGTCATGAGAACTTCAGCAGGCCGATAAAAATAGACCGTGCCCACCGTAGCCTGAGACCGAAGCCACAGCCCAATGAACGGCCACGTGTCATCATCGCTAAAGTCCACAACGACCGGGATGTGTTTGACATACTACGACTCAGCAGGCAAAGGTCTCCTTTGCTGTACCGCGGAGACAGTTTCCATTTTTCCTGATTACACTGCGGAGGTCTCGGCGCAGCGGCAGGCCTTTGGTGGTGTGAGGAAGCGGCTGACCGACGCCGGTGCTAAGTGCTCTCTTCGCTTTCCTGCAAAGCTCCAAGTCGAATATAATAACACATCGAAGACTTTTATGTCGCCGGAGGAAGCTGCACGGTTTGCTGACTCCATTGGCTCTGCAAATGACTAATAATTCACAATTGACTTACTAATTTCAAGACATGTTTACATATTTGCGCATTTTCTGCAGTAATGTTCTCTACCCAGCTATGTTGAATGTTTTGATCCAACATCTTTGTCCTCAGTTGATCAATGCGCAATATAAAGGTTTTTTGGTGCGCATACTGTGATTTACATTCCTAGAGTACATTTCTTTCCCGCACTGAAACGGTGTACAGTGCCTATTTTGCTTATTGGGCTTTGCTTCTACAGTATTTGTGTTACGTTCTGATATTTGGAATATGCATATGTTTCTGTATGCTCTATCTCATTTCTGCATATTTGCAGTTTTGTTGCACCGGTTAAAAAGTTTTATATCCATCTAAATATTTGAGTTGGATCTTTTGTACTTTGTGCACAATTTTATTTTTTATGTTTGTTAAATAGATTATATGTGGGGCGCATGGGGCTCCACGGTAGTTTTTGAGTATTAGCGTTCAGTCAGGCTGGCCCTGGTTCCCGGCTGCCTCCCTGCTGGATATTGGGGGTGTTCCGCTTTCTTTTTTCTGCGGTTTGTGGGGTGGGTGGGAGGGTGTCTACATGTTTCTAAATATGTGTCGTTTTTGTTTTTTTGATGTAAGTGCCAGCTCTTTATTTGTCAAATGTCAAAGCCTTCATTTTGTCCTTCCACATCGTCGTACATCATCCACTCACTTAAGCTTGGGATGAGCCACATCACTTTTACGACCTGGAATTGTCAGGGTATGGGCAAAGCTCTTAAACGTGGTAAAGTATTTTCGCATTTAAAATCTCTGTCATCTGATATAATTTTTTTACAGGAGACCCATATCCAACCTTCAGAGCAGAGGCGATTAAGATCGGTATGGGTGTCACAGGTGTACCAGTCCGCCTTTTCTTCCAGGGCAAGAGGGGTTGCCATTCTTGTTCGCAGAACTATTCCTTTTATATTCAAAACTCAGATATGTGATCCAGGTGGGAGGTTCATACTTGTTACAGGTACAGTCAACTCCACCCCTGTAGTCCTCTTGAACATCTATGCCCCTAACTTTGACAACCCTGACTTCTTTAGTAAAATATTCAATCTTGTCTCACAATACAATGACCATAATATCATTATCGGTGGTGATTTTAATTGTTATTTCGATCCATTGTTGGATAGATCCTCTGCGTCCCTGGCCCCAACCTTGAGAGCTGTTTCTGTACTCAATACTCTTACTAAATCTTTGGACTTGGTTGACATTTGGAGGCACCAGCATCCGTTAGAAAAGCAATACTCTTTCTTCTCCCCTGTCCATGGCAGTTTCAGTAGAATTGACTATTTTCTTATTGATTCCAGGCTTATTTCGAAAGTGGTTAGTTCCACTTATCACAGTATTTTAGTTTCGGACCACGCACCTCTCTCAACGGTAATTGACTTGAACCTATATACCCCCCAATACAATTGGAAATTTAACCCCTCTTTATATCTAAATGACTCTTTTACGGTTTACCTATCTACTAAAATCGCAGAATTTTTACAATTCAATGATAATGGTGCAGTTTCAGACTCGGTTTTGTGGGGGTCCTTTAAAGTCGTTATTAGAGGTCATATTATTGCTTATCAAGCTTCTCAGAAAAGGGACAAACTCAGGCTGCGTACTAATATTGAGGCAGAGCTGGCTGTGTTGGAGGAGAAGTATCGCGACACCGGGGCTGCTGACACACTTGGTACCATTCTCAAATTGAAATATGACTACAACCACATGTTGGGGGAGCAGGTCATGAATTGTATTCGTAGATTAAAACAGAAGCATTTTGAGCTTGGTGACAAGGCTGACAAGGTGCTTTCCAGACAGCTGAAGGGCATTCAAGCTGATAGGGCGATACACAGAATTCTCTCTTCAACTGGCCAGTTGTTGTCTGATCACAAGCAGATAAATGACAGATTTCGCAGTTTTTATTGTCAGTTATATACGTCTAGTACCACGGCCACAGTTACTGAAATCACTAATTTTCTTAATGCTTTAGACATCCCGACTCTTCCTGAGGCTGCACGGGGCTTACTCGATACAGACTTTACGCTGGAGGAAATTAGAAATGCAATCTGCTCCTTTCCTAACGGAAAGGCTTGTGGTCCGGACGGTTTTGGGATAGAGCTTTATAAGACACATATTGACGTTATCGCTCCTCTGCTACTTCGGATGGTAAATTGCGCAGTGTTAAACGGCTCATTCCCTCATTCTTTCTACGATGCCCATATATGTCTCCTCCTGAAAAAAGACAGAGACGAAACTAATGTTTCATCCTATCATCCCCTAAGTCTTCTCAACTCAGACCAAAAAATAATTGCTAAAGTCCTAACCAACCGGTTAAATAAGCATATAGGCTCTTTAATTCATCCTGACCAATCGGGTTTTATCCCCAATAGATTCTCTTTTTCTAATACTAGATGACTCTTAAATGCAATGTACTCAACGACACTGCCCAATTCTGCGGTGATTTCACTTGATGCCCAGCAGGCTTTTGACCAGGTGGAATGGAGTTATTTGTTTGCTACTCTTGAAAAATTTGGTTTTGGGTCGAATTTTTTGAATATGATTAAGTTGCTTTACGCTTGCCCTCGTTCCTCCGTCCTTACCAACCATGAGAGGTCGCTCCCGTTCCTCTTACACCGTGGGACAAGGCAGGGTTGTTGCCTCTCTCCAATGCTTTTTGCTTTAGCTCTTGAGGCGTTGGCCATTGCCATCAGAGCCAATTCCCATATCTCTGGTATAAATTGTGGCGCGTCAGAGTACACCATCGGTCTGTATGCGGATGATATCATATTGGCTCTTTCAGACTTAAAGATCTCCCTTCCTCCACTTCTTGAGCTGATTGACAGCTTTGGCCACCTATCAGGGTTCACCATAAATTGGAAGAAGTCTGTTCTTATGCCGCTGTCGTCTGGTCTGGGCCCTGATTTCCTGTCGAGTTTGCCCTTTAAGGTCTCCCAGGATTATTTTTCATACCTGGGTATTAACATCCCTAGGAACTCAAAACTCCTCTTCAGGCTTAATTATTTGGTTCTAACTGATGAGCTCAAGTGTATGATAGATAAATGGAAACATCTCCCACTTTCAATGATTGGCCGTATCAATATAATCAAAATGGTTGTGCTCCCTAAATTCACGTACCTATTCCAGAACGTTCCTATTTTTCTCAGGTCTTCCTTTTTCAAAGCGTTGGATGCCATTATCATGCCTTTTGTTTGGGCCTACAAGCCCCCTCGCATCTCGAAGTCTCACTTGCAAAAACCCTCGGACGAGGGTGGTCTGGGCCTTCCAGTTTTCAGACATTATTACTGGGCCTGTAATGCCAGAGCCTGGGTCTTCTGGAATCTGCCTATAGTTGGTGAGGCTGTGGGATGCGGGTCCAGCCCTAAATGGCTCGAATTGGAGCTTAGCACTGCTATCGAGCACACTGGAGCATCCTTGCCAGCTATCTTATTCTCTAAATCGGTTATTAAAAGTACACGTGATGACTTTATTCTTTGCAACTCCATAAAAATATTGAATCAAATTAAGAGAATCTTGAACCTCCCGGTAGTGTCAACTTTTGCCCCGATCTGCCACAATCCTAGCTTTACGCCTAGTACGATGGATGCTGCTTTCAAACAATGGCCTGTCAAAGGATTGATTGCTATAAAGGATCTTTATATTGACAATCATTTTGCCTCTTTTGCTCAGCTTCAGACAAAGTACAATCTCCCTACAAGTCATTTTTTTCGGTATTTACAAATTAGGAATTATGTCAAGCAAGCATTCTCAAATTTAGATACCATCCCCATACAGCATGTCTTTTACAATATAATGAACGAACCTCCCACCTCAAAACACTTAATTTCTCGGTTTGTTAACCTTTTTTCTTCGGCACCCCCCTCTTGCCATATTAAAGAGGCTTGGACAAGGGACACTGGTTTGGTTATCACTGACGATTTATGGGCTGAAGTGTTAAGCCGGATAAAACTATGCTCTGTTAACGCCTGGCTTCAGTTAATTCAATTTAAGGTTGTCCATAGACTGCACTATTCCAAAACCAAATTGAACAAGATTTTTCCTAACGTTTCCCCCAAATGTGATAAATGTAAACTTGTGGACGGTACTCTTGGCCATCTTTTTTGGTCCTGTTCTACGCTTACAGCCTTTTGGACTAGTATTTTTAGTTTCTATAGCACTGTTTATGATAGGCAACTGTATCCTGACTGTCTTATGGTGATCCTGGGCTGCTCCAGTGACTCCTTGGCACTTCCCTTTGCTGTTCAACAGGCCCTCATGTTTGGTATGGTGATTGCCAAACGTCTGATTCTGGGGGAGTGGAAATCTGCCTCCCCTCCCTGCTTCAAGAGGTGGCTCGAGGAGATGGTCTCCTGTTTATACCTGGAAGAAATTCGGTTCTCTACATCTGATTCCATGGAGAAGTTCAGGATGATATGGGGGCCCTTTATAGACCACATTAAGAAGGACAGTTCACGCCCTGGGTCCTGAACACGTTGTTTTAACTGCTTTCCCATGCCGATAACTGTTATTGCATAATTGTTATCGGCTCCTCCTAGCGCTCTTGTGAATTTGATTTTGTGGATTGGACTCACTGGATTGTGAGTTGTTTGACATGTATACCAGTTGCTTTTTTTTCCCTCTCTCTGCTGTCTTAATAAGTGCTGGCCGTGTACCCTGTTGTGGGGTTTGTTGCTGTGTTTTGTTTTTGTTTTTTTTTTTTGTTTGTTTGTTCCTGTGTTTTGTTTTTGATTTTTTTTTTGTTGTTATTGTCATTATTGTCTGTGTCCTTCTGTCCCGCTGTTTGTGAATGTGTAAAAATTTTGAAACTTGCATAAATAAATACATTAAAAAAAAAAAAAAAAAAAACTTACAAAAAGAAACTGGGGACACTGTGAAACAACTTTCTGTGGACTGATGAAACAAGAATCAACCACTCAAAACAAAACGATGGGAAGAAGAAAGTGTGGAGAAAAAAGGATTGGCTCATGACCCAAAGCACCTCATCTGTCAAACTTGGCAGTGCTTGTGTAGTGGTTTGGGCATTCGTGGCTGCCTTTTCAACCCTGGGCACTGTGTGTTAAAACAACTGTGCCTCCCGCACAGTCTTTTCTATTGAAATTACAGTTGCCCAAAAAAATAATATCAAAAAAATAATATAAATATGTAAGTATATGTGTGTGTTTGTGTATATATAGATAGATAGAGATATATCTATATAGATATAATTTTTATATACATATGTATATATAATAAATATATATATATATATATATATATATATATATATATATATATATTTCAAAGGTGCTATTGACATTATATTCTCACCAGATGTTGATATAAGCCATCCAATCCACACATGCAAAGACGTCAGTCAGGGAAAATGAAGAGAAATTCCCTAAGTTTAATAACCATAATTTTGTGAGTACAAGGTAAAAACTGCAAGTCAATAAAAAGCATCAGTGTTGTTTGTATGTTATACTGTTTCAGGAACCATATTTTTTATTTGAACACATGATTACAGAGTTGGAATGGAATCCAGAGCTGACAAGATGAGAGGGTGTCAGCATCACATCTCTTTGGATCAATTTTGGATTTGGCAGAGTAACTTTCCCACTCATGTCCATAATTACTCTTGTCTGAAAACAGGAGGACAGTAAACAGGACACTGTTTCTGTTTCATCCAGCGTTGTTAGATATTAAAGTTTTTTGTTGTTATATTATCCTTCAAATATCCAACTACTACAAATACATACATATAACCAGAAATTTGTACCAAACCTTCTAACAATGTAGGGTAAAAAATTACCTAACAGCATTTTATTGATGCTTTGAGGCAGCAGCATATATGCATCACGGAAGCATAAATATGTTTTACCATATATTTTAATATCCTAATATTAGGATATTAGCCATCATGGAATACCAGGGTGTACAAGGGTTTACATAGCAGCACTGTTCCTTCCTTGGACTTTTGATACATACTGACCACTGCATCCATCATTTGTGCTTTCTGTCATATTGTGTGTAACTAGTGAGTGCTCCAGCAGCGCTTGGTAGCGTCATTTGTGTACATTTGGGTCTCACATCACTAGCTGTTAGCATCCAGCTGGTTCGCAGGCTGGTTGTACCTGATGGTGTGTTTTGCATCAACTGGCAAAACAAGTAAAAGATGCATGAAAATTGTTCTGGCTAAAGGTTGAAATAACAAGTTGTTGTTGGAAGTTGTTGCAATAGCTCCATTTGAAGATAAGTAGTATGCAACATGAATTATTTGGTTTGTACTTAAAACTGTAAATAATGAATGAAAAATGCATTTGCTGTTGGTGTCATAAAAAGATATGCTTTCATGGTTGGGTACAGCAGATGCAAAATTAATTCAGACCCTATTTTCACAATTTGTCTCACATTTTCAGGAAGCAGGTCCAATTTCAGGACATTATCGTGCTGTCTAAGCAATCTAGACTTTAGTATCCTATTTCAACATATTATTTAACATGTAAAGACTTCAGCCTATATTCTAAGGAGCTTGGAAAGCAAAGGGTCTTATATTCTTCAGTTCTAACACCAAATGGTAGAGAGTCCCAGATTTTAAGCCTAGTGGGAGTTGTCCTTTAAGAGGGTCGTTGACACAACCAACGTGTGAAGAGTGCGGATTATTATCAGAGGGTTTGGGTGAAACCTAGCCCCACCCTATCATGTGACTTATTGAGATCACAGAACGTGAGTGGGCGTAAAGACGTCTGGGAATGGATGTCAACTCTGGATTGTAGGTGGCAGACAGTTGGTGTTGCAAGCCACCGCCTCTGTTCAAAGATCGTCGTTCACAGTGGACATAGATGGCTTCTTTCACTCCTCTTTCAGCCCCCAAACAAAACCAAAAATGTGAACACTGGCATCCTCGAAAGAGAGACCTTTATGGGGCTTTGGAGCGTCATGTCACGGGAGGGGGCGTGGCCGCCGAGGCGCCATTTTAGCAGGCCAAACAAAGGGCTAAAGGAGGGAAAGCATCAGCAATGGTTCGCACTTGCTGTGTTGTTGGTTGTAATGTTAGATTGTGCGATCGGGAAGGGAATAAGCTGGAAAATTGTCTCCCTTTTTATCGTTTCCCCACCTGGAAGCAACGTGAGGGAGTTTATGTATCGGATGTTACCAAAAGAAGGCGTCTAGCCTGGATAGCAGCTGTGAGACAAGCTGATATCCAGTTCTCTACCATCCCCAGATATCTGTTGGTGCTCCAAACATTTTCATTCAGGTAAGATCTAAATAAGTTCATATTACTCTTTATGGTAAATGGCCTGCATTTGTATAGCGCTTTTCTAGTCCTTAAGGACCCCAAAGCGCTTTACACTACATTCAGTCATTCACCCATTCACACACTGGTGATGGCAAGCTACATTGTAGCCACAGCTGCCCTGGGGCGCACTGACAGAGGCGAGGCTGCCGGACACAGGCGCCACCGGGCCCTCTGACCACCACCAGTAGGCAAACACTGGTGTACCTATTAGTTTTATTTTCAATGCGCTCTGAGGTCATAGCAAATTAGAACACACATCCTAATGAGTGATTTTGTAGATATATGTTCTATTTATAGAGTTGCTAATTGTTTTCGATTCACATTCCATGGGAGGGTGAACATGTGCCCCAGTGTGTTAGTAAAACCAGGGAAAAATGCTCTTGTTAAAAACTCTTAAAAGTCTTGTGCTGTATATGTAGTGATAAGTTTTCAAAAGAGACAGTAAATAACAAAATGCTAGTAGTGGTTGATATTATTTAAATGCTGTCATGATTTTATGTGAACATTTTGTCATTTGTAAACTATAAACAGCATGGATTCTACATTGTTACTGATGTAGTAGGCAAACATTTGTTTGTTTCTTTATTCAACTTTTGAACAGTGTTACTTAGTAAGTACATATTCAGTAAATGTTAATTATTTACATAACAATGCACTTTAGGCACAAATGTAGACCCCCTAAATACAACATTATGGGTTATTCAGAACAGAACTATGCTTGGATAAATATTTCCCCATCAGTTGAGACAACTCCTCCACAGTAGCAGGTGGAATTTTTCAGTTTTGAGGACGGCTTCTTTCACCTGTCACTACGAATGGTCTGTTTATGTTTTGATTGAGAGCCTTTTTTGGGGCAGCTAAAGAGGAGAAGTCTATCTTATGGCCAACCATTGACTGTATCTTGGTCATATTACCCGGCAAAACCCAGTAGGCAGGTTCATCTGTAACAGTACTTGTGCCACAGATCAACACTGTTGCTTCTACTTTAAACAGAAGAGCCGTAACATGGGTGCAGGTCTCCACGACTCCGGCCTTACAGGTGCAGTGGGCGGCTTCAGTCTTCCCTGTGCTCACAATGACTCATGGCTGCAATGCTGGTTCATTCAGTCTTTCAGTAAAAATCCTTCTATGTATTAATATGATATTTTATTAATCACCAACTCAGGAGACTCAGCTGTGCTCCTGCTTCTAGACTTAACTGCAGCCTTTGATACTGTTGACCGCAGCATTCTGATCTCCCGTTTGGAGCAATGTGGTATCAAAGGTATCCCTTTGGAATGGTTTAGGTCTTACCTCTCCGAGAGGACTTTTTCCATGAGCCTTGATGATTTTATTTCTTCCCCAGCTCCTTTTACTTGTGGAGTCCCGCAGGGTTCCGTATTAGGCCCATTTCTCTTTTCAATCTACGTGTTACCCCTAGGCCTGATCTTTAGGAAGCATAACATCTGCTTTCACTCCTATGCCGATGACACCCATATTTATCTTCGGTTTAATAGAAACACCTCCACTCCCATGGAATTGCTATTCAAATGTTAAAACCCAGATGGCCTCACATTTTCTTACCTTCAATGAGGATAAAACTGAAATAATTATTTTTGGACCAAGCTGTAATTTCAGTGCCCCAGATTTGGACTTATGTAACTTAACATCTGCTGTTAAAACACATGTAAAAAATCTAGGGGGTTTCTTGGATAACAAACTTACATTTGAGAAACAAATTAATTCAGGTGTTCAGCGGTCCTTTCTTAAATTAAGGCTCCTATCCAAGGTGAGATTTTTATCCTTTAAAAACTTGGAACGAGCAATCCATCCGTTCGTCTTAACTCAACTGGATTACTGTAATTCACTGTACGTTGGTGTTGGTCAGGTACAATTCCTGGACAAAAATGAATGAAAAAGCAGACAATGTCCACTTTAAAAAAATACAAGAAAGTCTGAGTTTTTTGAAGCAAAAGATAAATAAATGAGGGGTTACCCGTGACATTTGCACAGTACTATACTTATTCCAAAGATTTTTATTAGATCAAAAATGTTTTTGTAGCCACAGGTATCTTCCCCTACCAGATATTAAAAATAATCCAGGTTTAAGTCACGTCACCACTGGATTTTCACACCCAGAATCCATATCCATCAGCAGATGTTCTATTTTTTTGCTCTTCAGTGCTCTTTAATTATGTACCTCACATTATCTACAGCTTTCTTTTCTACACTTTCTTTTTATGGACCTGATGAAACAAGACTCCTTTCAGTCCGTGTTGCTTCCTGGTACACAGGATGTTACTTTTAGAGTCACAGGTTTTTCTCTTTGGCTTTACAGACGGGGATAAACATGTTGGAAGTCATTTTTCAGTTTGCCTCTCACTCCTTACTCCATCTGCCGCTGGCAGAAAACTTTGACAGCTTCTGCTCCATCTGCACTGGCACAACAGAAATTCCTTGAACTCTTTTTGTGCTCTAAAGCAAACCAGCAGATTTCTAGCCAAATGGGATGTGGTGGCACACAAAAGTGAAAAGGCAGGGAGTCTGCCAGACCCTCTCGCAGCGGTGGCCTCATTTGTTTCTGCTAATTATACTAATTTATCCAGATTACTTATTGATGTGAAAATGCTCTGCATTGCCCCCTTTAAGTCGTTTGTCTAAACTATTGTTCTTCTTAACTAGATTGAATTGATTGCGCACTGCCGTTAAACATTTCACTGATGTATTGAATTGACTTTTGCCATGTAGCACAAGCATATTCCATATCAAGACATTACATAAATCCATTATCCTACTGTTGGGTGCTCCAATCACTTAATGGAATATTCCCAGATGTATAGGAATTGTGTATTGATTTCACTCTCTGTTTCTCCTGGAAAGAATGTTGTAATAAACTCGCATCTCATCTAAAGTACACTGCAGTGTGTGTTATGGCTGTTTTGGACTTCAGTTAAGTGATCCTTGGAATGTAGCAGGAATGGCATGTGTATGGTGGCTACTAAATATTCCCTCAGATGTGTCTCCTCTCAGATGAACATGTCTGCTGGGAATAATTGCCACTGACTGAATGGATGGAGAGAGGATTGCATGTGCAAAGTGATTCATAGCTAAAATTGTCCAAAAAAAAAAGGACTGCAAACATCATTGCTCTCTGGCCTCTTTTTACAAAGCACACAACACATCATTTACCAGAAGGTAAATGATGTGTTGTGTGCCTTCTGCTCTGTAAAGCTGCTGCCGTTGCTGGCAAGTTGATGTTGATACGTCTGACTCTGTCATCTCTGGTCAAGGAGGTGACAGATTTAGATCAGCCACCTTCTTTTATAATCCATGTTCTTTAATGAAGAAGCTATTAGCCGCACACTTCTTTTTTTTCCTGTCATGTAGTTATGACTTCCCTGTGGTCATAGATTTAATAAGGAATAATATCTTTGCAGCATGTTGGCACACATTTAATAATCTCCAGAGGACTTAAAGGCATTAGTGCTCACACCTCAAACCATAGTCACAATGTGCTGTGGAAATCTTGCCTGTGGCACTTATTATACCACAGAGAATTAAAACACAACAGCCATTAATATCAGGTATTAAGTGACTCATCACCTCTGTGTGCTCACAGTGCAGTATTATAGTTGGTACTCAATCATCCTGAGGAAAGTGGAAGTGCAGCTACACTGTACGGCATGTGCAATCAGCATTTATGTGTTTGCACATTAACAACCTCTTTGATTTGCCTCCACTGCGTGTTCAGCGTTAGTGCATTGCTGCATGCATATTACATTTTATAACATTTTAAATCAACTGCGTAGAACCAAAAATAATCTCATCATCGTAATCATGTGGAGTTCCCTCTTCATAGGCAGACACTTAGATTATCAAAAATACAATTTCACCAGATCACCCTTTTGATGAGATATCACATTTCTTGTCCCAGTCTCCCACTTTCACATCGCCCAAACACATCTTTCACAAATGAGAGGAGTCTTCAAATCCCTTCATTTTCTGCACAAACGACAAACTGTAAGCTGGGCTTTGTCTTTAATATATTCCAGCGTTTGGTCCATGTAGGATGCAATCTCACATTGCTATCAGCATTGGGTGACCTGTTAAGACTGAAAAGAGTCAGTTATAGTGCCAAATTATTATTTAATAATTTTTCAACAGAGACTGTTGATGAGTACAGTCCAGTAGGATAAAGTGAGTCGGACAGGGCCAAGTGGTGAGCCCTGTGGACACCTTGTGTGACTTAAAGAAAATCGGGTTGATGATCATCTGCAACTATTCCTTAAGTTCTACCATTGCACATTCATGTTAAGGCCAGTTAATCCAAGTAGATTAAAAAAAATAATGGTTCAAGCATCGGATGCATTAGACAAGTCAATGAACGGTGAAATACAGTATCCCTTGTAGTTTATATGACCAGTGCTTATCGCGCTGCTCAGAAAAAAAAGTGAAATTTTAACTGGTATGACAGTTTGGCTATATACTAGGGCTGCTACAAACGATTATTTTGACAGTCGACTAGTCACCGATTATTTTTGCGATTAGTCGACTAATCAGATCATCATCCATTGGACGTAAAACGTACAGCTTATTGCACCAGCAGCATCTGCTCTTATATAACTATCATTAGCTTACAACTTGAAGTGTTTAAGGTCTGTGCTAACTAAAAATAAAGACAAGATGATAGTTTATTAAATTTTAATGACATCTGCAGATTGTTTCGGTGAAGTTTAATAAGCTCCTTGCTATCTAAAATATAACAGGACACCGGAGTATATTCTCGAGCATCTCACACTTCTGATAATCAGCTGTCTGCTTGACGTTTATTCAGCTGTGTAAAAACTATAACTTTATTGCTCAGCCAAACTGATTTACTCAGGAACAAATAACATACTAAAAAAAAAGCCAAACAATAACATTTTTAAGTTATCTAAGTGACTTATATTAAATGTTTAACCTGAGTAGCGAAAGACGGCGGTGGGTTTGAAAACGAGCCGGGAGTCCGGTGTTCTCACCGGCTCTAGTGAGCCTAGCCCCCAGCTAGCTATCGAGCTAGTGGGTAACAGACGTCTCCGAAAACGTCGGAGCGCTTTTGAAAATATGTGGTGTCTTGATAAACTGAGCAGATATTTGAGGTTTACACAGCTACATTCTCGCCTGAAAACATGTTAAACGTTTATTTTGTGACCCAGAAAGAATAATAAGAGTAATATTAAAACTAACTAGCTGCCGCCATTGTTGACAACTGAGCTGGGCCGCGCTATGAATTCTGGGACACAGCTTCTTCTTCTTCGGGTTTAACAGCAGCTGGCATCCTTGTACATGCAGTGCTGCCATCTTCTGTTTCAGTCCGTTATTACACTCTTAAATCCTACTACTTATTCCTGCGTCTTTTGTGATCTTACAAAGCTTCAAACGACGCGTCGACTATTAAATCAGTCGTTGACGATTTTGATAGTCAACGTAATCGTGACTAGTCGACTAATCGTGGCAGCCCTACTATATACCCATAGATGTTTGGATTGCTTGTGTCACATATGTTACTTTCTAAACAACACTAATACTCCTGGTAAATGCTTTCATATGTTAACCAGATAATCCCTACAATGTATTTGTAACTCCTCATATTGCGACGGTGGTGATGTTGCTTCCACTACACTGTGACCTTGCTGTGTGCTGGAACAGACTATGTATGATAAAAGTGGCACCAGGCACTGTGAAGTTTGGGTTTGCACAGCCATTATCAGCATGTGGTCTTTTGATTGTGGAAGAAGAATAGAGGTTAAAAATAAAGAAAAGCTGCACTATGGGGTCCGAAATCGCTGATTTGCTCGAATGAGCAGCCAGACAGCTCAGTCTCACAGACTTCCTCCAATGCAGATTCTCTGTCAACATGCTGAGAGTCATCTGGCTAATGTGCCACCGAAAAAGCACAGATGGCCACCAGTCAGTTTGTGTTGTGGCCTGGCATGTCAGGAATCTGACTTTAAATGACAGCGTGTGCATACGTGGGCACAAGCCAAAGATTTTTGCATCATTGTCTGTACTTTCAGTTTGTCTGATCTCCCCAAGTTGCATATTTCTGCTAGAACTGGGGTGTTATTGGAAAATAGACCCTTTTCAACTCACTGGTACAGTAAATGTAATGAATGAAGTGAGTGAACTCCAAACAGCTCTCTGATAAGACACAACAGAAGGTACATTCAAATCAGTGTGGCTGTGAAAGTAACAGTAGGTTTCACTTGATTACCCCAATAAATGCACCAATTAAGTGCTTAGTCACTTCTGCTCCACTATTAACATGAATGAATGTTGACGATTTCAATAATCATTCTGCCTTTTATTTAAAAAACAACAAAAGACTGACTCAAAGACTTCTGACTACACATGGCTGTCTTGTTGTCTTTTCCTCTGCCTCGCCTGCTGTTTCTGAATATATTCATATTTATGCAGTAAGATAAATTGCTGGGTCTTTTCATCAACTCAGTTCAATTCAGTTTTTTATATAGTGCCAAACAATAGTCAGCTCAAGCTGCTTAATATTGTAAAGTAATGACTGTACAATATTAGAGCGAAAACCCCAACAGTGACAGAGCAAGTCTTTGATGACCGCGGGGAGGATGGTAGTAGACTTGAAATTCAGTGAATTTGCAAATTTATGTATCTATTTTTCCATACAAGTCCGGGCAATTCCTTTAACCTATTACATTGCACAGATCCTCATCTGTACTCCAATGCCAGAGGCTCAACTGACCCGATTGCAAATACTTCGTAATGCAGCTGTTGACTTCTGGAGCAAAGAAAAGACAGCAACTCCCGTTTTGTCTCAGTTTACCCGGCTACCAGGAGGTAAAGCAGGTCATATACTAATCAGAAGGTTCACAGTTTGATCGCTGGCTGCTCCAATCTGCGAGCCAAAGTATTCTACCAGTGCATCTAAGCTGATTTTAAAAAATCAGTCCCACAGCAAGAAGATTCTGAGCTCTAACCTCACATTTGGCTGGATTCTCTTCCTGTGTTCATGTGCTCTCCCTGTGCCTCGTGGGTTACTTCTGGGTTCAATCCGTCCACATTTTAGAGACCGGGCGACCTGTCCAGGATGTATCCCACTTCTGCCCTCTGGAATCTGGGATATTTTCCAGCATTCCTGCAACCCTGAGCCAGATAAGCAGTCAAGAAAATGGATAGATTATTTGTTTTTAAAGCCTTCTGTGATTCACCTCCACAGTATATTAGGAGTTTCTGTGGCTCAGGACGAAAAGCAGGTCATATACTAATCGGAAGGTTGATGATTGCTCCAGTCTGCATGCCAAAGCATGCTTGGGCAAGATACTGACCTCAGAGTTGCTTCCCGTCCCGTGAATATGAGTGTTAGACTTAGATACAGTAAAAATGCTTGTATGAACATGTATGCAAATGAGATGTGTTGTATAAAAGAAGAACCAGTTCACTGATCCTTTATTACAGCTCTATTTTATATACAGGTCTCTTACGTTGGCCTCCTATCAGCTCTTCTCACCTCCAAATGAAAGATGCACATTTTCCTGTTGTTTCCTACATAAGTCTTGTCCAAAATAAGTGACAATTTTTTAATCACCCACCTACTTTTCCTAATGTTTCTATTAAACTTATGTTATTTATTCTCCTAATATGTTTTTTAGATGATTTATTTAATTAAAATTTAAAGGAGTGCTTTCGAGCACTCAGAGTGAATGAGGACAGCCACTGTATTGCGTCATGTGTAGTAGTAATTCTCTTATTCTCTCTTTATCATAACTGTGGTGACAAAACATGTGACTTTGGTTTAAAAGAGAGCTCCTCATAACTAGAAGATTACAGTTTCATTTAAATTGCAATGGAATGCAAGGCTAAGGTTTCTAGGATGTTATTTAATTTGATCACTATGTTCAGAGTGAGGAAGGGTCTAGTTTAGTTTAGTGTCACCTCACAGCCAAAAGTCTCTGTGTGTGGACCTTACATGGTTTTGACTGTACTGTTTCCATCAGCTGTTCTGTCTTTCTTTTTTTTAAATGTTTATTTATAAGATTTTAAGTTCAAAGTTACATAACGTCACACCAGACAAAGGACATAAGATTCAAAAACAATAACATTTAAGCACAGAAAAAAAAAAGAAAAAACAGAAACCAAACACAACAAAAAAAGACCCCAAACAGGAAAACAGGAAAGAAAAGGAGAAAAATAAAAACAAAATAAATAAATAAATGAAAATACAACAGTTAGCCAGTACAAATCAAAAGTTCAAAAGAGACACCAATGTCCAAAAAAGATGATCTTCTGTGTGAGTTTAGACAGGGCAACAGAGAGTTCACCAAGACAGGAAGATGTGGGAAACATGTCCAGGAAGGAATCAGGGTCTGGCAGAGGTGCAGTTTCACACAAACACAAAGTGCAGTCAAATAGGTTAAAGTTTATGTTAAATTCCCATTAATATGATTTAGAAAAGGGCCCCAGATTTCGACAAACTTAAAATGGGTGTCAGCCAAACGATAACGAACCTCTTCAATATACAAACAAGCAATCATCTCACGTAGCCAAACCCCGAACAATGGAGGAGATGGTGATTTCCAGGCTCTAAGAATAAGTCTTTTAGCTACAATCATGCCAAACATTAAGGCTTTCTGAAGAGGACGTCTGAGTGCCAATGAGGTTAGGGAGCAGCCTAGCACTGCAAGTACACCATCCGGCTCTAATTTTAAGTCATAAATCCGGTTATACATATTAAATATCTCTGCCCAGAAACTCCTGAGTGTGGGGCAAGACCAGAAAAGGTGACCAAGGGTTCCATCCATTGCTTTGCATCTGTCACACAAAGACGAAATAGACGGAAAAATGCTGCATAGCTTTGTTTTAGAAAAATGCAAACAGTGAAGGACCTTGAACTGTATAAGTTGTAGTCTGGCATTAACAGAGCATTCTTTAATCTTCTTCAACCCATTGGCCCAATCCGATATGTCTACTTCCAAGTCCTTAACCCAAGCATCCTTGATGTGGTTAGTAGGTGGTATAAGTGTAAAAAGTGTAGTAAATTGGCTGATTAGGTGTTTGGAAGTGGGATTTTTAATCAAATAATCATAAAAGTCAGCTGTTCTGTCTTTCTTCCAAAGTTTAGATACCTGAAAGTCGGATGAACTGGTCATCGTGCACAGCTGCTAGTCATTTGTTCAAGTATAATGGTGTTATCAGTTAAGTTAATTTCTCTGGCTACCTTGTAAAATCCTACAAATCATATTTTGTCATTATAAATTAATATTTAGTTATCACTGCAAACAAGTACATTCTGATTTCACCATTCTCTCTGCCTACTTGGTGCAAGATGCACATTGGAAACACTGAGATGCAGGAGTTATTGATCAGCTTATCTGATTAGAATGAAGTCGATGCTGTGACGAGCTGAAATTGCATTGTGTCTTTGTGGTAGAGCCAGCATTCAAATTGGTGCAAATCATATGCTGAACTCTAGAAAAGAAAAAAGAGAGAATGCTTTCCATGGCTTACAAGTCCTCCAATGATCTAGAGAAAACAAAAGACAGCTTTGCGTGATAAAGACGCAATTTCTCTGAGAAATAAGCCATTAGCTTTTCAGGTAATGAGATAATTTAACCTGTTATCGTGAGAAAACGAGCTTTGTTATCTCCAGATTACAGCTTTTAATAGCAATTGTGAGAGGAGACATTGTGGGCTTCTGTACAGGGTGGGCCATTTATATGGATACACTGTAATAAAATGGGAACGGTTGGTGATATTCAAGTCCTGTTTGTGGCACATTAGTATATGTGACGGGGCAAACTCCTCAAGATGGGTGGTGACCATGGTGGCCATTTAGAAGTCGGCCATCTTGGATACAACTTTTGTTTTTTTCAATAGGAAGAGGGCCATGTGACACATCAAACTTATTGGTAATGTCAGAAGAAAAACAATGGTGTGCTTGGTTTCAACGTAACTTTATTCTTTCATGAGTTATTTACAAGTTTCTCTTTGTTCACAGCTATTGACATGTCGAAGAGGTTAACACGTGAGGAGTAGATCGAAATTGTGTTATCTGGTGAACGCAGTAACCGGGTCATTGCAGCAGATTTCAATGCAAGACACCCTACGAGACCACCCATCTCCCATGCTACAGTTAGCAAACTGCTTGCTAAGTTTCGTGAAACTGGTTCAGTGTTGGATTTGCCAAAATGTCGATGCAAGAAAACTGTCACTAATGAAGAAACATCAGTGGCTGTCCTAGCTTCATTTAGCAAGAGCCCACAGCGTAGCACTCGCTGCATGTCACTGGAGAGTGGCATTAGTCGAACATCCCTTCGGCGGATATTAGCTACTCACAAATGGCACCCTTACAAACTCCAGCTACTGCAGCATCTCAACGAGGATGACCCAGATCAGAAAACCACCGCTATTGGTCTGACACTAACCCACATTGGATGGATCCCTCCAAGACTGTTGGAACAACAAAAGTGATGGTTTGGTGTGGTATATGGGGTACAATGATAGTGGGTCCATTCTTCATCAGTGGAAACCTCAAGGCCACTGGATATTTGAAATTGCTACATGATTATGTGTTTCCCTCTTTGTGCACTGAAGCTGGCACATTCCCTGAGTTTTTCCAGCAAGATGGTGCACCACCACATTATGGGTGCCAGGTCCGAGCATTCCTAGATGAACAGTTTCCTGGAAAGTGGATTGGTTGTCGTGGGCCAGTTGAATGACCCCCAAGGTCTCCCGATCTGACCCCCTTAGACTTTTATCTTTGGGGTCATCTGAAGACGATTGTCTATGGTGTGAAGATACGAGATGTGCAGCACCTGAAACTACGGATACTGGATGCCTGTGCTGGCATTTCTCCTGCGGTGTTGCTATCAGTGTGTGAAGAGTGGGAGAAGAGGGTTGCATTGACAATCCAACACAATGAACAGCACATTGAACACATTTTATAAGTGGTCAGAAACTTGTCAATAACTCATGAAAGAATAAAGTTACGTTGAAATCAAGCACACCGTTGTTTTTCTTGTGACATTACCAATAAGTTTGATGTGTCACATGGCCCTCTTCCTATTGAAAAAACAAAAGTTGTTTCCAAGATGGCCGACTTCTAAATGGCCACCATGGTCACCACCCATCTTGAGGAGTTTGTTCCCTCACATATACTAATGTGCCACAAACAGGACTTTAATATCACCAACCATTCCCATTTTATTACGGTGTATCCATATAAATGGCCCACCCTGTACATCCTGGTATATCCTTTTTTTGGTGACTTTACCTCCACTTGATTCTCATCCAGCAACATACGTCTACTGTAAGAAGATTAGTGTGCTAGCTATTGAGAGATTGAACCAAGAGGGCGAGCCAGGTCAGCAGAACAGCACCTGAAGTGGTCTCCACTTTACTCAGGAGGACCAGGGTGCGTAAGTCATCCACACTAAAAACACATTTGTCTGGCCCAAGCTGACCCACAGAGTTCAGCTTGAGTACACCTCTATGTAACTGTCTCCAGATCTCCGCTTCCCCCCATCTTCCCTTTCGACCTCTCGTTTTCTGCCTCTCTCTAGGATGCAAACACACACACACACACACACACACACACACACACACACACACACACACACACACACACACCTCCTCTACCTGCTGGCAGACTCCCAATATTGCTGTTTAGTACTCTACTCACAGAGGGAATGATACTATCTTCTAATAACACTGAGGGTTCATTTTTATTCCATCATGTAGATACCAAATTGAGGCCAGTGCGGGGCTAATATTGATGGCATTACCTTCCATCAAATGCTCTATTTACTTCTTCTATATCAATCTTATTCCTGCACCGCTTATTGTCTCTCACAAGTAATTTCATTTCAGGTTAATTTCATGACTCGATTTGGAAATATACAAAAGAACTAATCAATTTTCTTGTACTTAAGAATCTGCCATGTCTCTTATCCCTCAAATAAATATTGCTGAATGTCAGTGAAGGATTCACGTTATTGTTAGAGAAGGCCTGTTGTTTCTGTTAATATCCTGGGAAGTAAATGCAATATGGTGGGAGAATATGCGCTCGTGTAGGGACTGCTCTTTTTGTTAAGTCTCTGTTTGTGGGCTCCCCCGTGCACTAACAAGCTAACTAACTAACATTTTCATTCCCTCACAGTATAAAATACAATGAAGGTCACATTCAGAGTGAGTCTTAAAAAATAAAAGACAAAAACACTTGTGAGGACACAGACTTTGTATGAGTACTCATTTGTTTCAAGCCAAGTGCACTAAATCCACTCACAGTGCATCAACCTCATTACAATCGTGAGCCCGATACAGAGAAGTATCATACAGAGACCATACAGACTGTAGAGGTAGCATAAGTAAATTCCCCATTGGGTTTAAGCATAATGTCAGTGCTTATAGCACCACTAAAATCCCATTTGCAGTCTCATCCAACTTGTCCAAGTGCTCCATCAAGAGCAATTACCAGCTGTTTATGAGCAGGAAGTCAGTGAGGGATCATGTCCTTTTAGCAGAACTAAAACCAACGAATTAATGGATTATATGTAAAACTGTACTTTATTTCTCACTTGGGTTTCAAAGCAGAAAGTTGGGACATTGCATGTATAAAAAGAGACACATGACAGTCTGAAGTGACACCATGTCAATCTCCAATAAGAAAAAAACGTGAAATGCACTCAGCAAAACTATCATTACGGTAAAACAAGTCAGGAAGTGGCTGAAACATGAGTCAAAGCGGGCAGGGCTGTAGAAATACATCAACCCAGCAGCAGGACTGGGATCTGCTCCTTTGTGTGAAGAGGAAAAGGAGGAGCACTACCATAGCCCTACAAATCACCTCCAGCTGGCTACTCATCTATGTCAGAATCAGACTCAATAAGGGTGACATGAGGTCCTGACATCCTTTAGTGGGACGTGTGCTCACAGGTCAGCATTTATGCTGCCATTTGTGGGACTAATAAAGGTTATCTTATCTTATTTGTGGTCATGCTACTCTGAGGGAGAAACTTGGAATTACTCTTTACGTGTAAGGCAAATATCAGGCTCTTCTTGCTTTAATAATGTTAGAAATAAATACACTCAACAAGATTCATTCATTTAATAAATTACAACAGCAGATAAACAAAATAAATAAATGAAATATTTACACTAGTTTGATGTTTTGACCAATAACAATGAAAGCAAAGCCAGACACCAATATGTCTGTTGTTTTTAGAAAGGTCATGAAACAAGGTAGCCTAGCATTGACTAAGCTAAAGACCATTAGCTTTGTTGTCCAGTTTTATATAGTTGTTATCCCTCATTTGCATTAGTGTAAAATGCTCTTAATGTAAAAAGCTTCTTTGCATACAGATATGTTTTAATAGTTTATGTCATAATTACATCATTTGACTATTTGAACCTATTGCTCCATTAGTCTTCAAGCTGATAGCTATCTCAGTTCATTTGGGTCTTTTTAAGGAAAGGAATAAAGAAGTGTGGGAATAAACCAAAAAATATATAAAAAATAGATTTAACTAATATTACAATCATAATTTTAAAATATATAGCCCTCCAAATAACCTATACGATTAATTATTTTCTTTTATTTCACAATGATGATGGACACATTTTATTGTACAGCTAACTCAAATGACAACCACCAGTGTTCTCAGTAGTGACTTGAAGCCAGTTTAGCTTTAGAAGAGGTTGGACAGCTTAGCCAAACTAGCATCACAGTTTCCAAACTGACATTGTAAAGTTGCTAATTAGAGGACAGTTCTGACATCTTTGTAAGGAAGTAATATCCCACTGTCTGCAACAATTGAATAATAACCCTGCTTTATCGCTGGCACAGAGGCTTCTCAGCCTTTATTTCCCATCTCTTGAAAGGCTGGCTGCAGTTAATACCATTAAGTTAGCTTCAAAACACTAGCTAGTGTTTGTTCCAAAACACAAGTACATGTTTGGAAGCCCAGAACTCCACATGCCAACAATGTGAATAATTACTATTTGCTGGCACAAACATTTTATGAAACTTTTAGAGGCACAGCTAGATTTCATCCAAGATAGAAAGTACTCAAACTACCTTTTTTTTCTTATTTAATTATTAGCATGATGACTATTTGGATCAAGTCATTACGAAAACTGATATTAATAAATAATAATAATCAAATTTCATCATATTTTGTTTAAAATTGTTATCAAATGCATTTCAGATTTAAATCTACTCCAAGTTGACTTCATGCTTTTAGAAATGCAGTATGTTGTGGGTCTGCTTTCTTTCATCCATCCTGGTTTCCCAGGGCTGATGCTGACAGTCTGCCTGTGCTCCCCTCCCTGCACTGCTTGTCTTTCTTGGCCGTGATGTAGTGCCCGGCATGTGGAAAGGTTAATTCCATTAGCCTGTTTGCTTAAACAAGGATGCAACTGACACAACAGAAAAAAAGAAAACTTGGCATGACGCTTTGTCAACACAAGGGGACTTCCAGCAAGAAGGCTGCAGCGCTTTAAAAGAAATGAAATATGGGAGAAATCACATTTATTAGCTTTTCACACTTTTCAAAGCTAAATTGTATTATCCCAGGTCCAGCTTTGAGGGCACAGGAAACCGAGAGAGCAATTGAAATTTGGAAAGGCACTTTAGTTCTTGCACCTTAGCCCGTACAAAATCTTTGAAAGTGCCAGTTGAAAGTTGTAATGAGAAGAGTAATCTATTTTTTTGGTGTGAAGGCATGAAGGTTTCCTACAACTAGTGCATTGTGAGATGATGAAATTTAGTTGCAGCAGGTTTCTTGGGGTCATGAAATAAAAAGCACTTATTGCCAAGCTCATATCATTTAATTGGCTTGGCTGTGGCCCCCTGCCAGTTCATTACAAGATGCCTGGATTACATTTGCCCACGTTATGTAGGATTCCTGCCATTCCCTTAGTAAATATGGGAAATCTTTACATTTGAGTGTGACTTTGATAGCTTGGCTCAGAATCAGGTCTGGAATTATTTTATTTTATTTTATTTTATTTTTAGATTTTACTTGAAATCAGCAGAGAACTGAATATAGGTAATTTTCACCCAGATGAAATATATTTCCAGATGGAAGGTGAAGGTGCTGTGGGCAAGCTTGAACATGTGTGACGCACAATTCCCTGCAGCACCATTCATCTGTGACTATTCAAACTTTATACTTGATTAGAAAACTCTGTGTGTAGAAAATGTTAATTATCCTAATCCTTGCTGTGATTGGACTGACAGCTGCTGGAGCAAAGTTGATTGTTAGGGAGGAACAGTTCCCATAATATACTGGTGCAGCAGCTTTTTTTATTTAAACAGTTCTTCCTCATCAGGATGCTTTTTTCACCTCATTAGGACTGGATGTATTGATTTGTGTGTTCCAGTGGAAGAGGGAAATGTATTCTAACAATGACCTCAGCAATATTTTTGTTGCTCTGGGTAAATCTTTTTTAATGGACATTAGTCAAATAGAGGTGAAACATTTAGTTCTTGTGGTGGCCAGTTCTTGGTTGTAACTATTTTATCATCATAATTAAAAAGAAACTGTAACTTGTCTTATTTTGCCAGGTCTTTATGAATAATGCAGTTTTTACAACATCAGTGATTTGCTTAGTAAAAGTACTGATATTACCAAACCAGTGTCAACACTGGTTTGGTAATGTTGGTAACCCTACCTGTTTCTGGGGCTGTTTAAATGATTTGTTGACATAATCGATGATGTCGACTATAAAAATTGGTCGATTCACTACCCGCAAAAAGAAAAAATAAATTAGCAGCTGTGCAGTTTAATGTTGGCTGACGACTCTTCAATGTGTCGCACAGCTGGATTTCTGGACACGCTGACGTTGTTGAAGTCCTGCACTTTTTCCGGGCACATTATTTCGGTGACTTTAATGAGGCCGTGTTTTATCAGGTCTCAATTTTTTAAAGCATTTTTATTGTAATCACTGAAACTGAGGGATTATTTTCAACATTTTGGGTGGCTTTATCATCAGATAGCTAATAGCTAAAGTCTTTGCTCATTTAAAACCTGTTTTCTGCAGAGCCATTAAAGTTTTATAAAACTTGTAAATACGAAACATTGTGAGCTGGCCAAAAGCACGACACCTAATGAATGAAGGAAAGGCTACATGTTTATACACTCATTGGATATTTCCTGTTTTTTGGACCCTTCTCCATAAACTTGTGTGGGAAAATCCCAGCAGATCAGCGGCTGCTGAAATACCAGCCTGTTTGACACCATGTCATGTTCACAGTCAATTAAATGGTTTTTTTCTCCATTCTCATGCTCAATCTGGACTTCAGTAGGTCATCTTTACCATGTTTTCATGCCTAAATGTATTAATTTGCTACCATTACATAATCACATTGTTTAATGAGCAAGCAGGTAAACAGTTAACACAAATTCCCCGAATGTGGTTTTGTTCGTGGGGGTTCAGTGCTACACTGATCTTAACTTTTTCTTTCTTGTATGCTGCTCAGCCACATCATACAATTCAAACAGCTAGACCCAAGTTAAAACGATGATTAGCAGGTACCATAAACCCAGTGTGTAAATACTCCTTATCAGACTTCTTAATGTGCTTCTATTAAAAACCATCTGCTTTGGCACCATGCCTCTTTCTCCTTTCAATTAGTCAGGCGTTGTGAATGTTTTCTGTCACATCCTGTGCTTTTATGCAGTCTACCAGCTGCCCTTTTTATGCTCCTTTTATTTTGTTTGAACAAAGAGGGTCATGCAATTAGGACCCATCAATCTAGAAGGAGGATACAGCAGGAATGCTGGTGTTTTTGACACAGTGTTGATTACAGGAGAAGCAGGCTCAGTATATTTTGAGGTTATAAACATAGAAAGTGAGAAGCTGAGATGGATCTGTTGGGGATTTCACTGTGGTCAAAAATGAGCAAATGAACCATAAGGCGTGGAACTGAGCCTATTTCCACTTATCATCTGGTTGATTTTTAAATAGTTGGTGCTAGATTGGATAAAACAGAAGAACTCCTGTCACTGCTTATTTCATCTAGTGGCTATGATTGGTTCTGTTGCTCATATTTTACTTGTGTATGTGGCTAAATTGCATGTTTAATGTTTTTTTCAAAGTCACTTCCTGCTGATGGGGAACTGAAAGAAAGCTTAACAATCTCTGAAAGCGATGATATCCATAGGGCTTGCTTTGTCAAAGTGGATGTCAGAGCCAACAGCCCGAAACTCTAAATTACTGTAATTACTGAAGAGGAAAGTAGCTTTTCCACATTTAAAAAAATTGTAACCATGAAGCATTGTTTTACAAATATTTCAGCTCAGCAACGCTTGTTTTCAAGGCTCTTGTCCTTGTCTTCATTTTGTTACCTTTCATATAAGGCCAGGCGAGGGTTTTGTTAATATAGACTAGAGCTGGGCGATATATCGAGTTTTTAAAAAATATCGATATATTTTTATACGAGATATAAGATGTGACAATATCCTTTATATCGATATAGTCTATGTTACGTTATAACTATACTTGTGGAGCCGCAAGTTTGCCTCTCTTTCGTCCACTTTTGTCTTTACGCAACATTACTCGGCCTCGCCCCTCCTCCCCCATCGCTTCACCTGCAGGAAGCGACAAGATGGACACGGCAAATCTCCGTTAACGAGTTACTGCGCATCGCCCCGTGCGTGGGGCTGGACGCCGTCAACGTGTTAGCTAACTAACCACGCTAACGAGCTAACCAGGCTAACGAGCTAACCACGCTAACGCCATGCAGCCCAGAGGCGCTGCACGGCCTAAAATCCTTTCATTTTCTCAAAAGTTGACAGCGCGCCTCATGTATGAATTCTGGTTGTGCTTGATGGCCGCGAAGCGATTTTATGTGGTACACAGCGCTCAGCAATCTGTCAAAAAATGTTTTAGTACGACTTTGGTAAGCTACGGTGCTGCTGGATTGTCAGAGCATTACGGCGACCGAGGAGCCTCGCGGAGTGATACGTACTGTGCTTCAACGTAATATTACCCTACTGTGTATAAGGGCCATAAATGGCACCTGTTAAGAGACGTGGTTATGAAGAGGATTTCAAACTCAATGCTGTCAGTCACACAGTAGAAGTTGGGAACAGAGCAGCTGTGAAATCCGTCTTTGTTACTATGCTCTGCATCTTTTAGTTTACATTTTGACTGCACAATTGTGAGCTTTTTGTTATGCACAAAAACAACATTGTTTTCTTTTATTGATGGAGCATTATTATTTAATAAATGCTCATAATTTATTTTTGAGTAAATTTTATGTACATCTATGCTCTATGTTAATAAAAGTGCCTGTGTGACATCTGGGACACAGCTTTGACTAAGAACTCTCTTTTTGTTCTTACTTTATGGCTTTAAAAAATAAATCGAGATATATATCTTATATCGCCGTCCAGGTAAAATATATCGAGATATGAATTTTGGGTCATATCGCCCAGCCCTAATATAGACATAACAATAATCAATCACAGCAAAGTGTCTTATGTATATCTTATGAGTATGCATTTTCCCCCCTTGTGAGTATTAACTGTTTCAGGAATAAACTGATAACTTTGTCTCAACTAAACTGGCTCTCTAAGGCTGGTCTGCTGTGGATGTTTGTTAAAACTTTAAATATCAAGCACAGTTACCTCAACAATAGAGTAGTATGCTGTTTGTTCATAACAGCAGTTATTATGTTAATAAAGTAGCAAATGCTGTCAATCATTATCAGGGTCCATGGGTTGATGGCATTGGGTTTTGAGATTTGGTTGGTTCACATTTTATTTTGGATTTGTGAAGCAGTCCTTTATTATTTGGGCTTTTAAATTTGGTTTTATTCCATAGCGTCTCTTAGGGCTGGGCTCAATCATACCGTTCACGGTAATACCGGTGTAATTTTGGGCAACGATAGGAAAATGAAATATCGCGATAGAATATGGGTTAAACGCGCATGTGCAGTGCCTTTGTTTACATACGTATGTGACGGCGATGCAGAATGAGAAGGGCGAAAGCGGATCGTTGAATGAAACGGATGAACCAGAACTGGTTTGTAAAAATGCTGCAACCTCAGTGGTGTGGAACTGGTTTAGCTTTCGTCCGTCAGATACACAACAAAGCACTATTTTTGGTAGAGCATGCTAGCGGGCCGTCGTTATTACCGTGTTGTTTGGAAAATATGGCACACTTAAAATCAATCCTTTGATTTTTCTGAAAATCGACAGAGCCCCTTATAATCCCGTGCACCTTATGAATTCTGGTTGTGTTTACTGACCTCGAAACGATTTTATGTACACGGCGCTCGAAAATCTGTCAAATGTTTTAGTACGACTTTGCTAAGCTACGAAGCCGCACCGCTTGATGGATTGTCGGAGCATTACGTCTATCGTAGGCAGGAGCCTCATGGAGTGATACGTACTGTGCTTCAACATAATATTACCGTATTGTGTGTGTATAACCTCTTTTTAAGTTTTGTGGGTATTATACATGGTTATGCTGAGGATATGTCGGCCAGTTTCCACTGGAAATGCCTTTTGGTTAAACTGTCAGCAAAGAATTTGCACTGTTACATTTTTATGTAACTTTAATGCACATAAAAACAGCTGCTTGTTTAAGTGAAAATACATTGATTTTTTTTTGTACTAATAAAGTTGTGGAGTTGTAAAGTATTTTGTCTCGTGTCAATTATATCGTCAGTTATATCTTTATCGCAAATTTTCAAATGTATATCGTGATAAATATTTTTGGTCATATCGCCCTGCTCTAGCATCTCTTGAATTTTTGTTATTTATGTTTCTAATTCTTAGTTCTTAATGAAATGGTGTTAGTTCCCTTTTATGTCACCTCTCTCCTAGTTTAGTGTAGTTGGCCTTGTCATTGTGTGTATTTACTTTTGGTCCATGCCTGGTTTATAGTGTTGTGTTAGATTCATGGGTCTTAGTCCTGGTTTCCTGTTTTATTTTCTAACCTTGTGTGTTCAGCGTTGCTTGTCTCTGTCTCAGCAGTTAGATTTTTGTCACCTGTGTCTTGTTTTGTTCCCGGATGTTTCCTCTCTGTTCCGATCTCCCCTCTGTGTATTTATAGTGCTTCCTTCCTGCTGTTGTCAGAGCATACTGTTAACTTCACACTGTTAAGTTACTGTTTCAGTCCCTGTTTGAGTTCCAGTTCTCTGTGTCCTAGTGTGTCCTAGCCACAATTTTTAGTTGCTCTTCTCTTGGACTTTTTTTTTTCCGTTTGATTTTGTATATCGGACAAAAATCAAATGAAGGGCTTGCCTTTTGATCGACTCCACCATCCTCTCTGTCTGCATTCTGGGTCCTTACTTACTTCCAAGTCATTCACATGAACCTAACAATATGTGTTTTGAATTTGGCTAATGATGTTACATTTAACAGCTATGTGCCATTTGTGAATGAGCCAAATCGGAGAGCGGATTCTTTGTAGTGAATGAGATGGAAGAGCAGAATCTTCAGTCACTCGTTCTCAGTCCATGCAGGCGGGGCCAGGACTAGGGGTGGGTTTTTATAATTGATTTATCAATTAAAATCGATTCTGGCTTGGATAACGTAAAATCGATTCATTAAAATCCTGAATCGATTTTTTAATATAAATTTATTTTGCCCGAAATGCCAGAATCTCTGGTGAAATCTCACAAAATTTCAACAACCACCAAACAGCTAAGACAGTAAATGAGAGCAGGAACACGGATTCTGCACAAAGACAAAAGCCACGGATCAGAATCAGTTAGATGTCGCCTTTCTCACAGTCGGGGCTGAAAGCCGACAGCCCGCTGATTCTGATCTGTCGGCGGGTCCGCGCTTTGTGTTCCCTTTATGCGCTGATTCTAAAGCTGTTAGTTTGATGTCTCTTCAAACAATATTGACCGAACCAGCAGCAAAAGAAGATCCAAACTACGCTCCATATAAACATCGTCATGTATTCACTCTGACTTTTATTGTTTTGCTTCGACCACGATGCACAGCTCTCTCTCTCTCTCTCTCTCTCTGTACTTCAAGAACAGTTTCCTGTCTAAAAATCAGTTTTCTTCATTATTTGCTTGCTTTGTTACGCACAAGTCTACCATTGTTTACAGCGCTGTCGGCCGACATTTTTTTTTCCGTTTTATATACTTCCAAAAAGAAAACCTAATTTCTGCCGTTCAATACTGAACAAATTTAAACTTTTTAAAATTATGCAAAATGCAAAACGCTTAGCCGTGTCTGTAATAAAACCGTTTTAACTTCAGAGGTAACGTTCATGTGTTGATTAATGGTTTTCTTTCGTTTTTGATGTTCTGCAGAATATTTTTATAAAATCCCAGAACAGGAAAATCACCTTCATGTTTTTCTGTTTTATCTTCAGCTACTTTGACACAAAGGCCTCTGCTGTGACGCTCACACCTTTGATAAAGTCTCACAAGTGTCAGCTTCCTTTTTATAGATACAAAAATATGTAAATGTACTGATCTGAATTATAATATTTCTGGCTGTCAAAATTTCCCAGATTCAAATCGAATCGATTCGGGACCTTGTGAATCGGAATTGAATCGATTCTAGAAATCAGTGACGATACCCATCCCTTGCCAGGACTTTATTTTGATGGGCACAACATGTGGCAAATCACAAGCAAAGACAGACTATGGTCATGCAATTATGTGAAAGGAGAGGGTTGTAAGTGCAATGGTACAGGCCAGGTCCACAGAGAGGCAGAGAGATGGGGAACTGGATTTAAATGTAATTGCACTGAGAAAAAGTGAAGAAACAAACAAAGAGAGAAAAGGCTACAAATATGAAAATGTAACGCTACAAACTGTAAAATGAAAATTTGGCTAAAATAATACCCATTTATAAACCCCACGTATGTTGTTCCTAGTATTAGTAAATGCATAAAAATTAAGGCTTTTATGAGAACACTGAATGCCAAATTGTTTCTCCGCACACCAACAACTCACAATTGTTAAAGTAGGCTAAGATAAAAGGCTCTGAACGAAGAGCAGTTTGGAAGACATGAAAGCCTGCTCTTCTGTCTGGTATTGGATGCAAATTCTAAGAAAAGCTTGGCTCTCTGGCATCCTTAGATGAGATCATTAAGTGGGTTTTATCTGCCTTCTTCTATCTCATCCTTGCCAGTTACCAGTTAGTTTAAGGGGGAGTGTCACGTTCCCCCACAGCAGACAGGGGACCCACACTTGCAGTCGGAGGTCTCCCTGCTGCAGTTGCCTTGTTTACAATTTCCCGTCGATTTTTCAGAGGACAGGTGAATCTTTTTGTTGGTCTCACACTGACAGATCATGATTTCCTTTGGGCACATCATCAGTTCTCGCTTACTTTGTTCTTTCTGTTCCCCTCCTATCGTCCCCACTCCCAGCCTCCTTCCGACACTCCCCTTGCTGCACTCGCTCTCCATGTCATCTGAAAACAGTAGTGACAAAGTAGAACATCTAAAGTTCAGAAGTGTCTCATCAAAGCAGCTTTGTACAGGCAGCGTACCATTATGCCATTAGTAAAGGATTTGCTACGCTTCAGTGACTTTGTCTCGGGGAAAAACATGGCATGGATGAAGGTGTCAAAGCACTACCACCTCTGCCAACATTTGTGTCACCTATCTCTATAGAGTGGAATTCACTACAGTGGAATTCAATACAGATCACACTCATTAGCTGAGTATTGAGCACCAGGAGCCAAAAAGGCTGACAGTTTTTCTACTGAAGGGAGAGTGAAGACGACAAGAGCCCTATTAGCAGGATGTGCTGAGAAAGACAACCTGCGTATAATGAAGGAGTCCTTCAAACCACATACGTCTGGCTGGTCTTATGCTCCCTCGACTGGTCCAAAAGCGGTGAAACAGAAGAGTCCCAGAGTGAGGCTGATGGACGTTAACACCCTCATCCTTTCAGAGGCTTTTTAACGATGGAATTTTCCTCCTCTGTCTTTGAAAGGATCTGTCCCTTTATGTGACCACCGGCTCTGACATGACATCCTTTGGAATCTGTGGGAAGCAAAAGTGAAGCTGGCATCTGTCATTACACACATGCCTACCCGCACATCTGGCCAAGGTCAAAAAACCAAATATGTCATGTTCCTTTATAATTTAGGTCATTTTGCTTGTAATTTCCTGCGTGTTTTAAGCTTTAGTTTACGTGCCCATGTCTGACCATCAGCTGCACTGAGACAAAAATGCAGAAAAAGGCATCTGCCAGCTCTTGTTAAATTCACATAAAAAATCCTCTGAGCCAGACTATGATTAGAGTAAAATGTTGAACCAAGGAAAAACAAGTTCCCTGCAATGTTTGTGGTTTGATCTAGGCTAAAGCAGCTCTGAGGTATCAGAAGAATATTTTGACAGTGCTGAGGTACAGCTAAAGTAAACCTCATGCATAATTTACACTGCTTGTAAATAAGTATTAAGCAAAGCTACAAAATCAGACTGGATGTAGAAGATATGGTTGGTGTTCTTGTTTTTCTGACCCGTGGGATTTAACTGTCCTAGACCTGCTGGTCTGGAAAAAGCAAAGAAGGCAGTTTTACTTTTTTAATTGACACCATAATGTTTCACTGAACTGCCTTCAGATATGTATGATACAGAAATCCAGCCAAATATGGCTGCTTTCATTGTTCATTTTGACCTGGTCAGAAGTGCATTATCTTGGTTTTTGGCTTCAGATGAAGTTGCTATTATCAGTCTTTGCAAGCTGCAAAACAAATGCAACCATTTTTTCTTTTGTTTTTTTGAGTATGTCGCTATTCCACTTTTAGTTCCTAATTTTTCCTGATTGATGTTTTTGTCATTTGCAGATCTGAAAGTGAAATACGAGACACGTCATGTATGTGGTGCCCGGCTCGCTGTACATACGCTGTCATTCTTTTCTTATGCCCTTCTAGACTTCTGCTGCTGTGCACTCTCACTTATCAGCACTACCCTACCCATATAACTATACTGCTATCCTCGGGGAAGCAGTGATATCATAGTGCTTCCTGCTGTGTTTTCTCTCTGATTCTTCTTTTCCATCGATAGATTTATTCCTCCAGGACTGTTTTGTTTTGTACTTAAAAAAAAGCACATTTACGTTTTGTATCAAGGACTTTGCAAACTCTATGACTGGTTTAAGAGGAGAATTGTATAAACTAGATAGATAAAGCAAGCTTATTAACTGAAGTTGAGCTAGTCCTAACAGATTCACTGATTTTAATGCCAGTCCACTTCACCTGATTCCCTTCATGCTCTTCAGGCTGCTTTAGCATGGCTGCAGTTACTGCATATCTGCAAAATGCTCTGTAAACCACCTCCACCCCAGCTCCTTCTTCCATGCTGTTTCTGTGGCTATATGAGTGTTCCTTTGACTACAGCTGTCCTGGCTGGAATATATTAGGTTCACACACACGAACGACTGTATATGACTGACCATCTCATGCTGGTAAGATTTTCATCATAGGATGTGCTTAGCTATAAAAATGTCAATGACAAGGCTCAGCTTTCAGCTGATGTTAGATGTTGATTTGGATAACGTAGTTTCAACATCAACAGTACAATGAACGTAACTTCTTAGCATCCACATGGTAACCCCAGCTCACGGTTATGTTTTGGTTTTTTTTGGTTTTTTATAATTCAAGTATTTATTAGATTTTGCATTTTATAACAGCAAATACAAAGATGCAGCAACCAAAAGCAAGAAGCAAACAAACAAAAACAAACAACAAAACAACAACAACAAACAAAACAAAAACAGTGAGGTTTTAACATATGTATTAAGCTCAAATGTCCAAGTCAGGTAGACATGTAGGTGCAAAAATTGTCCCACTGTTCCACCGCAGCTTCCGTCACATGATGTATTTTTCCCAGCATCTTTTCGCACGCAACATTCCCAATCATTCTTTCTTTCCACATTTTAAGCGTTGGAGTATGGGAGTCCTTCCAGTGTTCCAAAATGACACGGGCACATGTTACCAATGCAGTACTTAACACTCTAAACTGGTTTATTTAATTGCGGCACCTCTCCTTTGTCTCCTAGTAAACATAATTTAGGTGATCTGGGTAGGTTACAAAGTGTCCACCCCTGCAAATAATTCAGCACAGTGTTCCAAAGTGGAAAAACCAGCGGGCATTCCCAGAGGGCATGTATCAAAGTACCATGGTTATGTTTTTAAATAATCTGTTAAGGTTTTACATGTAGGTGTTCTAGACAGGCCAAAATGGACTGGGGTGTGTCATTAGCAGTGTTGGTCAAGTTACTTGAAAAAAGTAATCAGTAACTAATTACTGATTACCTCCCAAAAAGTAATCCCATTACTTTACTGATGACTTATTTTCAAAAGTAATTAGTTACTTAGTTACTTTTAAAAACATGATTTACACCCTAAATAGGTAATAAAGCAATAGATCTTTCATTCCAATTCTACCTTTTCTGCATAATCCATCATATAAAATGTAATCAAATGAAAAAGTCTCTGTTTAAAACTTGTTTCATTAGTTTTAATCTTTTAGCTTTATGCATCAAGCAAACATTAAATTATATGCACTCACTCTTTCAAATAGAAGCAAGTAAAACACAGCAGAAAATAAGTAAAGTCAAAGACTCAGCGGTCTTGTTGCTCTATTTTCACCTGTTTAGCAGGAGTGGGGCAGGCGGAGGTTTGCCCTGGTGCAGGTCTGTTGCAGCCGTTATGTCAGTGGAAGGCAGTTTCTCTGTGAATTTTACACTATCGTTGCAGCGTCTCGGTGCTTGCTCTGAGGTTTAGGGTTTTTTTCTTCCCACGCAGTGAACAGCGGACACTAATGTTTTTGTCACTTTTTACGGAATCAAACTCAAAGTAAGGTGAGCACTTCCACGCTTTAAACGCTGCACGCTCATACTCTCTCCAGCACTCGTTATATTATATTATATATTACCTATTGTTGATCTGCACACAGCTGTTGCCACGAACGTTGTACTCGCTTACGTCATTGTCATGAGACACTCTCACAAAAAAATCACGGTTTCAGTAACGCAGTGTGCTTATGGGAAAGTAACAGTAATCTAATTACCTTTTTTGCAATAGTAATCCCTTACTTTACTCGTTATTTTAAAAAGTCATCGGATTACAGTAACGCTACTGCCCATCTCTGGTCATTAGTACGATCATCTGTCATTCTCAGCTCATCTATGTGCTTGCGCCAAATGTAAAGTCAATGGACACTGAGAACTGCATGTCCAAATCCCTTTCAGCCTGCAAAAACACCAATGATTTTTCCCCAAGACAACTCATTATTAACTGGCATACTGCTAGTGATGGTAATGGCTCTCAGTCCTTCTGGAACTCCACAGTGTCCTGAAACAAAGTAGCGTGTCTGTGTGGGGATGAATTGAAGGCCTGTCCCTAAGAGACGGAGGAATAGGACAACGTTCCAAGTTAATCACAGGGCAGCACAACACTTTCATCACAGCTATAGATGCTCCGGCTGGATGGGGCTGTGACTCTGTAATGTGTGTCTGTAGTTCTGATGGCAGATTGAACTGGAGTTACCTGGGATGTAAATGGAAAGTTGTAGATGCACCAGTTTGTCAACGCATCAGCCAGTTACTATTGTACTATAGTACCACTGAAATCTTTAATTGCATATAGTTTGTTTTTCGTAAACCCTATCCCCTTATTATTGTGTGTACATATATACATATACATACCATTTGTCTGATTTAATAGTGCTACTGTGACTACTAGGGGTGGGCGATATAAACGATATAAATTTGGCCAACAATAGAGATTTTGACTATACCGCTCTATCGCGATAGCGCATGTTGATGATGTCATCAAGCTGCGTCTGTTTTGGTCGAAAGCATCGCAGCGGCTACAACCATTATCATCTGCAAATTATGCCGGGTGACAGTCATAGCAAAGAGATGAAGCACTTTTGAAATATGGGGAAAGCCAAAAACGTTTGAATTAGTTTCAAAAATCTCTCAGTCAGAACGTGGTATGTCATGTTTAGGTGTAAACTAGCGAGCTAACTTCCTGTTAACTTGTAACTCCATTAAATTTAATAAATTCTGTTTTCATGGATGCCTGGATGTTAAACTTAATCGTTACACCTGGTAAAGCAGCAACGCTGATGATTTTATTAAAGATGAAAGAATTTAGACCATTTTTAACTCTCAGTATTCGTTTGACTTTGGGACCTGAAGCGGACGGAGTTTTGGACCCAGATTACTCCGCGAAGCTCCTCACTACAGCAGCCGTAATGTTCTGACAATCCATCAAGCAGTGCGGCTTACCCAAGTTGTACTAAAACACTTTTTTTTTTTTTTTTAACTCAATTTTTATTATAATTTACAACATTGTCAATGTTCACAAGTAGGACAGTTACAGGAACTGCAATACAGAAATGTAGATTAAAATAAGAACTGCAATTAGGAAGCACAAAACAAAACTGGAAAGCAAAACAAAACCCAAGCAAGCAAACAAACATACAGACAAAAACAAGAAGAAAACAAAACAAAAACTTTATGTAATAGTAAATAACATGTGACAAATCTAGCCATTGATGAACAAAACGAAACAGACCTATGCTAAATTATTGAAACAGTAAAGCATGTATGGGTCGCCAACGCTCAGTAAACAATTCTCTCTGAATCCGCAGAGCATATGTTATTTCCTCCATCTGATAAATTTCTCTTACTTTATCAATCCACATATTATATGAAGGTGGGTCAAGATTCAACCATTTAATAGTGATACACTTTAGTGCTGCTGTAAGCAAGATTCTTAAAAGATACTTTTTATTGTTTCCCGCAAAACCATTTGGTATTACTCCTAAAATGGCTAGCTGTTGGTCTTTTGTTAATGGTTGCTGGAAAACTGTATTGAGAACTTTAAATATGTCATTCCAAAATGAGCAGAGTTTTGGGCATGACCAGAATATATGTGAGTGGGTTCCTAAATACTAAAACACTTTTTAACAGATTTTTGCAGCCATAATCGGTTCGAGGTCAGTAAGCACAACCAGAATTCATACATAAGGCACACTCTCGATTTTTGAGAAAATTAAATGATTTTAAGTGCGCCTTATAGTGTGGAAAATACGTTATACAGAAGAAAAGAATATATCGCGATATATATCGTTACCGCACATGCTTCAAATTATATCGCAATATGGATATAAGGCCAGCACTAGTGACTACAATGGACATAAGCAGCAGTGTTTACTGGGTCACTGTTACAGTATGAGACTGCTATTTACTTTGTACTTTGTAATTTAATTTTCAATACCCCGAGATGATTGTTGTCATCTGCAGAGTAAATAACTTGGGAGCACTGCGGGGGAAAAAAGAACGAAAGAAGGAAAACAGTGTGAAAAAACTCAAAATTTCCTGATAATTTTCTGGCACTACAAACTGTTGAAACATGAGGCCAAAGTGAAGAGAAGCATCGAGAAACAATGGCCAACAAACAGGAGAAAACAGAAACTACAGCATGACATGCACTATATAAATATGAACACGATGAGTGGAAAGTACTCTGTTACTCTGTTGCCACTGAAGTATGCTGTTTATTTTTAACAAAAAAAAATCAAAAAAGAACAAATATTTATCCTATAAGGATAAAATCATCACAGATGATGACTGAGATTCCTCAAAGTTGAAAGATTTGACCATACGTGCACGTATTCATATCTCTGTGGGGACCCGAAATTGGAAGATTAGTACACGTGTGTGGACCAAAATCCTGGTCCCCACAAGTTTGAAGGCTCGAAATGTGGCTTTAGTGACAGGGTTACAATTAGTTTCTGAGACAGGAGGAAGGCTGACATAGAAGTAAGTTTGCTCCAAACAGCACCTTGGACCTCCAAACGCACAAACAGTGCAGCAGGCAACACGGGACTCACTGCATCCAATTATCAGTTGCATTCTGAGAACCACTGCAAAAGAACCACTCTGACTGTTTGGACATTTCCTGACCTTGAATTTGGTTTTGTGTGTTTGTGTTCTATTTTGTGTTTTGTGGTAATGTGGTGGAAAATGGGAATAGTGATCTCAGAATCACATCCTTTTCAGAAGCACCATCAGTTTGCTGCATCAGCAAGAGCAAAATATTTTAGAAAATCTAAGAATGATTCTTAAAGTCTGTATTCAACATCAGCCCTTTGCTCAAAAAGCTAAGAAAGAATTTTGTTTAATGTGGTTGTTGCAGGACCATCTGTAAATCACTCTGCATCAACGTAGAAATTAAGGAATTTATAGGTAAATGCATCAAAGGAATGACACTAGATTTTGCTTAGACAGGCTTAGAGTTTGTCTTTGCACTTAGACTGCTTAGAGAATAAAATGGGTTATGGGCGTCATTATACTGCTAATTTAGGTCATGCTTCATATGACATTTGAGGCCAACATAAATGACACACTACTTGATGTAAGTGCCTTTTTTCTGTGGTTATAGGCTGACAACATCACATTGATTAAAAATGAGAGGACTTGTGTCTTTCACCAGCTGCTGTGTGCTTGTTTATAATCTTGAAGTAAAGTTTCTGTGATGAAACACAGCTATATGGACTGTACCAACTTCAGCTAATTAGGGAGGTTTTCTTTTCCTTACCTCTGTCCAATTTATTTTGATTCAAGTGATGACCTCTGCTGAAAAGTGTTCAAATCTGCAGTTGCACTTGAGACTGGCTCCAATAGCAATGTTAAAATGTTTAAATTAACAATATTAAGAATCATGTTTATAACCTGCTACAGAAGACTGTGTATAGTTTTTTCCCCTCTTAATAACAGCTGTGTAGGATTATTCTTAAATAACTCAACTGGATACTCGTAGGGCTTAAAATTATGAGCATGGCTACTTTGACAAGTGTGTTGTGTGACTCCACTGGACCTCTAGGGACACATATAACTGTGAAGCTGGATTTAAGAAATAAGTGCTTAAAGTTAAGGTTTTAAAAACATGTTTAATGTCATCTTCTGTCAGTATATAATGTTTTGTCACCGGGTTGGTTGGATGGTTGTCATCAATAGACTTACATTATTTTACGTTAGCTAGCTATAAACAGAACCACTAATTCAGGAGAATCAGTCTCAGGGGGTCACCATGAGTTTTATGTTAAAACCGTGGATATGTTGCCCACTTTCACTAAGCGGTTCTCAGTAGTTTGGCTAGCTGCACTGACAGGAAAATCCTCATGTTAGCTGTAATGTTGGGGTTTGTAAAGCACTTTCTAAATGAGGACTGTGTGGAGGAGAGCCTGTTAGAGCCTCTAATACTGTACATGAGAGTTATGATGAGAAACTTTATAGTATTAGATATTGTGCTGGAGCAGGGAAGCATTCTCACTTCTGTTGGAAAGGATTGCTAACACCTGATGAAGCATACAGTCACAGCTCATGGGTTATTTTTTTATATGTTACTGGCCCCATTCTCAATACATTAAAGTTTGGAATTGGCTTGATACATTATGCAGTTGGACATGTTTCTGATATCACAGTTCTGTGAAGCTGCAGGTATGGTGAAAGTGGAAAAGGATTTCATCAGCCTATAAAAAGGCAAAGACTTACAGGACTGAATTGTTGACAGAGTAAAGCCTCTCTCTTTATCGGGTCAAGCATAAACTCTCATGAGCTTATGTTTGGGAAGGATATTGAAGCTTTGTAACAGCCTTCAGCGCACTAACAGAACCTCATTCCAGGAAAATGGAATTACCTCAGCTGTAAGCAGTAGCCCGACTTTAGCAGAAGACAGTGTGGGATATTGAGGGGAACAGGGGGTCTTTGTGTGTGGTGGCTTACAGAAATCATCACCAGCTCCTGAGAGATGACTGTCAGCTGTACTGTTCCACTTTACGTCTCCACTGTGGGACTTAAAAAACTGTCAGCAGTGTCTTATTGCAAGATCCTGCATGTGGCTGCGTTAGCTGCAGTGGCGTTTTGATGAAACGGTAGGACACCATACTGATGACTCCAAAGTGGTGGTTCAGATTCACTCCGCTGACAGGAAAATTACTTTTTGTCCATTGACCACAGAGGTTAGCAAATTACCAATAGACCTGCCACTCCACTCTTGGAAGCTATATGAGCTAGGTGTTAACTATGCAGCCGAGTGGAACAGAGGTGGGAGTGAAGGTGTTCAGGGTGTACATTCAAATTTTTAACAGCAGATGGATGATAGTAAAGCTCCACAGGGTCTGTTGTCTCTGTTATTAAATTTGCAGTGGAGTGAAAGTAATGAATATATTTGATGATTATTTTTCAGATTTAGCAGCTGGAATGCAAATATTTACTCCCCAAACAAGAGCGTTTCACTCTTTTCTTTTAATCTGAGCTTTGTATTTTATGTCTTGATGCATTCTCAATCATCCAGGAAAATAAATCTCCAAAAGTTGATTCTGTTCATCTGGACGTAGCGTTTTCTGGGAGAAACGTTTCGTCACTCATCCAAGTGACTTCTTCAGTCTCAGCTGACTGCAGGTTTCAATCTTATAAACAGTACATTTGCATAATGACTGAAACCAGCCCACTGAAGGAAGAATGGGCTGTGAGGTCAGTTCCTTAATCATAATTATGCAAATTCTCATGACCATTAATCAACAACCACTGACCAAAACCCACTGATCAAAGACCACTGATCAATGGTCATGAGTACCTCACAGCCCATTGTTCCTTCAGTGGGCTGGTTTCAGTCATTATGCAAATGTACTGTTTATAAGATTGGAAACCTGCAGTCAGCTGAGACTGAAGAAGTCACTTGGATGAGTGATGAAACGTTTCTCCCAGAAAACACTATGTCCAGATGAACAAAATCTACTTTTGGAGCTTTGTATTTTATATTAGTCTCAAAGGAGTCAGACATGAGAAAATGTTTTGTTTATTTTTTTTACTAGATTTGGAGAGAAGGTTCTGGCTGCAGCCACTGTGGAGCTCCACAGTAAGCAGAAACACGTGACCTCGGCAGCAGGTGGAAACACATGACCTGCATAGATTCAGTGGAAACTGTGCAAGTGGATCATAAAGGCTGGGACAGAGTCATTCATATAGATGCCGCATAGATGCCCAATATGCTGCATGGCTGAGAGCGGCCGGTTCGAATCCGACCCATGGTTCACTGTACCCTTTCAAATAAAGTCATAAAAAGGCCAAAAACCCCAACATGGAACCCTAACCATACTGTGGAGGTAACGTGTTTCTGCCTACTGTGGAGCTTCACAGTGGCTGCAACCAGGTCCTCTTGGATTTGGAGGGAAAGATCTTTTCTCAAGGAGAAGTGTCACACAAGTGTCGCATTTCCACTGTGTCATCCCTGGTGACAACCCCCAACACTAGCTCCAAACTCAAAATCTTAAACCTATGTTATGGAGTCGTTCTTTGTTTCCTGATTGTTGAAACTTTTGAGAATAGAGTTGTTGGGGGTTTTTTTTTTTGGGGGGGGGGGGGGGGGGGGTTGCTACAGTGCTAATCACTGCCAAACATACATTTGGCAGTGATACAAAAATACATTTTTAAAATGCATAGTATTTTAATAGCAAAGTGTTAGGGTTAGCGTCATGTACTGATTCTTATACAATGCTTTTCTACTCTATTTGAGCACTCAAAGCACTTTTTAACATTCAGCTGCTTTCTATCTGAACTGCAACTGTGAGCAACTTCAGGTTCAGTAGCTTGCCCAGTTATCACTAATCTTCCAACCTTCCAGTTAGTGGATGATTTTAAATATTGATATTTATTTATTTTTGTGAGTTATCCAATAACTAGCACTGTGTTAGTCTCTTAACATCAATCATGTCACTGGCAACCCATGTGAGGAAACGACCGGAAAACTAGGGTATATTACGATTGCAGGGAAATTTCCTGAATGTATTTTGACCAACTATTTTATTTTTATATTTTTTGCATTTGCAAATGACCTAAAACAAACTCTACCCACAACCCTAGTCAATGTGCCAGTAGGCTCATAATCTCATCAAAGCATTTTGCCGATGCTCATTTTCATGAATCGAATTGGCTAGTTTTGTTGGCAAATGATTTGACATTTTATTTCTCCCAACACAGCTCTATCCACTCACCAACTGTCAGAGATGAAGAAGTTGCCATCAAACAATCCAGAGAGAGATCAGTTTGAATTGAATAAGAGATCTGAGATGCAGATCGAGAGGTCCGGAGCTAATTATAACTGATACCAGCTCATGCTGTGCCACACCAAGGAGATCAAAAATACATAGATCAATAAACTATTGAAGACACATTCTTCTAATTTGCCTGATGGCAGTCCAAGAAAGTTAAAGGACATTAGCATACCCCATGTATTCCCATGTATTCCCATGTCACCTTAGAAAATTGAAGAGTCAGAATTGCTGCACAAGGTTAACTGTTAATACTGTCATTTATTTATTTGTTTATGACTGTGCCATTGATTCAGGATAGCTATGACAATAGCTAAACCAAGACATTGGACAGAGTGAGAGAAAATATGGTGTGTATCCAGAACTCAAGGTCGGATTTGGCAGCAGAGAGAACCCTAACTTCTGGCAGAGGAGGGCAGCTTGTGGAAAATACTCATAAAACCCACATAATGAATTCTTTGTGAGACCCATGGACTTTCTTTCAGAAAGAAACCAAAGAAATACACCTCTGCACTTATTCGAGTAGTCATTTTTAAGCATTATCTAACAGAGAAGAAAAATCTAATTTTTTGGAAGTTTGCTAAATTGCCCACATATACAGTAGGGAGAGATAATTATTTGATCCTCTGCTGAATTATAGTAGTCTCATTTTATTGGAGAGAGACAGAATATTAACCAGAAGTCCGTGGAAAAACAAAGGCATGGCATAAACGTTATAAATCGTTTTGCCAATGACATTAAGTATTAGCATACCTCCAACTCAGTCAGAATCTTGGCTCCCACAGATTGTTTGAGTTTCTATAGGTTTCTTTACTGCTTAAACTTAAGTTTTAGTAGTTATGATGTACTTTTACTTTACATTTACATCTCCTAGCAAAACACAAACATCTATTCTGCTTCTGTGCTTATATTTGACTTATGCATTGTATATAAAGCTGTGTTACTACTATTGTACTGTAATGCTGCTATAACTACTAACACCTTGTTTTGATGGATTCACACTTCAAATTAACTTCAAATCAATGGTTTGAAAAGAAGCAAAATGGCCTCTGTATACATGCTGCTGGCTAAGCATCCTTCTAAGTGATCTTAAGAAGAGACTGTTTTAACACGAAATTAAGGTATCGAGGAGTAATGTTAAAGAAAAGGCTGAAGATTTTTATCAAAGTAAAATCTATATGAATATCTAAAAATATGTATATATTAGGGGTGCAACGATACACAAAATTTACAGTTCGGTTGGATACTTTGGTGTCACGGTTCGATATTTTTTCGATACAAAAAAATGTTCATGCTTTTTTAATTTGTCATTTATTAAAATTATAAATATATATTTTAACTCAAATGTACAGTTTTTAAATTTATTGTCGCTGAAACAACAAAGGGATAAAAAATAAATCTATCTGATTGAGGAATCCCTCATCTTTGGAAAAGAGAGTTTATTACAGAGAAATGGCTCTTTCCAAAATAAAAGCTATACTATACGCTTCTTCTGGGCTATATTCTCAGCAGCATATTAAACATATCAGGTCCCCATAAGGAGAATCATGTGCTAACGGCTGTCTAAATGACTCGGGTAAAGTTTGTAGCATGTGTGCTTGTTGTTTTTGTCTGCTTCCACTTGTCTTTGCACTAGGATGATGTCGGAGTAAATGTGCAGTCATATTCGTTGTGTTCCCACTAGTGCTGTCAGCGTTAATCTGAAATGACGTTAACGCCACAACACGGCAAATCTCCGTTAACGAGCTGCCGCGGATCGCCCCGTGCGTGGGGCTGGACGGTGTCACCACGTTAACGAGCTAACTGCGCTAACGCACTAGTTCCCACCAATGTAATTGAGCATTGCGTGGCACATCCGACATACTGTTTTACTTTTGTCCATGACGCTCTTACCTTCAGGGTCATACGTCACATGAAAACCAAAATAGTTCCAAACGCCAGATCTGAATGAGGGTGGGGGAAGTTCAATTTGCCATGTTGCAACAAGCTTAGCTTCTGTCTTGCTAGCTTGCGCTGTGCTCAGTGGATCTGCGCTCGACAGTGCAGCCTAGGCGGAGTAGTCGAGCGCAGATCCACTGAGCTCTCAACACAGACAGCATCGTCAGAAGTTGATAAAATAAATCAAAAATTTTGTATTGTTCGATACATATGCGTACCGAACCGAAAGTACTGTATCGAACGGTTCAATATCGATACGAGCATCGTTGCACCCCTAATATATATGTATGTAAGTGTGACATGTATTATTGAAATGATCAAACTGTAAATTCATTGAAACTATGCAGTCATCCAATCAGTTTTTACAGCAGAATTCCATGTCAGCCACCACCAGCATTTTCTAACCACTTCTGATATGATTTTTTATTTTATTTAATATGTAACAAACCCGATTGCTGTGGGGCCATAGCAGTCTCAGGGTGGACAGGTCGCCAGTGTGTCGCAGGGCCAACACATGGACACAGACAACCATTCACACTCACATTTCACACCTTCAGGGAATTTAAAATGACCAATTAGCCTGTTTACTTACTCATTTATGAGAACAGTCACTGTGCCTCAGTGGCCCTTCCTGTGCATGGCTCCTGACCATGCCATTGTAGCGCTGCTATGTTGTTCTCATTGCTCTGCTATGGTACTTGGCAACTCTTTTGAATGTACCATGCTAGAATTTCCCTTTCCTTGCTCAGTTTCTGGTCTATCACTTTTTTGCCATGATAGAGAGGTGATATAAATAATGGTTTCAACATCACCTCATTTCTTTAATGCAGTATATGGAAATGAGACTGCTTCATATTCCTTCATTTTACTGTTGATACCAATCTTCCTTTCTTATTGCTTTCATGAAGGACTCTCCAAACCCCCTGCTGCCTCTACATGACAATTTAATGAGCGCCCCGAGTAACAAACTCAAATTTTGTTTGTTGCCTTTGTTGGGAAGGTAAAATTGTGGCGCTCACTAATAATGTGAGTATGACCTGAAGTGAAATCCACGAGTGTTCTAACACCCTGAGTGTTTTAACATGCTGAGGTTAAGAAATGGATTCGTAGTCAGAGTTATCCTGGAGATTATTTTGTAACAATAATATATGGCACACCAGCTTTTCAGCCTCAGCTTCCTTTCGTCTAATTGCCGTACCACACTGCCTTTTGTCTGCAACAGATGGTAATATCCATGAAATTAAAGCTACCCAGATAGTGTGATGGATTTCATTTCTTGTGCTTTTTAACTTTTTTGTCCTTTATCTCTGATTTCAAACTGCTAATAGGAAGGATGTGGGGCCTTCATTTAAAGCCCTGTATTTCCAGTTTTTACCAGATGTGAAAGCATGATATTTTTTACCTTGTGTGTGTGTGTGTGTGTGTGTGTGTGTGTGTGTGTGTGTGTGTGTGTGTGTGTGTGTGTGTGTGAGAGAGAATGGTTTTATGATCCTAGAGATGTCTGTTGTTGCATGAACTACCAAAGGAGATATTTTGGTAGGCAATTTTTAGATGTGGACTCCAGAGGTTTGTTTTTCATAATTTCATGTCATTCAGCTTTAAATTACAAATAGGTTGAATTTATTTATTTATTCATGTTTATTCAGACATATACAGTGGGGCAAAAAAGTATTTAGTCAGCCACCGATTGTGCAAGTTCCCCCACTTAAAATGATGACAGAGGTCAGTAATTTGCACCAGAGGTACACTTCAACTGTGAGAGACAGAATGTGAAAAAAAAATCCATGAATTCACATGGTAGGATTTGTAAAGAATTTATTCGTAAATCAGGGTGGAAAATAAGTATTTGGTCAATAACAAAAATACAACTCAATACTTTGTAACATAACCTTTGTTGGCAATAACAGAGGTCAAACGTTTACTATAGGTCTTTACCAGGTTTGCACACACAGTAGCTGGTATTTTGGCCCATTCCTCCATGCAGATCTTCTCAAGAGCAGTGATGTTTTGGGGCTGTCGCCGAGCAACACGGACTTTCAACTCCCGCCACAGATTTTCTATGGGGTTGAGGTCTGGAGACTGGCTAGGCCACTCCAGGACTTTCAAATGCTTCTTACGGAGCCACTCCTTTGTTGCCCGGGCGGTGTGTTTTGGATCATTGTCATGTTGGAAGACCCAGCCTCGTTTCATCTTCAAAGTTCTCACTGATGGAAGGAGGTTTTGGCTCAAAATCTCACGATACTTGGCCCCATTCATTCTGTCCTTAACACGGATCAGTCGTCCTGTCCCCTTGGCAGAAAAACCCCACAGCCCCATAGCATGATGTTTCCACCCCCATGCTTCACAGTAGGTATGGTGTTCTTGGGATGCAACTCAGTATTCTTCTTCCTCCAAACACGACGAGTTGAGTTTATACCAAAAAGTTCTACTTTGGTTTCATCTGACCACATGACATTCTCCCAATCCTCTGCTGTATCATCCATGTGCTCTCTGGCAAACTTCAGACGGGCCTGGACATGCACTGGCTTCAGCAGCGGAACACGTCTGGCACTGCGGGATTTGATTCCCTGCCGTTGTAGTGTGTTAGTGATGGTGACCTTTGTTACTTTGGTCCCAGCTCTCTGCAGGTCATTCACCAGGTCCCCCCGTGTGGTTCTGGGATCTTTGCTCACCGTTCTCATGATCATTTTGACCCCACGGGATGAGATCTTGCGTGGAGCCCCAGATCGAGGGAGATTATCAGTGGTCTTGTATGTCTTCCATTTTCTGATGATTGCTCCCACAGTTGATTTTTTCACACCAAGCTGCTTGCCTATTGTAGATTCACTCTTCCCAGTCTGGTGCAGGTCTACAATTCTTTTCCTGGTGTCCTTCGAAAGCTCTTTGGTCTTGGCCATGGCGGAGTTTGGAGTCTGACTGGTTGAGGCTGTGTACAGGTGTCTTTTATACAGATGATGAGGTCAAACAGGTGCCATTCATACAGGTAACGAGTGGGGGACAGAAAAGCTTCTTACAGAAGACGTTACAGGTCTGTGAGAGCCAGGGATTTTCCTTGTTTGAGGTGACCAAATACTTATTTTCCACCCTGATTTACGAATAAATTCTTTACAAATCCTACCATGTGAATTCATGGATTTTTTTTTCACATTCTGTCTCTCACAGTTGAAGTGTACCTCTGGTGCAAATTACTGACCTCTGTCATCATTTTAAGTGGGGGAACTTGCACAATCGGTGGCTGACTAAATACTTTTTTGCCCCACTATCTCTCCATTGTATTGCATTGCTCTATTCACTTTTCTCTTTTTTGCCTTTATATAATCTTAACCTTCAATATTCGCTGCTTTTCTCGCTCTCACTTGTGTCACCTACTCTCTCTGGCCTGTCAGCAGCTTCATGGTTTTCTCTCTCCTTCTCTCATTACTCAAGCACTCCACCACGCTGAGCATAAAAGAATATCAGTAAACAAGTGGTGTTTTTCTTCACGATGTTCAGGAATGCATTATTCTCTATTTCTGACCTGAATGACAATGATTATTAAATCAGGAAACACTGACTCATTGCTTTCACTACTATATAGTCTACTTCTCTCATCTGACAGCTTCTCGTTCCTCGGTGCTCTCAGATTCTTATTCTTTTCTACAGCTGTCCAGGAAACTGATGAATGTCAATGCCACCCATCCTCTCACTCACTGTGAGTGGCTGTGAATGACAACTGACTGAAATAACACTGCGCACAATCTATCAAAAAACGACTTCTTTCAATAATAAGCAAATATACGATCTGAACACTCCATATATTCGTCTTTCTGGTGTCTACTTAAATCACAGCACAGCATAAATCACTGACATTGTACTCAGACTTCAAGTGAGCTTTCTGACAAATACGACCTAATACATATCTTGTGGTTGGGGTTAGGGTTACTGTTACTGATGATTTTTACACACACAGGCGTGCATACATATATATGTATATACTAGGGGTGCAATGATACACAAAATTCACGGTTCGGTTCGATACTTTGGTGTCACGGTTCGATATTTTTCCGATACAAAAAAATGTTCATGCCTTTTTAATTTGTCATTTATTCAAATTATAAATATATATTTTAACTCAAAACTACAGTTTTTAAATTTAATGTTGCTGAAACAACAAAGTAATAAAAAATAAATCTGATGGAGAAATCACTCATCTTTGGAAAAGAGAGTTTATTACAGAGAAATGTCTCTTTCCAAAATAAAAGCTATACTATACGCTTCTTCTGGGCTATATTCTCAGCAGCATATTAAACATATCAGGTCCCCATAAGGAGAATCATGTGCTAACGGCTGTCTAAATGACTCGGGTCAAGTTTGTAGCATGCGTGCTTGTTGTTTTTGTCTGCTTCCACTTGTCTTTGCACTAGGATGATGTCGGAGTAAATGTGCAGTCATATTCGTTGTGCTCCCACTAGTGTTGTCAGCGTTAATCTGAAATGACGTTAACGCCACAACACGGCAAATCTCCGTTAACGAGCTACCGCGGATCGCCCCGTGCGTGGGGCTGGACGGCCAACACGTTAACGAGCTAACTGCGCTAACGCACTAGTTCCCACCAATTGAGCATTGCATGGCACATCTGACATACTGTTTTACTTTAGTCCATGACACGCTTACCTTCAGGGTCATACGTCACATGAAGACCAAAATAGTTCCAAAGGCCAGATCTGAATGAGGGTGGGGGAGGTTCAATTTGCCATGTTGCAACTTCTGTCTTGCTAGCTTGCGCTGTGCTCAGTGAATCCGTGTTTGACTACTCCGCCTAGGCTGCACTGTCGAGCGCAGATCCACTGAGCGCTCAACACAGACAGCATCGTCAGAAGAAAAGTTGATAAAATATATTTAAAATTTTGTATTGTTCATACATATGCATACCGAACCGAAAGAACTGTATCGAACGGTTCAATATTGATACGAGTATCGTTGCACCCCTAGTATATACAGCATCTCTCAAAAGACAGTACACTCCTCACATTTTTGTAAATATTTTGTTCTATAACACTGAAGATATGACACTTTGATACAATGTAAAGTAGTCAGTGTACAGCCTGTACAACAGTGTCAATTTGCTGTCCCCTCTAAATAACTCAACACACAGCCATTAATGTCTAAACTGCTGGCAACAAAAGTGAGTACACCCCTAAGTGAAAATGTCCAAACTGCCCAATTTCCCTTCCTGTTGTCATGTGACTCATTAGTGTTACAAAGTCTCCGGTGCAAATGGGGAGAAGGTGTGTTGAATCTGGTGTTATTGCTCTCACACTCTCTCATACTGGTCACTGGAAGTCTAACATGGCGCATCATGGCAAAGAATTCTCTGAGGATGTGAAAAAGAGAAATGTTTCTCTACATAAAGATGGCCTAGGCCAGCGGTCTCCAACCTTTTTTGCGCCACGCACCGATTTATGCCCGACAATATTTTCACGGACCGACCTTTAAGGTGTCGCGGATAAATACAACAAAATAAAACTAGTACTGGTACTGAAAAAAAGAAGATTTATTCATAACACACGTGAAAAGACCCAGGAAAACTGAGTTAACGATAAAAACGATAAAAACAATAACAAAATAACGCTGAAAACCGATAAAAACCCTGAAAACTATACATTTTATACTTGAGCCTCAACTATCGCGGCCCGGTACCAAACGACTCACGGTCCGATACCGGTCCGAGGCCCGGGGGTTGGGGATTGCTGGCCTAGGCTATAAGAATATACTCAACACCCTGAAAATGAGCTGCCTCACGGTGGTCAAGACCATACAGGTTTAACAGGACAGGTTCCACTCAGAACAACCCTCACCATGGTCAACGTGAGCGCACGTGCTCACCGTCATATCCAGAGGTTGTCTTTTGAAAACAGATGTATGAGTGCTGCCAGCATTGCTGCAGAAGGCGTGGAGGGTCAACCTGTCCGTGCTCAGACCACACGCCACACAGCATCACATGGCTGTCGTCCCAGAAGGAAGCCTCGTCTAAAGATAATGCACAAGAAAGAACAGAACAGTTTGCTGAAGACAAGCAGACTAAGGACATGGATAACCTGTGGTCTGATGAGACCAAGATAAACTTATTTGGTTCAGATGGTGTCAGGGGTGTGTGGTGACAACCCGGTGAGGAGTACAAAGACAAGTGTGTCTTGCCTACAGTCAAGCATGGTGGTGGGATGTCGTTGTTTGGGGCTGCATGAGTGCTGCTGGTGCGGGGAGCTACAGTTAATTGAGGGAACCATGAATGCCAACATGTACTGTGACATACTGAAGCAGAGCATGATCCCCTCCCTTCAGAAACTGGGCAACAGGACAATATTCCAACATGATAACAATCCCAAACACACCTCCAAAAAGACCAGTGCCCTGCTAAATAAACTGAGGGTACTTGACTGGCCAAGCATGTCTCCAGACTTAAACCCTATTGAACATCTGTGGGGCATCCTCAAATGGAAGGTGGAGGACCGCAGGGTCTCTAACAACCACCAGCTCCGTGATGTCATCATGGAGGAGTGGAAGAGGATTCCTGTGAAGCTCTAGTGAACTCCACGATCAACAGAGTTAAGGCAGTGTTGGAAAATAATGGTTGCCACACAAAAAAATGACACTTTGAGCACAGTTTGGACATTTTCACTTAGGGGGGTACTCACTTTTGTCGCCAGCAGCTTAGACATTAATGGATGTATGTTGAGTTATTTAGAGGTGACAGCAAATTTACACTGTTGTACAAGCTGTACACTGACTACTTTACATTGTATCAGAGTGTCATAACTTCAGTGTTGTCCCATAAAAAAATAGAACAAAATATTTACAAAAATGTGAGGAGTGTACTCACTTTTGTGAGATACTATATATCAGGAACCTGACCTGTGTTTCCACAGTATTGTAGTTCTCAATAGCCTGAGTACAACAGAACCCTCTGGTGTTCCAAGGGTGTCAATTAGCAGAAGTCAGGTCTGTCAGCAGGTCTACTTTTAACCTTCTCTTCTTCCTTTGACCTCCTGCTGTCTCCTTCGTCTCTGGGGTGAGAGCAGGATGAACCATTTTTAACTTCTTTGACATACCAGGTCACACGGGGTTGATGCATTACATATTATTCCAGCTGAAAAGTTGCTCTGCAGGCAGAAATCCACTGTTTTGTATGCTGACATTGCATTGTATAAGAAGAAGCACCCCAAGGATAACTTGGCTGTAGAAGTGGTTATGGACTATCACGTGGCCTCAACACACCTGTGTGAGGAAATTTCCCACGGCCGTGACTGTGTTCAGCTCTGCTCTGTCTAACTTCTCTAAAAACAGCCCTCTTACACTAAAGGCACTCACTGGTAACACCAAAGTCTTGACATTCATACTGTCATGAGAAATGTCAACTTTTGTAAAGCTACCATAACAAGTTACTTTTTAAACAACTTGCCTTTGTTAGATTGCTTAAAATTTGAATCGTCATTATGGCACTAAATATGCAGAGACATACAACAGCTTGACTCAGGGCAGGAATGGACTTCTGAAGCAACTAGGACTGTTTTCCTGTGGATGCAAGTTCTCACGTCCACGGGAACAACAACATACAGCCCTGCTAAAGTGTTTGACAGAGGATGATAAATTGTAAAGGCCTAACTGTTTGACACATTCCGTTTTGTTCGGCGTTCCCCTGAAAGTTGTATGTTATCCTTCATGAACTGCGCTGCCTGACGGGCCGGCATTCCTAATTGTGCTTATGTGTTACGAGGCCTCTGTTTATTTTTCCGTTCCTTGATCTGCTCCTGGGGGATAAGCAGATATAGGCAGTGAATGCACTATGAAGCGATTCTTTGGGCCTGTGGTGATGACGAACGACGCAGCCGAGTGGCCCAGTTGTAAACAAAGATTCCCCTGTAACTCAGATTCCAGACACTCGTGCTCGAAAGTGCCATAAACTACAATAATTGAGAGGTTTTCCTCCTTTCCCCCCCCTTCCTCCTTACATGGTAATAACTGGGTAGTAGGCTCCATGAATAATTAACTTTGTATTTACTACTGAGGCTTATAAATGTCTCTCCCTCTGGACTCCAGTGATGCAAAGCTGATGAGAGAAAAGAGATGGCGAGAGCGATAGTGGGAGGCACACCACAGCAAAGCCGATTTCCACAAGCCTCACGCTGAATCGGGAAAGGTTAATTGGATTCCTTCAATATTTCACTCTGTCAGATTAATCACTATTTTTACAAATTTCACTTTTAGCAAAAACAATAATCTGATCTTGTCATAATCAGCACACGTCAATACTTTAAATCTATCAGGACACGAGTTCCCTGTTGTGTAAGAGCATTTGCCTTAGAAAACACAAACCCATAGACTAAAAGAATATCAGGATATCTGACATTAGAGAGCTGTGGCCCTCTTGTTTGAGTAATACCATTAGTAAGCATGCTTACGGCTCATCTAGAGGAAAGAAAAAGATTTGGATTTTGGTATTATGTAAAGGAAAACCGCTTAAACCTGTTGTTTGAGCAGCACAGCAAACAGCCGACTCTGTGTTACATAACTAGCGGATGTTACTCATCCAACAGGAACAAGTTAAGAAGTCACAGTGGGGTTTTTTTTGTTATTGTTGTTGTTTTTTTTCCTGAAGACTGTGCCGTCACACGCCCATGATAACGTTCTCGTGTCCCGTGTGCTGCAGCAGGGCTCGGACACCACCACCACACATGGTGCTGGATCGGCCACGGTGCAGCAGTTTCCAGAGGAGCTGACCTTGTTGTACTGTGCTGATTAAGAGAGGGAGCATACAGTATTGACTCCTCACCGACACCATTACCAGTGGAACCTGACCCCCAACCTCCCACACCCTCCTCCTCTCCCTGCTCTCTTCTCCCTCAGGAAACCAAATGCAGATGATTGTTTTTTGTACAGTCAGTGTGGCTGCGTGATGCATGACCCTGAAAGTAAATAACTCACTGACCAGTGCTCGTTGCCCCTGCAGTGGGGGATGGGGCAGGTCACTTTCAAAATATGCAACTGCTGTAACATGCTCCACCCGTGTTTGGAGACCTTAGACTGTAGAGAAAACACGGTGGGCTCACAAAATATCGTGGTTGTAGCTGTATAGTGATTAGTAACAATAATACATTTACAGACAAACGTGATGATGCAGTGTGCCTGTTTTATAATACAGACACACTGCATGTGATCAGTGGGAGGAGTCAATGAGTGAATCTAATCATCATCATCAACTTATATTTTAATAGATGTTTGCTACACTCTAACCTAAGCCTGACCATGAAAACCATGTCTGGTGTCATTGTAAACTTCACCACAGTACTGCAAGCTAACCAGAGTGCTTTGGACTACACTGTACTATAAAGGTTTGATGCAGTTTGAATAACAATTTACTTTATTTATTTTTTGCAAGATGTTTTACGAAACATCAGCAGAAAGTATCAGTTTTTGATTTAAAAGCTTTAAAATAAATTAGGACGGTAAGATTTAAATTTCGCGTTTGCTAAATTTCACCTGCTGAGCAGTGCTTATCTTTGCAATATCCCACTTTTACGACTTCCTCCATCTCTCAGTGTTACACATTCGTCTGTTTTTTCTCTCCCTGGGTAACACAGCAACTGCACACTAGTGGAAAAACTGCACAGAAATAGTTTTTGTGTTTAGTAATATTTCTTCAGCTGCTTGAAGTGTTTGAAATTACCTGCAACTTAAGAATCTGTTACTCGCTCGCTCCTCTTTAGTAGCATTAACTGGTTGATGAAACACCAGCTGTAGCTTTAAATCTGTACCATGAACACATCACAGGGATAAAAAGAAAAAAAGGATCTGTTGAGAGTGTAAGTGGGTCATGAGATGCTTTTATTTATTTATTTTATCTCTGAGCAAAGTATCTCCATGCCATCATGAAAAAAAGATCATTAGTCAGTAATATACATCAAATGTCTGTCAGTTTTATTGCTCATTGACTGAAGGTGGCAGAACACTGTTCCAGATCATTTCAGGCAACTTTAACCTCTCCATTATATATTGTTATTATTAGATTCACCAATATCATAGAGATTTCATTGACCAATTGATTCATTGATCAGATTTTTTTCCCAGTTATGTTTTTATTTGCCTGATGTTAAACATTTTAGGGGTCCACAGAATTTAGATAACTTTTAACTTTTACAAAAAACATTATTTCATTATTTTACAGTCAATTCAATTCAATTTTATTTATATAGCGCCAAATCACAACAAAAGTCGCCTCAAGGCGCTTCATAGATACAGAGAAAAACCCAACAATCATATGACCCCCTATGAGCAAGCACTTTGGCGACAGTGGGAAGGAAAAACTCCCTTTTAACAGGAAGAAACCTCCGGCAGAACCAGGCTCAGGGAGGGGCGGGGCCATCTGCTGCGACCGGTTGGGGTGAGAGAAGGAAGACAGGATAAAGATTCACCATTATATGCTACGACAGTGAGTAGCCTTTAGCAAAACACGTCTGATTATCTCATTTTACTTCTTTATGACAGCAGCCAGCAGCCAACCCTTACATAGTAGGCCGTGATGTTCAACCTCACTTTGTACTTTGTACTTATATAATTTATGAAAGAATAAATAAATATTCTGCCACAGTAGACATCTACATGTCAGATTTAGACTGACTTCCAGTTTGAGTTAATAATGTGTGAAAACATCTCTGTAAGCTCTGTAAATTTCTTCTACAAATTCTTGGACTCTAAGTTCTCATTTCTGAATGATCAAGTGAATAATTGGTGTGGTTATGGTTGATATTTTCACATTGGAGCGTGCCTACGCCGCTACATGGACCCAGCACCGCAGCAGCACTACTGTTTGTAAAGCCAACAACCCGTGTTTGTAGTTTCTCCAGAGGTGCTTCCTATAACTGCAGGATGCTGCAGGGAGCAGCCCAGTGCAAAGCTGCAAGTTAATAAAATGAAAGAATAAGCTGAAGATTTTACATTTGCAGGGAATTCTGATGTCAAAGATTAGGCATGTGGTTGGCACAGTAGGAATATTTTTAGGAGTTCGGGGTTTTTTTTCACTCTAAAACAGTTTAACAGCTTAATGTGAATTTAAAAGTTGAATGAAGCTAACAGTCATTTTATGATTTAGTTTTCATTTTAGACTGTTCAATATTGTCAATCAGTTTGTGGTGTTTTGGGAAATTTTATTCCTACTGAGGATAAAAAATAAATATGTATGTATTGATTATGATTGTGTGGGTCTGTAAATGATTATCTAGCATATCCTCCAATTACTGCGCTCAATTAGTCCTTGAAACCACTTTGTAAGACTTTGTAGTTTACAGGTTTTGGGAGGAAGTGTTTAGCGATTGCAGAACCTGCATTCCTGTGATAACAGAAGGCTTATGTGGGAGGCAGTGGGAAATCTTCCTCCAGGACTTAACCTCCACGGAGGAGAGATTATTACTGGCAGCTCCAGGTCACAGAAGACCACAACCCATTTGTCCTGTAGGGCATGTTTATCCACACAGCACAGTACTGTGCTGCTTTACATTTTACACAGGGTCTTCCAATCACAAGTGCAGCCTTCAGAGGATTTACTTTTACTTTTAGTTTTTTCACCAAGGTGAAGAGGACACATCAGACTGAACACTGTCAAACCAGAAATTATCTGCTTATTAGAATAACGAGAATGCTTTGAATTGGGACTATTAAAAATATTAGCTTTAGTGTTTGAATGCTGTCCTTGATTCATTTCTGAGTTCTCAGACGATTCTGAGCCAGCTCAAATTTAAAAAATTTATATTAAATTGTATTTCCAAACAAGTTTTTGACACATTTCTATGTGTTTTCTCCTTTTTTCATGTCAGAGGGTCTGATAAAGTTGTTAAACACTGTGTATATGTACACTGGAGTAAGGAAGCATTTGATTTCTTAGTTTTTCAGATATCTGTTATACTTAAGTGTTTCAAATCATTAAACAAATATTTTTCAGCCTGGTATCTTGATCTACACCACAAACATCAGTCAAATGACAAACTTTCACTTTCAGTGCTCTGTGTGTCTGGATGTTCCAGCTTTGCATTAAGCCAAAGCACTAACATTTCAGAGTGACACCTAAATAAAAGACAAACCGGATTCAGAGCGTTGGAATACTGCATAATTGACCTCAGAATTCCCAACAGTGGTGACATGTGCAGCTGGGTATTTCATCTTATTGAATTGCAGCTTTGCACCGGGGTCTCTGCCTGAGACATCATGCAGAAACGCTTGCTGCAAAGCAAAGCTTTGAAGAAATTATGTGCACAGTTTGATGCCTTTGTGTGACGGTGCAGCTGCATTAAAAAAAAAAAAAAGATCAACCCGAACTGCATCATTCACAAGTTAGAACTTGCAGTTCATGATACTGTAAAACATTACAGAGTCATTTTTTAACTCTCCAACTGGAACGTGTGCTGCTGATCTCAGTGAATGAATAGAATAGAATAGAATAGAATAGAATAGAATAATCCTTTAATTGTCCCACAAGGGGAAATTTGGTTGTAACAGCAGCCAAAAAGACACATATACAAACAAACAGGACACAGGACACAGAACAGAAACAACCACAATTTTTCTTACATATTTACATTAAGGACAATGGTTACTATAAACAGTAACCATTGAATGAACAAGGTGGCCTCCTTCCCTGTAGGGAGATTTGCAGAAGCTGACTGTTTTCTAAGTTAGATGTGTAGGAATCTACCACAGTGGAATATCTGTTTATGATCATATTAATGATCAAGGAACCGACCTCACAGCCCATTGTTCATTCAGTGGTGCTAGTTTCAGTCATTGCGCAAATGTACTGTTTATGAGGTTGGGGAGACCTGCAGTCAGCTGAGACTGAAGAAGTCACCTGGATGATGATGCAACACTACGTCCAGATGAACAGAATCAACTTTGGGAGATTTGCTTACCTGGATGATTGAGCATGCATCAAGACAAATATTTATTTAGCTTTATTTAGGAATCCTATTGAAAATCGTCATCCTTTCCATGTTAAACCATTATTGGTATTCCTCACATACAGTCTTGTGCTTATATCAAGCTGATCAAAGCATATTTTTTATGCTTGTTTATGTATCAGCCTTACAGAAATACCTCTTGAAGTTAATTAAGCTCAAAGGTTTACAAGTTCATCAAGCCCAATCTCATTTGATTCCATTTAAGCATCAGTTCTGCGTTTGCACTGCTGCTTACGGAGCTCTTCTGACACCAGAAAATGTTCTGTTTCTGTGTGATTGATGCATGTGGGAGTATCACACAGGGTAGAGAGAGAGAAAAATATCAGTCCCCAAAAAATGACTTTGCAAGGACTTTAAAAAAAAGAAGAAGAACATAGCACATTTTATTCTCAGAACTTTGGAAAGTCTTTAAAATCCCTCTGTGAGGTAAACCTCCCTTAAAAGTACATTTGCTACGTTTGGAGGTCAGGACTTGTGAGCGTACAGTGTGAACAGGCTCAGTACTGTCAGCAGACCAGCACGTCCTCAGCATCCGATAGCAGCACATTATCTAGTGGACCAGTTGGCATCAGTCCCCACTGTAAGGGATTCAATGACAAGTGTCTACTGCTTCCGTTTCTCAGCTAGGTGCAGCAATTAGACACCGAGGAGAGATGTATAGCTGGTTTATTTATGGGCAGTATAGTATTCGCCCCGATGGCTGGTTCCTGATCCCACCTTGCCTCCTCTGTCCTCGTTGTTTTGCAAAGCGTTGACTTGACTCTCTGGGATCCTGCGAGGTTATTTGCACAAAAACATTTTGTGAACAACATGCTCTATGAACAAGTGTATGCTCTTTGAAATGAAAGACATGTAAATAACAGTTTTCTAGTGTTTCTGGCCATTCAGAGTGCTCTATACTTCAGGCCACATTATACAATCAAACAGCACTTTAGCTGTTTTGCATCCACACCTACGAATAATTTAGAATCCCCAGTTAATCTAACGTGCACACCAGAGCTGCATGTAAAAGAAACGAGCACAGAGAGAACACTGTTGTTAAGATGATTGTGCTAATCCGCACAACACCATGCCACCCAAGTGTCCTCGCTCTATGATGTCATCGCTGCTTGGTGGATTTCAGAATTTATTTTATTTCAACCCACCAATTCCAAAATCCTATTTCAGTTATGAGAACATGATCTCAATCTGAGTTGTTACATGTACCTCAGAGAAATATCAGACTTTTGACTTATTAGAGCAGACGTTCCCAAAGTGTGGGGCCCGCCCCCTAGGGGGGGCGCAGAGCCATTGCAGGGGGGGCGCGGCATGAAAAGGGAAAAAAAACAAAACAAAAAAAACAACAACGCTTGGACACTGCTAGCACGGGCGCCCACACAAACGCAAAGAAGGAGATGAAGCATAGCTGAATATGTTTCCAAACCAACTTCATTCTAAGCCAAAGACTAGAAAATATGGTGAAGCAAATCTTCCCTTTGGTTTCACCTGCACAAGTGCCGAGGTAGGTCTCCCTGCAGGATTGGTTTTCCCTTTGTTGGGAGCAGCGCTGGGCTGTTTAAATCACGGACAAACAGTATCCCACATTCTTGATTTGTATTTCACAAACACTTGTTGTAATGACTAACTACTCCTGACATTTTGGAGATGTTAGCTCTTTATACAGTAAAGTTACAGCGGGATAGAAATAACATCAGGCTGATCCTGCCACGATTTGTTCTCGGTTCAAATCACGGACAAACAGCATCCAACAGTTGTTTATGTTTTTGAACCCATTTTGCAGAGGGATTTTTTGAAAAATGTATTGATAGCAATGTTGAATATTATTACACAGGGAAAAAAACAACTACATGTAAAATAATTACACCGTGACGCCTCTGCCTTTCTAAATGGAGGGACAGTAACTGCGTGTTTATGTAAGTGTGTAAAACTTGCAGATAGTCAGATTAACAGTATTTCGTCTCTATCTGCCATTCTGCATTCGTAAACAATAACGTGCACACAGCGTGACGTGAAAAAAGGCACATACCTTTGACGTTGCATGACAAACTCTGTATTCCTCGTCCACACGTAACCACAAAAAAGGAGTTTTAAAAAATCTCCGTTCTCGGTGATTTGAAACGCCGTTTACGTGTGGACGAAACAGCTGCGTGTTCAAAAATACCCGTGTAGGTGTGGACGTAGCGTAAAAGAGTTAGTAGTTTATTTTCTTACTACTTGTAATTTATTGCAGATTTCTTGTATTTGCTTAATTGTTTACTAAATGTTTGAGGTGTAAAATAAACCGCAATGGAGCAAAATATGGGTGTGTGTGGTTGGAGGATGTGTGCGTGCGTGCGCGCGCACGCGCGAGGGGGGGGCGCGAACATTTTTCTTGTAAAACAAGGGGGGCCCAGCAAAAAAAGTTTGGGAACCACTGTATTAGAGATTGGCAGTATTACCCATATGGAAAAGAAATAGTCAAAACTTACATGATTTACTCATGAAAGTGGCCACTTTCTCATTACTTTCATATATTATTTTAGTAAGTATCCAAAACATACAAGATTCATTTATATAATTTTTCAAGGGATCTTATATCTGTTTTCACTCTTGTGTGCTTTTCATACAAGTTTCACACAAGACAGATACAAACTTTATAAGATTTATATATATATATATATATATCTTTTCCATATGGGTTAGCCTGTCCTTTCATAAATACATCCCAGCTAATAGTGTCACGGTGGTGGACGGACTCAGGCACAGACTGAGGTAGCACGGTTCAACAACACTTTATTAATCACTCCGGTGCGCTATGTACACGTGAAGGGGGGGGAAACACCAGGGTCCACGGGATCAATAGGGGGGAAACACACTTCTTCACACTCGCTCCGCTCCTTGTCCAAACACTCCTCACACGAGCGACCCACTCACACTCACAGGGTCCAGGAATCAAAACGGGCGGGTCCAGATAAACCTATAAACATAGACGAGGGTAAGTCGGCGCCAAGCACGGGAACAACTGATTCACAATGAAGCCAGGCAATACTGACGAGGGTCACTCAATATTCCAGCGACGAATAGCTCAGAGCCCCGGCCTTAAGAAGAGCCAGAGATCAACTGCAAATCACTCGAGATCAGCTGCAGGTGCGTGGGCCAAGGGTGGGAGCCCAATCAGAGCTCCGCCCAGGCAGACAGGTAGGAGAGAGAGAGAGAAACACAAACACTTGTGGCCACACTGGGCTGGCCGGGGAGGCACAGGGAGCATGACAAATATATTGTAATGTAATATAAATTAAGCAAAGTATTGCCACATTTTTGCATTTTTTGTAAACCAGGTCAAACGGTTCAGGTACTGGGTAGTTTGCTTGTTATGATGACTTAAAGAAACACATTAGCATTAACACCCACATGGGGAGGAAAACATGGTAGACAAATGAGCCAAAGAGAAGACTGGAGTTCATGTCTTGTGTAAAATGTGAGGTTATCGTGATTTATTATATTTAGATTTTGCTGGTGAGTTGTTGTTTTTTATTCATTTTGCTTTTCAGACACATTTTGGTTTAGTTTAGGAATCAAAACCTGCCTGGTTACATTCAGGAAGAGATAAGTAATCTAAGCAAACACTTTCTTGATGATTTTATGGTCTCAGTTGCTAGTTTTAAATCTTCCGTCAGAGTTTCCCTGTCTGATCCAAACCTTGCTTGTCATGTGTGGTGTGAAAACTCGAAGATGTTGACAGCCAAAAAAGCCACTCAGCTCGTGGCTTAACGACGGGATTTCACTAAGCAATGCATGATGCCACAGTGGATCTGTTCATCTTTTCTATTTACACGCGTTAGAAATCCTGAAGGTGAACTTCCTCCTCTGTACAGGCTCCTGGAAAGAACTGAAACAATCATCATTTATTTATAAAATGAGCAGCTTGGTGTGTGTGTGTGTGTGTGATACAGCGGGTTTATACAAGACGTACAAAGATGTTCTTGGAGAAAATAGCCACAGACGATGACTTTGTACAGTGGATATGAAAGTGATTCTAATTTAAATACGACGCTCCTCCTCAGGTTCCTGTATTATGTGCAGCACCTTTAAATCATTTTCTTAAAATATGACAAAATTGGTAATTACTATAGACAGTAACTGACACTTCAGATTGGAGCTGTGAAGGTCATTGATGCTAACAGTGTAGATAATAGAGAGTAATTGAACCGCTTCCTCTTGTCTTCTTCTTCCTTCCTGTCCTCTGGTATCGTCTCACGTTACTCTCAGCCTGGTACATTTCGATCACGCCTCAGCTCCTCCCTCCTCCTCCTCTTCCTCTCTCTGCTCTCTACCTGGCTCAGAGCTCTGTGTGCTGATTCAGCCCACCGTGCATATATGCGAGTTCTCAGCTCCGATTCGAAGGCATTAAAATGCTGCAGGCAGTGGACTGAAGTAATCTCTCTTTCTGCCAAGCACAACATTCAGCTTGGTGGGAGTGAGCGGGTACAGTACTCCACAGTTCATGCTGCAACATGTCATCGCCCATGCATCCCTTGCTGTCTGGTTCTGAGTGAAAATGTGCTGCTGTAATGTCTTGAACTTCACAAAATGTGCATTATGAACCACTTCAACATGCCTCTCTCTTTTTATGTTGCAGGCGGCACGCCTCATTGCCCGTAGAAGTCTCTGAGATCCCTCTAAACCTTTTTGCCCCTCCATGTAGAAGGAGTTACCCCTGTCGCAAATGGAAGTCTGCATCTTTTGGGTAAATTGAAGGGTTTTGCTTTTGTTTTTTTTAACTATTCATCAGCCCAAGAATTTGTGAGCCCATTTTCTGACAGTCTGTCTCCATTACAGCTGTTTCTGTCCTGGTGGTAGTCCATACAGTTTTTATCAGCCTGATAACACATCTCATTTCTGATCTTTCCATTCCCCATTCTGCTTTTCAGTGTTTGTCAGTCATTCCTGTTTGCTGGTGAAAGCTTCCATCGCCTGCTGTGAGCTAGCTTATGGGTGGCCTCCTCAAATCCGCTCAGATAAAAAATGAACAACACCCATTACGACCAGAGCTGCGAAGCTGAAGCTTAGTGGGGTAGTGCATTCCTTTGCAGGATAAATAGGGCGCGCATCTCCCCTTCAGTATTGAACAATATGTTTGAAAATGAGTAACAAACCCTGCTGTTCTTAAACAGATTTGTAGATTATTACAAGCAGCTTGTTTGCATAAAGCAACCTGCAGCATATACAGTGCATGACTGACTGGCTGTCCATTACAGTCCTCCCCTCTATGGATTCTTTTCATTTTTTTTTTCCCGTGGAGTTCATTACAGCTGCTCAGTGAGGCCCTGAGAGCTCTGCAAATGAGGAGAGATGGGGAGAGATGAAAACCCTCAGCGAGCTGAGCAGTGGGACGCGGGCTTCAAAAGCTTCATGGCAATTTCAAAGGGTTTTTATTCCTGACAGCACCCTAGCTATATCTATGGAAAATCCAGCACTGTGCTCGAGAGCGGCTCTAAAGGCAGGTTTGTGGGACGGTGGCAAAGATGAGGTTAAGACACCTCACCCTCTGGGCTTTGGTCTGTAAAAGGAAATAGCGAAAGCCCTGATGATTAATGTTTGCTCACCATGTTTATTGATTGTAATTAAGCATGGTGATGAAGTGAGTACAAAGAATGAGCGCTAAACACTTGCGATTACAGCGAGGTCTTGAGCTGTCCTGCTCTATTAACAAGTGTTTGCCGAGGAACACGAAGAGCAAGTGCACATCAATTACAATTGCCCAGGGAGTTGTGCTCCAAATGAAGTTTGGGTCAAGCTGGAGCTTACAATAAGACGTAGGTGTGCAGACTGGGTAATGAATGCAATTATGTTAAAATTACAGAGAGACGTGGTGACACACTGCTGCAGGTAGAAGTCACACTGTGAAGCAATATGCAGCCATATAGTGGATCAGCTTTAGAGACAGATTATTGGCTTTTATGTTTGGTGGAAATAAGATTCAGGGTGTCAGCAGCAGGAAAAGGTAACAGCTGAGATAAGATTGCTCCCTTCTTTTGGACTTTGGTCGTCTTGCAGAATCGCTGTGATTCTGCTCTTTCCTCTCCATTATTGCATTTTCAAGCAAATAATAATAAAACTGAAATTGTTTAATAAAGTGCATAATAATAATAATAGTGCAGAACACACAGTAGTGAATTTCAACAAAGATGGCCAAAGCTGTGTTGCTTAAAATAGGAATCTAAGACAGACCTGCTCGTCTCAGTGTGCCTGATATTCTTACCTCAACCCTCGAACCGGTTTTGCTCCACAGTTCAGATCAGCAACACATCCTGCAAATTTACCTGCTAAAGCTGCTCCTATTGGTCAGCTCCAAACACCTGAGCGCACACAGCCCACGACTACATTTATCTAGCCGAGGAAGAAATTCAAAGAAGGAAAATGATTTCATTGAATGCAAAACTGGTACATGCCCCAAAGTACAGGATGCATCATCAAAATATGGGTCACCTGCTCTACCAAATGAGCTAAACCGGCATCCAAGTGGGGATATATTTAATGTGACCCTCTCAGGCACACAGCAAACTCCAACTACAGAAGCCCCGCCCACCTGCTGTTCAAATCTTCTGTTTGACAGGGGCAGCCAATCAGAGAAAAGTTGGTTTAAAGGGTGACTAGAGATTATTTTTCAAATCATATCAAATCATGTCATTCAACTTCAAAAGCAAAAATGTTCTTTGAAATGTACACAAAAGTAATTCTTTCACTAAAACTATGTGCTGTTATTCAAAGTTGACAGTCACAGAGAGCTGTTTGTGTTTTTCTCTAAACTATTATCAGCAACAAAGCCAATACATAAGCAGTACTTAACAAAAAAAAATGATAACAAAACCAGTCATTGTGCCTTACAGTCTTAAAGCAGGTATGTGTTTCATCATTTGAGAATTCTCTCCCCCCCACTGTAATTGAGCATCAAAATGTTCCCAGTCTTTGTTCCTGAATTTACTTCTATGTAGAATAGCATTTTTTAAATCATTTCTGATATAGAATTTGGGGAACTTTGATGTACAACCTGTATGAACTGCATCTGAGTCAGTAGGAGAAGCTGAGCGTAGGGGAGCTGAAGGGTCCATGGGTCAGCACGACTGACCACCAGCTTCAGTTTGCTCTTTTATTCGAGCCCTTGCAGCTGTAAATGTGCTGGATTGTGTTCATTAGTGCAAACGTCTGGCTAGGATTGCATTTGTTTGTGGGTGTTCTGTTCAGACTCACTAATGTGCAGGTGTCCCCTCCTTGGTAATGTTTAACCAGGCTTTATCTCAGCATATTGCCAATTCTGAAAAACAACCATAGTAATTTTGCATTTGGGAAAAAGCCCAAATCCACAGAGCCACATACTGAAAGACAATATGTTCGTGTCTCACTACGGTTTGCTTTGTCTTGTTTATTTTTCTCCAGCTCCTTTTGGATGCTTTATGCTTTTTAATGAAAGCTCAGTGAGTGTAACTCCAGGCTTGCAAAGCTGGATGTTACTTGAGTTTTAGGCAACTGTTATTTTTGTTGATACGGTCACTGCCAGTGGAGGTGCGTCCAGATTACTTCCAGTTTGAGCTCCATCAGATGATGTGAATCTGACAGCAGGTAGTGATCTGTGTAAATGGTTTTCTGTAAATCTCAGTATCCACTTCATCTTTTCCTTCTCTTCTATCTGCACTCTCCAGAAGGCACAGTTGGTACCTGATGTCCCTCTGTAGGGTTTTATCAGCGTAAAACCCGTTTACATTGAGAACTGCTGATGAACTGGTGATGGCGTCATGTTTTTATTATGTATGGCCTTCAAGCAGAGATCCAACAAAAGAGTGTGCCTGGTCTAGGTTAAGATTCATTTTCTCACTTTGTGCTCTGCTCTTATCATCGCAACATGTGCACGAGTCAGCATCCATTTTGATTCATTGAAGCCTGATGTGTTTTTTTATTTATTTATTTGTGTGTGTGTGTGTGTGTGTGTGTGTGTGTGTGTGTGTGTGCACTATACACCGTGAACATGTGCTGATTGCATTAAAACCTTCCAATATTTCCATTACCTAGTGAAGAAACTAAGTTCTTTGCATCAAAAAAACTGGATAAATGTGAAAAACAATGAGAATCATAGGAAGTTGTTCCTGTTCTAAAAAGACAGACTATTTACAAGCTAATCGAAACTGTAAATTAGTGCCTCTAGATTCTGTGATCTTCAAGTAGGGCCTTTGTAACACCAGGTCAGATTTTGTTGGTGATTTAGTCTCAACCCTACTATTATGAAGTATGCGGTGAGAATCACAGAATACTGTAACAGACAGTACCAAACCATCTAAATGTGTTGTTGCTGATGGTTGTGCACTATTTGTTAATTGCTCACCAGAGAAAGTAATTTCTTACACTACTCAGCATTACTTTCTCGTTACTCTGAACATGTCTTACCGGAAGTGCACCGTCACCTAATTACCAGTTAACAATAAACTACAGTTCCACACACCAACCCCTGTCCTAATGAGGACACACATACAAGCTTTCCTTTACTATTCATGTATGACCACACGGCCAGCAACACAAAGCTAAGCTTATAACCTACCCAAAGAAACTTCAAAGCGATCATCACTGCAGAAACATGAACAAACCTGACCCGTCATTGATTTTGTTACAGTTCAATTTCAATTCAGTTTTATTTATATTGCGCCAAATCACAACAACAGTCGCCTCAATGCGCTTTATATTGCAAAGGAGACCCTACAATAATACATACAGAGAAAAACCCAACAATCATGATCCCCTATGAGCAGCACTTTGGTGAAAGTGGGAAGGAAAAACTCCCTTTTAACAGGAAGAAACCTCCAGCAGAACCAGGCACACGGAGGGGCGGGGCCATCTTCTTGACCTGCTGTAGAACGCTCCACTATTTTCCTCCTCCTGCACATGAACTCAAATCAGCTGATTGTAGCTCGAGTGCGCAGGAAGATAAATACACATTTGTCTGATTTATTTTTTCCTTTCGTTCTGCCTGCTGCACAGATAACTGAAGAACCTTTGTAACGCAAGTAACAACATAATTGTTTTTACTTGCTAAAACATAAACATTCTGATCAACGATGACCCCAACCCTGAACCCTGACCCTATGGTTTGAAGTCAAACAAGAATACTTTCGTTTTTTAAAAAACATGTTAAGAATTTTTCATTTAAAATTGCCAAGACAGTGAGATTGATTTCCAGAGTGTTAAGCAGGTATATCACCACCACCCCACTAACATCTTTCTCTGCACTTCAAGCAACATTCTTATCTTTGACTTTAAATGATAATTTGTTCCCATGCCTCTTTTTGCCGTTGAGTGGAGGATTAATCAGAGCCAGTGTTGCTCCGCGTAGTCACAATACTGAGTTTGAATGGGATGAACAGATACTGATACCAACGTTTAGAACAACATTTCCACTGTGTTTTTTTTTCATAAATATTTTTCATGCATTAAGCAACACAAAATTGATGTGAAACTGAGGATACACATCAGTGACTGTTATTATATTAGTCATCTAATTTGCTGATAGGTTGGCTCCTTGTTAGGTAGGCTGATAAATTGTTGCATTAAATGCAGTTGTCTTACAGTGGCTTGCAAAAGTATTCGGCCCCCTTGAACTTTTCCACATTTTGTCTCATTACAGCCAAAAACATGAATCAATTTTATTGGAATTCCACGTGAAAGACCAACACAAAGTGGTGCACACGTGAGAAGTGGAACAAAAATCATACGTCATTCCAAACATGTTTTACAAATAAATAACTGCAAAGTGGGGTGTGTGTAATTATTCAGCCCCCTGAGTCAATACTTTGTAGAACCACCTTTTGCTGCAGTTCCAGCTGCCAGTCTTTCAGGGTCTGTCTCTACCAGCTTTGCACATCTACAGACTGAAATCTTTGCCCATTCTTCTTTGCAAAACAGCTCCAGCTCAGTCAGATTAGCTGGACAGTGTTTGTGAACAGCAGTTTTCAGATCTTGCCACAGATTCTCGATTGGATTTAGACACCAGACAGGTCAGAGATAAAGTTATTGAGAAATTTAAAGCAGGCTTAGGCTACAAAAAGATTTCCCAAGCGATCATTCAGAAATGGAAGGAGTATGGCACAACTGTAAACCTACCAAGACAAGGCCGTCCACCTAAACTCACAGGCCGAACAAGGAGAGCGCCGATCAGAAATGCAGCCAAGAGGCCCATGGTGACTCTGGACGAGCTGCAGAGATCTACAGCTCAGGTGGGGGAATCTGTCCATAGGACAACTATTAGTCGTGCACTGCACAAAGTTGGCCTTTATGGAAGAGTGGCAAGAAGAAAGCCATTGTTAACAGAAAACCATAAGAAGTCCCGTTTGCAGTTTGCCACAAGCCATGTGGGGGACACAGCAAACATGTGGAAGAAGGTGCTCTGGTCAGATGAGACCAAAATGGAACTTTTTGGCCAAAATGCAAAACGCTATGTGTGGTGGAAAACTAACACTGCACATCCCTCTGAACACACCATCCCCACTGTCAGATATGGTGGTGGCAGCATCATGCTCTGGGGGTGCTTCTCTTCAGCAGGGACAGGGAAGCTGGTCAGAGTTGATGGGAAGATGGATGGAGCCAAATACAGAGCAACCTTGGAAGAAAACCTCTTGGAGTCTGCAAAAGACTTGAGACTGGGGCGGAGGTTCACCTTCCAGCAGGACAACCACCCTAAACATAAAGCCAGGGCAACAATGGTGTAAAACAAAACATATCCATGTGTTAGAACGGCCCAGTCAAAGTCCAGATCTAAATCCAATCGAGCTGGTAGAGACAGACCCTAAAAGACTGGCAGCTGTAATTGCAGCAAAAGGTGGTTCTACAAAGTATTGACTCAGGGGGCTGAATAATTACACACACCCCACTTTGCAGTTATTTATTTGTATAAAATGTTTGGAATGATGTCTGATTTTCGTTCCACTTCTCACGTGTACACCACTTTGTGTTGGTCTTTCACCTGGAATTCCAATAAAATTGATTCATGTTTGTGGCTGTAATGAGACAAAATGTGGAAAAGTTCAAGGGGGTCGAATACTTTTGCAAGCCACTGTATAATAGTCAGTAATTACTAGTGAAATTAGATTATATTTTAGCATCTTTACAATCTGCCCCGGTTTAAGCGTTTTCCATTTTAGATTTAACTTAATGTAGTAAATGTTTAATCTCAACTGGAGGTCATTTGAATAGCAAAAAAATCAAGTTTGAAATGCATGCTATGTTTTTATGTCTTTAGCTTGGTGAGGTAAGAAATAGTCTTGTCTTTTTGTGCTTTTGTTTCTGTTGTAAGACAGCATCTGATGGGAGGATTGTTAAGTCGCTTAATTCATGACAGACTGCATGATGCTACAAAATATTAATTTTGTTATGCTGTGCTGAGATGTTAAGTGAGCGGCTGGTTTAGTTAAGCTACAATACCCCTGACAAATGGCTGTGCTCCTCGGTGCCTCTGAAGTTGCGGTGGGAGTGGCTGCGTGTGTGTGTGATCGGCATGCAGGCAAAGTTAGCCTCACCCCACTCAGTCAGCTGCATCTTCATTTCATCCAGGCTCACTTTGATGTCGACTTTCGTACTGATGCGTCCGTCCCCTCCTAAATTGCTGCCCTACATCGTTAAACCTGTTGCTTACTCATGTTTCCATTCTGCTTTATCGCTGCTGCACCACACATTGTCGCACATCTACTTGAATAAATGTTTTTGTTTTTTTTTTTTTAATTTCCGGCTAGCTGTGTTGAAGTCACTCACAATAGCGCTTGGGGATTTAGTTGTCTCTGCAACTACACTGCCTGATTGTGGAGCCGCCGTCTCCGCTCTGTCTTGGAAACATCTATTGTTTTGTTTGTAATTAAAAATGTGTTCAATTTTCTGCATGGCGCTGATGCTTGTGGTGGGGAGTTGCAGATCACTCTTTGCATCTGTGCGATTGTTTGGGATTTGTGACGCAGCGTTCGGCACATTCAGCTGAATGGGATTTATAAATAACCACAATGCCTGTCACTGGAGCTGTGGGAATATTTATAGATTTCTGTGAATGTTCTGTCCCAGTTACATTCATCTGAAAGCAAGCGGGCGTCGGTAGAAATACATTCTCTGGTGTTTGCTGAACACACATTTAGTGCTGTTAAATTACCTTGTGTCTGTTTTGCTGTTAGTCCCCATGAGTTATAACACTATTTTCTATTCTAAGCAATGTGAGAATAACACTTAGATAACTTTAAATGGCCAGAAGTACTATTCTGCCTGTAAAACCCTTCCATTAGTGAACTGCGTTTTTAAAAATAAAAAGATTGAGTTTGAAGGACTCATCTACATAACATATTATTTTTAGAGTACTGTGAGACATTACATTATATACAGACATTATATTTCTTTTATTTACCTTAATAAACTGGGTTTCTCCTTTTTGCCTTACCTGAAGTTAAGTGAGCTTTGATATCACTTTTGACTAAACTCAAGTTCTTAAAGTTAGTATTTGCCAAATCAACTATTTGGATCTCTACCTGCAGCTTGTGGCCATAGGTGAAGATGGGAACACAGACCAACCAGTATACAACAGCTTTGCCAATTCCTACTCTTTTCTTCTCCCACCTCCAAGCAACAGATACATGAACTTCTTCACCTGAAGCAATTACTGATTCCCAACCTAGAGTCGGCCGTCTGTCTTTCTCCAGCTGAGAAAGCGGCTTCATTGTTGGACATGTTAATCATCATAAGTTCCTTAGTTGTTTCCCTGTTGTGCTACACAATGAGTGATATGTAATAATTGACTTATCGCATTACTGGAGTAACCCAGCACTGCTCACAATGTGAGTTACATCACTTTATGGGAATTGCAGTGTTTCTGGGCTGAAGTTATTTTAGAGACTGAGAGAATAACTCATAATAACTATTCTTTTAAACTCTGTCTCTTGCAAGTCTCTCAGCTTTGTCCCAGTGTAATACTAAATTCCTTTAGTTCCCCTCAAAGTTGTGTGTAGTGTGGTGATATTGTACAACATGTTCATCCCCAAAGAATACTGCAGCTTAGTGCAAATCGAATGCACCTTCAGCACAAGCAGCACCCCATTCTTTAAGCATTCTTCTTCCAACAGCAGGAGAGAGTTTCCTGTTTTCCAGCCTACGAAGGTTTCAGTGTCCACTAAAGAAATAATTATTCCCACTAAGACACAGAGAGATAGCAAGCATGAAATGGTCCAGGCCTAAATCAATCAATTCTTTACAAATTTCAAGTTGCTGATTTTTTTTTTTTTTACAAACAATATCTATTAAAGTATCCATAATGTCACATCATGTTTTTCACAATCAGCAGTTGAGAGAAGAGGCATAGAGGCATACTTTGCTTATTGGGTATGAAACCGAGTGACTAACACGAGCCACAACCCAGCTTCATCCAGTTCAGGCGTCTGTTGAAAACCTCCCAGCATGGACGAAGGGGAAAAAAAGGAACTTGGGGTTTGGTATTCCAGTGTCAGGGGTTGCAGTGTGGATGAGGGAAGGGCGACCCAAACGCTGGACTCACAGGTAGGTGAAGGTTGGTGTTTATGGTAGACGGAGTGAACGAACAGAACAGAAGCAGGAAATGACTGAATGACTGACTGACGGAACTGAACATTGGACAACCTAACAGCGACAATGACACGACAGTGAACTGGTAAAACTGAGGAACTTAAATACACAGACTGTACGATGACAACAATTGGCAACAGATACGGCTGAAGATAATGAAACAGGAAATGGAACATGTAGGAAATAAACAGTGAAGAACAGAAAACACTGGGTCAACGACCCAGGAACCCTGACATCCAGCAGTATGCAAAGAGCCACAGAATCACTTTGAGGACTGCTTCTTCTCGTTAGTCAATATTTCTGGATCCAGGGGTGGCTATATAGCTCAGGAGTTAGAGTACGTCATCTGCTAATGGGAAAGTTAGTGGTTTGATCCCTGGCTGCTCAGTCTGGATGCCAAAGTTGCTCTCTGATGCATTTATCAGTGAACAACTTGAGATGTGTGTAAATGTTTAATGGAAACCACTTCAGTGTAGTAAAAAGTGCTTCTGTGGATGAGGCATGTTGTAGGAAGCACTTTGAGAATAATTATTTTTCCTTTTACCGTTTCAAAACAAAATCATCTACCGGTTTGCCTAAGCTGCCCTCAGCAATGAGATCTATACCACATTCAGATGAAATACCACCTCTCATTTTTACTGGCTAACTTAATGAGAGAAGAGTCTGATGATAGTACTGTTTGTCTATAGATACATAACATTCTAGTGATGAGGACTTTGAAGCTCCATCTTCTAGCTGCCCATCTGTCCCTGAGTTATTCACCCAACCAGAGTTAAATGACTTGGTACGAGATTTGGATCTGCCAAAGGAACCAGCTGAGTTGCTTGGGTCTAACTTAGTGAGGAAAAACCTCCTGGCTCCAGAAACCAAATGTTTCTCTTTATAGACAAGGTCTTATTCCATTGTATGAAATGGATGACGACTTTGTCAAGGTTTTTTGAGTAAATAGCACTTTTAAACCCAAAGCATTTTATACAACATTCTCCCATGTTTTCTACACCAAAGATCTTTTAGTGAAACATTCACACTCTAATGAACACATCAGAGTTCTTGCCCTAGGATAGGAGCAGCCAGGGATCAAACCACCAATCAAATTAGCTAATGAGCTTCTCTACCTACTGAGCTACAGTCACCCCAGTATGCAAACTGTTATTTGCATCTGAATGTGACTGACCGTTGTTATTGGTGTTTTTGAACATTTAATCAGTGTTGGGGAGTAACGGAATACATGTACCGCCGTTACGTATTTAAAATACAAAATATGAGTAACTGTATTCTGTTACAGTTACTGTTTAAAAGGGTGGTATTCAGAATACAGTTACTTTGTTGAAATAAATGGATTACACAGCGGTCTTTCGCTGTCTCATATGTTAGGCTATGCCATCTCTATTGGTAATTAGTAATCCCACGCCGGTGGAAACCCAAACAAAACACGCATTAAGAGGCTCTAATGCCTGTGTCTCAATCTCGCTGCCCATGTCACCTCCACTTGCGGCCCGCAACATGACGTGGAGAAATATTTTGAAAAATTATTATTCAAAAAATGATTTAATATGAAGGGAATAGGCAGAGTGTTACAGGCATAGCCCTAAAGAATGTAGCCTCATGGGCAGTTTAGCCCAGTTGTAAGTAAGCTATTAAGACTCGACTGTACACCGTGTTCGTGTTTTCCTCCAAAAACAATAATTTCCATTGGAGCAGCCTTTCAACGCCTCTCTCTGTCTCTCACTAACAAAGTTGACCCAGACAACAAAGTAAAGCTAGTTTTCGGCTACGAGTCCGACACGAACCCGGCGTATTAGCCAGAGGTCCCTTTACTACGGTTCGGAGCCGCTGACCTGTTTTATATACGCTCGGAAAAGTTTTCTATACGAGATCGCCGCAAAAAGTGCAGCCTTACCTAATGTTCACCCTACTGTTACTCATTTATATTAAGATTTAAAAATCTAGTTGCTATTGCGAGTAACCAGTAATAGAAATAAATCACACAGCAATAGTACATTCATGTAGTTGTAAAAAAGTTTGATAATATATTAAGTAATCCAGAGTATTCAGAATACGTTACTCTCATTGAGTAACGTAATGGAATACGTTACAAACTACATTTTGGGGCATGTATTCTGTAATCTGTAGGCATTTTAAAAGTAACCTTCCCAAAACTGCATTTAATTAGGTATTATCAAGGATCTTCTGGAAAACAACAAAGTTTTGCAACAACCCAATTTTTCCAGTTTTCTATTGCAATTTACACAGTTTACTGTCTCATTGCACTCTAAAATGAAAGCATAGTACAAATAAACAAGTGGAGATAAAAAAACAAATCATGGAATCAATCTATAGACCAAAATGTATTCTAAACTTTTGGCAGATGTATGATATATGGCAGATATAACAGCTGAACACACCCGTGGCATTCTTTCTACAATAGAAATCAAATATTCTTCAGAAAGTTCTTCCCATATCTGTAGCAGAAGTTCCCATAAATGTGGCTCTTGTAGGTTGCTTTGCTTTCACTCTTCTGTCCAGTTCATCCCAAACCAGTTTGATGCAGTTTAAGTCTGGAGACTGTGCTGCCACTCCATGTTTTAAAACTTATCATCTTGTTCTCTTTTCCTGAGGTAGTTCTGGCATAGCTTGGACTTATGTTTTGGTCCTTATCTTGCTGTAGGATGAACCCCTGACCGACTAGGCACATACCAGAGGGTACTGCATGGTGCTGCAAAACGCTGTGGTAGCTGCTTTTGTTCAGAGTGCCTCACTCTGCACAAGTCACCGACCCTGGATCCAGCAAAACCCAGATTATCACACTTCCTCCTCCATGTTTGACAGTTGATGCCACACACTGTGGAACCATCCTTCCACCTACTCGACGGTGTACAAAGATCCTGCGTGATGAACCGAAGATTTCAAATTTTGATCATCTTTGCATAACACCTTCTTCCAGTCTTCCAGTCACTGTACTCCGGTGTTTCATGGCCCAGACAAGCCTCTTTGTCTTACTCTGACGTCTGGCTTTCTTGTTCCAACTCATCCTGTCAAACCTGCAGCTCAAAGTCTTCTCTTCACAGCTGAAACTGAGACTTGCTACTACGACCACTATTAAGCTGTGCTTGAAGCTGTTGTCCTGTGAGTCGCCTATCACGCAAGCTGTTAACTCTCAGAAACTTGTCCTCTGATTCAGTTGTGGCTTTGGCTCTGCCAGATCTTCCTGTCAGAGTTTATTTCTGAATGCCTTTTGATGGTGAAGGAAACTGTGCTCACTGACATTTGACTTTCTTTGCAATTTCTCTGTAGGAAAGACCGACATTTTTAAGTGTTATGATGGTCTGTCTCTCTTCTATTGTTCATTGCCTTTTTTTTTTTTTTGCCATTTTGTAGCAACACACTACTTTCTGCAGTGCAGTACTGTTCAACTGATGCTCATGAGGGTTTGGCACCACAGTGTGTTCCAACACTGCTTTTATGCAGACAGCGGGGGTTGTAAATAATCCAGAAACGTTGGAACACTTGTAGGAATTAGTGCATAGTGCAGAACAGTTTTAAATTTTTAACCCATTGTGTGTTTCCTGAAAAAGGCCCTTTTGTATAATTCTGAAATGTACATTATTTTTCAGTTTTGGGTAACCTTACCCTTTTTTTTCTCACCACTTACGTTTGTACCATTAAAGCTATTCATTGGTTTCAGTTGCAATCAATAACTGGGAAAATTGGGGCGTTCTAAACCTTTTGACCGGTAATGTATTACAATATATTATTGTGAGGTTAGCATATTGCTATAATTGATCTCTGGCAGAATAAAACAGGAGCTATATGTGTTACAGCTATACCACCATTATCTGCTCAGAAACAATGGGAAAGCAGGGAAAATGCTGCTTATTTCCTCTCTCAAGGTAAAGTAATAATCTTCAATTTCCATTAATGGATTTTTTAGTATAATTATTGTTTTGGCTTATTGTCTGTACCTTTCCCCTTCCTCCTCTTCTACAAGAACTGCAATCTGCAACCTCTGTTGGCTCTACCTGGTGTACAACATACTAGAGTGAACTACAGCAATCTTTCCCCTGGGCTCAAGTCGCCACTTATATGGGGAGGTAGGCAGGAGAGAAGGAGCAATAATTCATCACTGCTAAAGGCTGCGTAATGGGGCCGCATCAGTGGCTGGGCTATCACAGACCTGCCGCCTCAAAAAGGCAGTTAATTAACTTTCCATCAGCTGTGAGAGGATGCATGAGTGTGTGTGTGAGCGCTGGTGAGAGGCCTGGATGCAGCTTGTGGAGTGTGAATATGTGAGGTCCAATCCTCAGCCCTGCTCGGAGGTTGCGCTCACTTACAGGAACCACCCTTAAAGTTTCTTTAGGACATGCTGCCGCTCTTTTAGTTTGGAGGTCGATTCTTGCCCATAAATACTTTAAATAATAGTTGTTTCATTGAGTCTTCTTTTGAGATCCTTCTTTATAGTACAGCATTTAAGTGCTTCTATTAAAAAACCCTCAGACATGTGCTGCTCAATTGTATTTGGTACTTAGATGGAAGCTTTACAGTTTTTGAAGCTGATGTACAAGACCAAGCTGAAGCTGTTTATAATGCTTGCTTTGAGCTGGTCTCACAACCTTTCAAAGAAAGCTAGTGGACGGTGTTTGCTGTGGAGTTGCTGTTGGATCTATTTTTTCTCTCTCATGTGTTGAACTTACTTGCAATCCATTAGCTTCAGATAGCACCTTTGCATTTTGCACTTTGTCATGTTTCAGACAAGATTTTAAAGGGTTTAGATTTTTCATTGTAATTTTATCAGCTGTTTTAAAGCTGCTGTTTCAGGTGTTCAAAGTGCATAGTTTAAAAACTAAAGACTTTGCACATTTGGATTTCTACTATTAATCCCGGGGAGCAGCTGTTGGTTCATGATCAAATCAAATCAAAATTTATTTATGTAGCACATATTAAAACAACAGTGTTGACCATAGTGCTTCACAGTCAGTAAAAGCATGAGTCAATTAAAACAAACAATAAAAGAGGACAACAAACAATAGGTAACAACACAACAAGCTAGACCAGCCAACTAGACAGAATCAAAAGCCAAAGTAAAAAAATACTTTTTAAGACGTGATTTAAAAGACTGGATAGACTCGGCAGTATGAATATGAACAGGGAGGTTATTCCAGAGTCTGGGTGCCACGGATGCAAAGGCCCGGTCACCTCTCGACTTCATTTGAGTCCTAGGTTGTGCTAGGAGCCTGTGATTGGACAATCTAGGTGCTCTGTTGGGATTGTATGAATGGAGTAGTTCAGAAAGATAGCTGGGCGCTAAATTATTCAGAATATTAAAAGTGAACAAAAGAATTTTAAAATCTATACGATATTTAACAGGGAGCCAATTTGGCTAAAATTGGAGTTATGTGTTCATGGATTCTCGTTCCTGTTAAAAGACGCGCAGCTGCATTTTGAATTAACTGAAGCCGGCAAAGAGAGAAGTGTTGGAGGCCCGAGTAGAGGGAGTACAGTACAGTAGTCCAATCTGGATGTAATAAATGCGTGGGTAAGCTTTTCAAGGTCCTTTAAAGGAAGGAACGGCTTTGCTTTGGAAATCTGACGCAACTGGTAAAAGCTGTTTTTACCACAGTGGACACCTGTTTCTCAAGTTTAAAAGAGCCATCCAGGAACACTCCGAGGTTTCTTACAGTGGGCGAGAGATGGCTAGCGAGAGGGCCTAGGGCATCAGCTAACTGGTCTAGCGGAGTGTGACTACCAAAGACTATGATTTCGGTCTTATTCTCGTTCAATGTAAGAAAATTATGTGATAACCAAATTTTAACTTCATGCAAACAGTTGAACAGAGGTTGCAAAGAAGCAGTCACATCGGATTTTAAAGTTGAATAAATCTGGATATCATCGGCATAACAGTGAAAGGAGATGTTGTATTTTCTAAAAATTAATCCCAACGGCAACATGTACAAAGAGAAAAGATGACCTCTTTGGTGACTCAGTCTAACCAATCCAAAGAAGAAAACACAGGGAAGGTTCTGATGGTTCAAAACATCTTACGTTTTTTGATATTGATGCGACTGTACTTGCTTGCAAGAACTCTCAAAACAACTCGGAATAAAGATAGCAGTTGTGTCGTTGAAACGTTAATAAGTATCACACCTTTCTATAATGATCTAACATGGGATGTAATCAAAAGTTCCATACAAATTCAATAAAATAAAAAATCTAATAAAATCAACACCTTACGCTTTATGTCAAAAATGCTGACTTCAGGTAATCTGACTACATGTAATTTTTCTATCTAATGTTGTCACATAACTGAAATGTGAAAACTCAAATTTAATGGAATCTGGTCAAATTTACTTGATTCAGTTTCCTTAAAGAGCAACCTTTGATTTTATATATTCCTGTTCCATTTTACTCAAAATGATTGCCTCATTTTTCAAAGAATCATATGCTGAGTGTCTACAACTTAAACTTGGCTGATCTCGTTTTCAAGATTATCGTCTAGAGACTTTCCTGCACATCTGCTATTCTTAATCACTCCCATTCTGACCACTTACTGTGCAATCTGTGATTTTACCGCATACCTCATCGTGGGCTGATGACTACTGATGGATGGCGAAACCACCAGTTGTCAAATAAACAATACAATCAATATTTTAGTCTTTTGCACTAACCTTCACACAGCTGAATGTCTGTTTAATAAATACTCCTGTTAATCCTGTTTCCTTTCTTTTATTTAGGTTTTTCATGCACCACAGCAGTGTAGTAATGCATAATATCACTACAGACGCTCACTGAAGTGTCCCATAGTTCAGAGATTCACACGCTCCAAATGAAGAGCTCATTCGATGACAGCCATCACTCCAACTTCACAAGCGCGCTCAGAGGAGATGAGCGTGTGTGGAGAGATTATGCTTTACACTGAAATGACCCTCCTGTCTGTATAGATATGTGCAGAATAGATTCAGTCCCTTTCACTTCATCACTGTGATCATCTTTTTCAGTCAGGCCCAATAACTACCTCCCGCCTCTACTTCTTTTTCCCCTCTCTCTCGATCTCTAAAAGCAATCAATTGTGAATTGGGCTCTGCCGGATAGTTTTTCTTTCTCTCCTCTCGGGAGTTCTTACCATTGAAATAGACTCTTTGACCGAGGCTCGGCACTGCTGCGTTTTCAGAGTGAGCCGTGCTTCTGGCCAGCAGTAACAGTGACATTGATCCCTCTGCTTTCTCTTCGTTAGCTTCAACCAGATGACATAAAAACTTCTCCACATCAAAAGAGCTGCATGAAATCAGACACCACAATGTGGCATTGCTGGACTTTTAACAAGCAGCCAACTGGTGTCACAGACACAATATGTTCACCTCCCACGCAGAAGCAGTTGTTTCCCAGAGAAACGAACTGGTAGTTTCCTCCTGTTTAATTCATCAGTGTGCACATTTTTAGTTCAAAAACTGTTAGCCTGGTGAAAAAAACTTTACTTTTTCCTCCGTTTTTATTATTTTGTTGTTGTTATTTTCTTATTTAGTCAAGTGTGAGCCTTTAAAAAAAAAAAACCTCCTCCTGATTAATGGTGTGCAGAAGCGATGAGAATATGAGATTTTACATGTTTCTACATTTTCTGACTGTTTTCCTTTTTTTCTCTTTGTGTGCTCACAACAGGAGAGGCGGTGCCTGCATGACTGCACTGATTGATTGTTTTCCTGTTGTAATTGATCTGTTGTTAGTTATGCATTATTGTGTTTTTATTGGCTAATATTTTTCATGAAGCACCTCTACGTGTGTGTCGGTGTGTTTGTGGAGAACAATACCCCACGGTTCAGGATTTTTCCATTTCTCCAGCTTTCCTGAAATGGCTTGTAATTTGAGATTAGGGGCCATCTGGGAGGGAAGAGGGTGAAATGTAATCCGAGCGCATTCACTTACTCAGTTTCAGCCCAGCTTTTGCAACAGAGCAGCATATTGGATTTTTCTGCAGGCGTGTTGGTGTTATTTTCTGTGGTGCTGGGGAATGGGCAGAGAGTGAGTGAGAGAGCGAGTGCGGTCGGCATCGACAACGGCCGCAACATGTAAAATTTATAATGTCCAGCAGCGCTCAATGAACCGGTGGTCAGCTTGATATACTAGCACAAGTCCCGTCTAATGCCTCCTTTCTTCGCTCTGACTCCACTGAACCACAAAGCAATACAGTTGCACTGATTAGAAGCTTTGTTCTCCTTTATAGTGGTCATTAGCTGCATCCCTGCCAGCTCTTCCTATGAGAGGTATTGGCTGCGCTTCAAGTGATGCCAAACTCTTGCAAGTTTTGAAATTAATGAATGTGAATGAGGGTGTTACTGTAAAATCTGTCAGCTCTTCTACAAACATAAATAACAAAGCGAGGATAATTGCTTCCATGGTGGCACCTACGGTACATTGTAAGTGATAATAGGTACCAGCATCAGCTTCAATTTAAGACGTTTATTACAGTGTGACATGTCACGTTTCAGCATCAACAAATCATTACCATGTTATTGGGACTCATTAGTTCAATTATTGAAAACAAGAAAGCTTTCGTGTCTCTGTAACGCCGGGTTTTACTTGGTTTTTCCTACTGTCAAAGTGTCAAACCTTTTTTTATCTCTTCATTAGCTCATCCACCTAGTTATTAGTAATGACTGAATCATATTAATTAACTTTACCAAGGGCCAAAGAGGAAAATGGTTTGAGTACCAAAACACAGGGATTCACAAATGGACGTCAGGTTAGCACTGGAAAGGGATTGTTGATGTGATTTGAGAGCCCGTTCTCACTCCCGAGACGTAACATGGCGACGTTTTGTCACGTCCCGCGGCGTTCCTGATGAACGCAAAAGGAGACCTTCGGCGTTCTTATGGTACGTGGCGGGTTATGGCTGAAATCCAGTGTAATGACGCTCCCGCGGTAATAGACGTTCCAGCCCTGTATTCCAGCCCTAAACCTAACCTTATCTCTAGCCCTAACCATAACCTTTTTCCTGAGCTTAACCAGGACTTTAATGATGTTAAATAGCGTGTGTTTGAAGAAAAAGAGCGAACATGTGTAGATTGAGTCCATGCGGTTCTCATATTTCCTCATTTTTCCGAGGTCGTCATTTAGGAACGTGGTGGGTAGCCGAAAACGTAATATGTTGACGATTTGTCACCTAGCGTGAAATGTTACGCTTTGGGAGAGAGAACGTGTTGGATTTGACGCTATAACATTTAAGTCAGTTGAACTGAAATAGCTAAGACTAATCATTAAACTCTACAAGACCCTACAGTTATGCTAGCAGCCCTGATGGGCATTAGCATTCGCCTTGTGGCTCTTTATGTGTTTGCTTTGGTTTTGTTCCACATACACAGGAAGGACCTCACATGACAAAAGCTTTACACTCTTGAAATTAACTTACACAGTTCGTGTTTGTTTCAGTTAACTTTGATAAATATGTTAAGTTGGCAGTGTGACTGCATAGTGCAGTCATAATATTAACACATTTCTTGAACTGACCTCTAACGGGCTCGGCTGGGCAACGGTGGGGCTCAAAGGCTGGATAGCAGAGGCCATAAGCCCCAGAGTGAAGTCTAGCAGGGCTGAAGCCAGATGGCCAGAGGTGACTGAGGTCACTGGCTGACACCCCGATCCCACCCCCAGCGGCCTTACGTCTTAACGTGGGAGGCAGACGAGGAGACTTGGGTGCTGGGCTGGCTAGACAGGAAAATTATGGTAAACTTCTCATTGGTAATTATGGACAAGATCTATCAACAACCTTTTTAGACTTTAGATAATTCACATGAAACCAGCTGCTCCCTTATTTGCAACGGGGTCACCACAGCCAATGGATTACATACTTGAATTGGCTCAGGATTTTCTGCAAGATGTCCTTCTTGGTGCATACTTCCCTGGAATTTATGCCTCCTCCTGGTCTTGGAATGGCAATGTTTTTGGTATTTTAGGTGAATGTGTTAAAACTACACTGTGGAGCCACTACACAGGGTTCTGTAAGAACTGAAGTAAAGGGGTACATGACCACCTCCTGGAGTGTCACGTGTGAGTGTGTGGTTTGCAGTTAGCGGATCCAGATCCAGGTTCTTATCTCAGCTTGGGTGGCGCTGTCACTTGGTGTTCGCTCGCTCTGTGGTATAGTATCGCTTCCTGTTCCTGCTCAAACACAGTGGTGTTTCTGAGTAGCTTATTTGCTTAGCAGTTTAATTAACAACTTTTAAATACATTCTTTTTTCACAGTATAATCTTCACGTGCTTCATCCGAAGCACACTTTCTCTGTACTCACTACCTAATTTATAGCCAAAGTATTCACTCACTGTCTCTGTACTGTTTCGCTAGCTTAGCTCGTAGCCGACCCGTTAGCACCATGGCTACTTCACCTGTCCCTTCTGCACTTTCTTGCTCATTGTGTCAGATGTTTAGTTACTCCTCGGCCTCCTTTAGCAGTAATGATATCTGTAACAAATGTAGCATATTTGCAGCTCTGGAGGCCAGGATTACTGATCTGGAGACTCGGCTTTGCACCCTGCTCTCACCCTTAGCTAGCCAGGCCCCTGTAGCTGGTGCAGCCGAAGATAGCGTAGGCCCCGCTAGCTGTTCCCCGGCAGACCCCAAGCAGCTGGGGAAAGGCTGGGTAACGGTGAGGAGGAAGCGTAGTCCTAAACAGAAGCCCCAGGTACACCACCAACCCGTTCATGTGTCTAACCGTTTTTCCCCACTCGGTGACACACCCGCTGGGGGTCAAACTCTGGTAATTGGTGATTCTGTTCTCAGACATGTGAAGCTAGATACACCGGCAACCATAGTCAATTGTCTTCCAGGGGCCAGAGCAGGCGACATTGAAGGAAATTTAAAACTGCTGGCTAAGGGTAAACGTAAATTCAATAAAATCATAATTCACGTCGGCAGTAATGACACCCGGTTACGCCAATCGGAGGTCACTAAAATCAATATTGAATCGGTGTGCAACTTTGCCAAAACAATGTCGGACTCTGTAGTTTTCTCTGGTCCCCTCCCCAATCAGACCAGGAGTGACATGTTTAGCCTCATGTTCTCCTTAAATTGCTGGCTGTCTGAGTGGTGTCCCAGAAACGATGTGGGCTTCATAGATAATTGGCAAACCTTCTGGAGGAAACCTGGTCTTGTTAGGAGAGACGGCATCCATCCCACTTTGGATGGAGCAGCTCTCATTTCTAGAAATATGGACAAATTTATTAAACCCCTCAAAACATGACTATCCAGAGTTGGGACCAGGAAGCAGAGTTGCAGTCTTACACGCCTCTCTGCAGCTTCTCTCCTCCTGCTACCCCCCCAAAAACCCATCTCCATAGAGACTGTGTCTGCTTCCAAAAAGACAAAAAACAAACTAAAAACCACCAACAAACAACTTAAACATTTACAAAGAAAGAACAATACAGTATCCACATCTGAACCAAAGAGTAAAACAGTGAAATGTGGATTATTAAATATTAGGTCTCTCTCCTCCAAGTCTCTGTTAGTACATGACTTAATAATTGATCAACAAATTGATTTACTCTGCCTTACAGAAACCTGGTTGCAGCAGGATGATTATGTTAGTTTAAATGAATCAACACCCCCGAGTCATTCTAACTACCAGAAATCTCGAAGCACAGGTCGAGGGGGCGGTGTGGCAGCAATTTTTCACACCAGTCTATTAATTAATGAAAGACCAAGACAGACTTTTAATTCATTTGAAAGCCTGATGCTTAGCCTCGTCCACCCCAGCTGTGAAATTCAGAAACCAGTCTTACTTGTTATCATCTATCGTCCACCTGGGCCTTACACAGAGTTTCTGTCTGATTTCTCAGACTTTATATCTAATTTAGTTCTGAGCTCAGATAAAATAATTATTGTGGGTGATTTTAACATCCATGTTGATGCTAAAAATGACAGCCTCAACATGGCATTTAATCTGTTGTTAGACTCAATTGGTTTCTCTCAAAATGTAAAAGAACCCACCCACCACTTTAATCACACTCTAGATCTTGTTTTAACATATGGCATAGAAACTGAACATTTAACAGTGTTTCCTGAAAACCCTCTCCTGTCTGATCATTTCTTGATAACATTTACATTTACAATAATTGATTACGCAGCAGTGGAGAGTAGACTTTATCAAAGTAGATGTCTTTCTGAAAGCGCTGTAACTAAGTTTAAGAATATAATCCAGCCACTGTTATCATCGTCAATGCCCTGTACCAACACAGAGCAGAGCAGCTATCTGAACGCTACCCCAACAGAGGTCGATTATCTTGTTAATAATTTCACCTCCTCACTACGTACGACTCTGGATACTGTAGCTCCAGTGAAAACTAAGGTCTCTAATCAGAAGTACCTGACCCCGTGGTATAATTCTCAAACACGTACCCTAAAGCAGATGACTCGTAATCTGGAGAGGAAATGGCGTGTCACAAATTTAGAGGATCATCATTTAGCCTGGAGAAATAGTTTGTTGCTTTATAAGAAAGCCCTCCGCAAAGCCAGAACAGCTTACTACTCATCACTGATTGAAGAAAATAAGAACAACCCCAGGTTTCTCTTCAGCACTGTAGCCAGGCTGACAAAAAGTCAGAGCTCTGTTGAGCCAACCATCCCTTTAACGTTAACTAGTGATGACTTCATGAACTTCTTCACAAATAAAATTTTTATCATTAGAGAAAAAATTACCAATAATCATCCCACAGATGTAATATTATCTACAGCTACTCTTAGTTCCATTGATGTTAAGTTAGACTCTTTTTCTCCAATTGATCTTTCTGAGTTAACTTCAATAATTACTTCCTCCAAACCATCAACGTGTCTTTTAGACCCCATTCCTACAAAACTGCTCAAAGAAGTCCTGCCATTGATTAATTCTTCGATCTTATATATGATCAACCTATCTCTAATAATCGGCTATGTACCACAGGCCTTCAAGGTGGCTGCAGTTAAACCTTTACTCAAAAAGTCATCTCTAGACCCAGCAGTCTTAGCTAATTATAGGCCAATCTCCAACCTTCCTTTCATATCAAAAATCCTTGAAAGAGTAGTTGTCAAACAGCTAACAGATCATCTGCAGAGGAATGGTTTATTTGAAGAGTTTCAGTCAGGTTTCAGAGTTCATCACAGCACAGAAACAGCTTTAGTGAAGGTTACAAATGATCTTCTTATGGCCTCTGACAGTGGACTCATCTCTGTGCTTGTCCTTCTTGACCTTAGTGCAGCATTCAATACTGTTGACCATAATATCCTATTAGAGCGATTAGAACATGCTGTAGGTATTACAGGTATTGCACTGCAGTGGTTTGTATCATATCTATCTAATAGACTCCAATTTGTGCATGTAAATGGAGAGTCCTCTTCACACACTGAGGTTAATTATGGAGTTCCACAGGGTTCAGTGCTAGGACCAATTCTGTTTACATTATACATGCTTCCCCTAGGCAGCATCATTAGAAGACATAGCATACATTTTCACTGCTATGCAGATGACACCCAGCTCTATCTGTCCATGAAGCCAGATAACACACACCAATTAGTTAAACTGCAGGAATGTCTTAAAGACATAAAGACTTGGATGGCCACTAACTTTCTGCTTCTTAACTCAGATAAAACTGAGGTCATTGTACTCGGCGCTGAAAAGCTTAGAAATATGGTATCTAAGCAGATTCTTACTCTGGATGGCATTACCTTGGCCTCCAGTAACACTGTGAGGAACCTTGGAGTCATTTTTGACCAGGATATGTCCTTCAATGCACATATTAAACAAATATGTAAGACTGCGTTCTTCCATTTGCGCAACATCTCTAAAATTAGAAATATCCTGTCTCAGAGTGACGCTGAAAAACTAGTTCATGCATTTATTACTTCCAGGCTGGACTACTGCAATTCATTATTATCAGGATGTCCAAAAAACTCACTGAAAAGCCTTCAGTTAATCCAAAATGCTGCAGCAAGAGTACTGACAGGGACTAGAAAGAGAGAGCATATTTCTCCTGTTTTGGCTTCCCTTCACTGGCTTCCTGTTAAATCCAGAATTGAATTCAAAATCCTGCTCCTCACATACAAGGTCTTAAATAATCAGGCCCCATCTTATCTTAATGACCTTGTAGTACCATATCACCCTATTGACACACAAATATATATCACAATGTCACCAGGAGACCGAGGCCCTGTACAGGCTCTTGGTAAATGCATTGAGGAAATTAATGACTGGTTGTGCCACAATTTTCTCCAGCTAAACAAAAATAAAACTGAGGTAATAGTCTTTGGCGCCAAAGAAAAACGATTACAGGTCACCAGAGAACTTCAGTCTATACACCTAAAAACCACAAACCAGGCGAGAAATTTGGGTGTAGTGATGGATGCAGACCTAAACTTAGAAAAACACATCAAGACAATAACAAAATCAGCTTACTGTCACCTCAAGAATATATCAAGGATAAAAGATCTGATGTCTCAACAGGACCTGGAAAAACTAGTCCATGCATTCATCTTTAGTAGGCTTGATTACTGTAACAGCATCTTTACAGGTCTACCTAAAAAATCAGTCAGACAACTACAGCTCATTCAGAACTCTGCTGCTCGAGTCCTCACTAAGACCAAAAAAGTGGACCACATCAGTCCAGCTCTGAGGTCTTTACACTGGCTGCCTGTCCGTCAGAGGATAGACTTTAAAGTTCTGATGCTGGTCTATAAAGCTCTGAATGGTTTAGGACCAAAATACATCAGTGACCTCCTGACCCAGTATGAACCTTCCAGATCCCTCAGGTCATCTGGATCCGGTCTTTTATCAGTTCCCAGAGTCAGAACCAGACACGGAGAAGCCGCATTCAGCTTTTATGCTCCTTATATCTGGAACAAACTCCCAGAAAGCCTCCGATCAGCTGAAACACAGTTTATTTAAATCCAGGTTGAAGACTCACCTGTTCTCAGCTGCATTTGAATAAAGCACCAAATCCACACTTAGGCTTAAATTTCAAAACTCACATTTTAATTACTGATTTTATCTACTGTTCTGATTTTATCTGTTTTGATTTTATATACTGTTTTGTTTGTTTGTTTGTTTGTTTGTTAATTAGTTAGTTTGTTTGCTTGTTTTAATCAATTTTAAATCATGCTTTTTATTTGTTTTTGTTTCTAATGTCTCTGTAAAGCACTTTGAATCACCTTGTTGTTGAATTGTGCTATACAAATAAACTTGCCTTGCCTTGCCTTGCCTATTAGAGCACTTCGCTCTCGCTCTGCAGGCCTACTTGTTGTTCCTAGAGTATTTAAAAGTAGAATGGGAGGGAGAGCCTTCAGTTTTCAGGCCCCTCTTCTGTGGAACCAGCTTCCAGTTTGGATTCAGGAGACAGACACTATCTCTACTTTTAAGATTAGGCTTCAAACTTTCCTTTTTGCTAAAGCATATAGTTAGGGCTGGACCAGGTGACCCTGAATCCTCCCTTAGTTATGCTGCAATAGATGTAGGCTGCCGGGGGATTCCCATGATGCATTGAGTTTTTCCTTTCCAGTCACTTTTCTCACTCACTATGTGTTAACAGACCTCTCTGCATTTAATCATATCTGTTATTAATCTCTGTCTCTCTTCCACAGCATGTCTTTTATCCTGTCTTCCTTCTCTCACCCCAACCGGTCGCAGCAGATGGCCCCGCCCCTCCCTGAGCCTGGTTCTGCCGGAGGTTTCTTCCTGTTAAAAGGGAGTTTTTCCTTCCCACTGTCGCCAAAGTGCTGCTCATAGTGGGTCATATGATTGTTGGGCTTTTCTCTGTATCTATGAAGCGCCTTGAGGCGACATTTGTTGTGATTTGGCGCTATATAAATAAAATTGAATTGAATTGAATTGAATTGAATGGAATTGAATTGAATTAGATTGCAGACTCAGAGGTAGATTCAAAACAAGAGAAACAAACAGCCTAAACTGGAATCTAGAACTTACATGACTGAGTAAACAGGGCGCACACACACAAGGAGGGAATGACAGCGACACGATGAGGAAAGGAGACAAACTGAGGATCCAACCAACGAAACAGGGGAAGCAAAAACTAAACATAACGCACGCAAGACTGTCACAATAAAACAGGAAACAGACAGAGACCAGCCACAGGAAAACATGGGAAACACACACTGAACTCAATGACTAAATACAGGGAGTGAAGGAAGGCGACAGAGACAAGACTAGAAAGAAACAGAACGAGGGTGAGAGACTGAGGAACAGAGGAAAGCTAGCATTCACTGTAACAAGGATTAACTGCCCGCCTGTAGATGCACTTGGAAAAAAAATGACAAGACTCTGGAGCATGCTCAGTGGAAAAAGTGTCCAATGCTGAGAATAAAGCTGGTTTCTTCATTTAGAAGTGTGATGTCTCTTAAGCAGCAACCTCCCTTGTGTAAGTGGTTTTAATTTGAAGAAAAACAGCACGTGTCCTCTTTAGCAAATGAAATTGTGGCCTAATTCAGGTAGTTTATATATGAGAGTCACTGATGAACAGAAGGGGGTGTAATTTTAATATTATCTTTAAGTACTGCATAAAAGAGTACTTTGATATACTCATGTTTGACAGAGTCCAAATGCTTGATTGTTTGTCACAAAAGAAAACTCAAGACCACATCAATTAGCTATTGATTGCCTTAATGGTGTTTTCAAGTGATTTTTGAGTGTGTGTGTGTGTGTGTGTGTGTGTGTGTGTGCGCCATTGACAAGGCAATATGTGTTTCAAGATACTCAATTTGATCACAAAGACCACGGGGCATTTCAGTCTGTACTGAACACACACATTATTTGATTGAGGAAGTTTCTGGGTATTTGTCTTGTGTGTAATGATGCGCTCAGGCACCACAAAGGGATTGAGCTTTCTGTTTTCACTTGCTACTGTTACAATCACCTGTTATATTATATTTAGCTCATGTGTTCCTTCATAATGGAATTAATATTGCCTTTCATTTAGATTTCACAAAGTGAAATCTTGCTATCTATAATAGCGTTTAGAAATACTTAAGGGTTATGCTGGAATATGTCTGAGTACACTATCCTCTCATGTATTAATCATTGCTTTCAACCCGAGGCAGAGGCGAGCTGTGTTTATCAGCAGCTATGATGAACTGCACCCTTTCTCCTCAGCAGCTGAAGCATGTTTAGCGCTATAAGCGATGAAAATGATCCTCAGTCATCCAGATGTGTAATCTGACAAAATGCAAACTTGCAGCTCAGTTATGAACTACTTTTTGTTTAGTTTATGATTATCAGTGCATTTTGATCACTGTTTGTCAAACACAGCTGTTGTAATATTGCAAAAGTTTCGCGAGATCCTGAGTTTGTTTTGCGAGAAAGTCCGTCTTAATTTTTTTTTTCTCCCATGTCCCCTGCGGCGCTCCTTAAGATACAACCTGATAACACGAAAGAAACGCTGCCCTTCTGCAGCCCTGCAAAAACCCAGAGACTTCTTACATAGTGCTTTTCTACTTGAGCAGTCAAAGCACTTTATACTACAAGCTTCATTCACACACAAGCACTTTTCTATGCCTAAATGCTTTCAAAACTAGCATTCGTACTCTGATCAGTATCTTGCTTTGGCATGCAGACTCAAGCAGACTAGAATTGAATCACCAATCTTCCAATTAGCAGATGAGCTCCTCTATCCCCTGAGTTACAGCCACCAATTTATAGCCTTTAAACTAAAAATGAACATTGGACATTAAATAAATGCTTCCCAATGTTGAAACAATAAAACAAATATTTTGAATTCATATAAATTGAATTATTCTGCTTGCAAATAACAGCTTGTATCTCCAAGAGTTAGGTTTTGATAGATTTTTGTTGTACCACTAAAGTTCTTTCTGTGCTCCTGGAGGAAAACAAAACAAAAAAAAGAGAAAACTATGAAGCCTTGATCTGAACACCAGTGTTTGCTTGTGCTCAGAGCATGGCCATCATTTCCAGTGGAGGGAGCAGCTGTGCTCTCCTAGACAGCCGTATGACCAATGGCAGCACATACTGCCTTGATTTACTGCCAGGATCTATGGCCAAAGTCCAGCTAAAGTGAACTCTGGCCCTAAAGTGAATGACCACCTCAGAGCATGTACAGTGGGAGTCAGGAACTTTCAGAGTACTTAAGACAGAAAAAAGGTTGCTGTAGAAAAAAGTAGTAAAATTGTTAGTTTCAATCCAACCAGGACTAAAATGTATTTATCATTGCTGTGAATGTCAGAAGATGACGTACCAGGTTACAGTACGGTTATTGTTTGCATTCTGTAGGAATGATCTAATCTATAACGCTTGTTTATTTCTTTAATCAAATGGTTGGCATATCATTACCAATGAAAACTTGCACACCATCCGTCCATCACAGTTCAGCCCAGCCCCCAAACCATCCTTTTTCTGCTGCTAATCCAGGCCTAGTCGCAGTATGAGCAGAGATTCCCAGATTTCCCTCTCCACATCACCTTCTGCAGCACATCTGGGTGAGCCTCTCTTTCATTTCCATCCAAGATCTTATCTTTTTTGGTCACTACCCACTGTCATTGCCATAGATAGAGATATAGATTGACAAGTAAATCAATAGCTTCACCTTCACACCTTCAACAGTATCCTCAGATACTTCAATTCCTCCACTTGAAAAAGCAATACGTTTCCAACCCAGAGTGGGCATTCCCTTTTCCCAATGAGAACTATAGTCTCATACTTTGAGGTACTAATTCTCATCCTGGCCACTTCACATTCTTCTGCAAACCACAACAGTGTGAGTCGGGCGTTATCCCAAAGCCAAGAAAGAACCGAATTAATTTGACACCAGCGTTGTTACGTGATGCATTCAAGCGACACAAAGCTACATACTATGGTTTGATGCCTGAGGTAGCAGCAGGTGTTATGCAGGACTAGTACTTAGCAAAAAAAGCTTGATTGGTGTCCTTAGAGAAGCCTGAAGGAAGCAGCTGGGATGAAGGTAAAATCAATGTGGATATGTTCATTAGATGATCTGAGGTTAATAGCATTACTGATGCTGCTCTGCTGTCTGGCCTTCGTGACAAAAGGTCAGCCTGAACCTATTAATACACTTGCAGGTCATACGTGGCTGCATGCAGGGAGTACTCTACTGAAACCACAGTAATACAAACCTTCTCTGCACAGCTCGATCGTGTCCCCACCATGGCTGTCGCCGGCTTTGTGTCAAAAGTAATTAGTGATGAGTTTCTAAAACAGCTCAGCGTGACTCGCGACCCCACCCACTAACACTCCCACTCACCTCAACACGCAGCCACACATGCCCTCCGCTGCCGGGTGCAGCACGAGCCTCCCCCCTAATGACAAGGGCGTGTGTTGCAGTGTGAAGGGCTGTTATTTTCTGACATGGGAGCAATTTAACACATCGCGGCACATTGTGAATTAAAGTGAAATTCTTTTTCTCACTCCGAACAAGATTCGGAATATGAAATGTGACATCAGACTCAGCCACTGACAAAAATGACCTTTTCCCCACGTCCGAACAACTTAATCCACCTCTCGTTTGTCTTTTGGCCGTTCTTAGAAGTTTTCAAAAATTTAAGTTTTTTCTTTTTACAAAACCTGAGAATTTCTTTTCTTTCTTTAGACGGGGAGAAACGGGGGTGAATAAGAACCATTTGGCATTTGTTCCCTAGATTTGAACCTTTGTGGCTCTCTTGTACGAGGCACAGCCTCACGTCAGCTGATGAAAGAAGCAATTTCCCTGCAAATCTAAACTGGTAGTCCTGCTTTGCTTCATTAAGAGGAAAGAGATTACCATGAGCAGGGATTTACCCATGATGTTGTACAATAGCAAATCTATTTCTCTCCATGTTATGTAACTTTCTGGGCCTGGAAGAATGCCACTTGCCCTCTCTCACTTGCTTACTCACCCTAAAACTGCAATTTCCCTTTGGGATTAATAAAGTGCTCTGTCTGTCTGCGGCCACTTAACTTGATGGCTGGATTTTACTCACATTCCCTCACGAGGCGAAGACTCAAAGGGCAGCCCTCTGGCTCTTCACCCTCAAGGAAGCCAGTAGGTGAAGCTGCAGGGCATCTTCCTTTAGCCATGTGCATTTGATGGATGACGGGGGATGAGGTATAAGCTGGAGAGTTGACTGGGAGGCAGTAAGTGCATGCCAAAGTATTGGTCACATGGAGAGCCATGCCTAGCTAGCCTTCAGGACGGAGGATGCCGTGACCCGGTGCCCACAGGAAACATTTCTACAGATTGGAAAAAATATAAGCACTCAGCTGAGAGTTACTGCTCATGTGCTTCTTTCTGATGGCCTCTGGACTGAAACTAGTAATGGATTACAAGAATATTACAGAGCCATATGCACTATGCAGCTTTCATTTTTTGTCGTTGTATTAGATGATTTTCATTGCCAGTGAAAAAGCTACCCTTACATTCTTGTTTGTCTTTAACAGCTGGGACTGATGATGATAAAGACGGACGAATTTTCTGTGTGATGCTTGTTCTCACTTTGCTTTGACTTCAGTGTCTTCTTTTGCACTTGATAATGGTAATCCTGACATGTCCTTTAATAAGTCCACTAACACCTAGTGTCTGTGGCACATACTCAGTGTTGGGGAGTAACGGAATACATGTACCGCCGTTACGTATTTAAAATACAAAATATGAGTAACTGTATTCCGTTACAGTTACCGTTTAAAAAGGTGGTATTTAGAATACAGTTGTTGTTGTTTGACAGCTACGTTCTGTTGTTCCAGGTTGCAGCGTTACGGTTGCCATGGTTACAGGGTGACGCTCTCTCTGCGTGTTTCCTGGGTGAGAGAGGCCTTTTTGTTGTTGTTGTGCTAAGCTAATAGGCAGAATGCTACAGGTATAGCTCTAAAGAATGTAGCATCATAGGCAGTGTAGTCCGTGCTGCAGGGAGAATGGACTGCCATACACGTTATGTGTCTGTGAGCGAGGAGGGAGAAAAAGGAAAAGTACGAGCTGTCATCGAGCAAAAACGGGAGCTGGAAGCATGTAAATATAATAATAACCACTGCAGCCAAGAAGAGAGCCTGACGAGCCCAGTTGTAAGTAAGCTATTAAGACTCGACTGTACACCGTGTTCGTGTTTTCCTCCAAAAACAATAAGTTCCATTGGAGCAGCCTTTCAACGCCTCTCTCTGTCTCTCACTAGCAAAGTTGACCCAGACAACAAAGTAAAGCTAGTTTTCAGCTACGAGCCGACACAGAACCCACCGTATTAGCCAGAGGTCCCTTTACTACGGTTCGGAGCCGCGGACCTTCAGTAACAGTAATAAATCACAGCAATAGTACATTCATGTAGTTGTAAACAGCGTGATAATATATTAAGTAATCCAAAGTATTCAGAATACGTTACTCTCATTGAGTAACGTAACGGAATACGTTACAGAATACATTTGGGGCATGTATTCTGTAATCTGTAATGGAATACATTTTAAAAGTAACTTTCCCAACACTGCACATACTCCAACAAAAACTCCACACTGGGCTGAAAAACTTCAGGTAATATTTTGCTAGAGACAACTCCAGCAAGCAAGCCGATTAAGGTTGGTCAGCTAGTTGTGAAATTAAGTTATTTTTTAATTCATTTTTGACGGCACTGCTGGCCTACCGTGCCACAACAACACTCAACTGCTATATACAGTGATCTCATACGGACATGCAGTATGTACTGTTTTAACTGATGATAGCTACATGCAAGATTGCATTCAGTTACAACACTGCAGTTCATTCAATGGCTGACAAGTTAGTTTTCATTATTAAATGCAACTATAAGGTTAAGTGGCTGCAGATAGAGTAAGCAGTGGTTGTTTAAGGCAATGCTTTGTTCAAATGAAAGCTATAGATATGTATGTATTCCATGTATTTCAAAGGGAGGAGAAAAGTTCCACATTTCACTTTTTGTTTTGCCTTGAAGGCCAATATCATTGGTGTTAAGCAGCCGTGTTGCCCTTCTTTATTGATGTGCATATCACAGCAGCAGTGGGCTCTCCACCCGTCTCATGTTTGCAGGAGGCATTTTAAACCAGCAGCCCTGCGTGGAGCCTCCATGTCAGATCTCCGGGAGAGGCACATTGATCTCGTTAAAGTGTGCCTCATTGTGCCCTCTGGAAAGAGAGAAAGGGTTGTGTTGAACTGTAATTGATAGATTGATAGTTCACCCTCTAGTGACTAAATGGAAGCAATGCCCACCCTTTTCTTGCGCTTTCAGTAATCATACACAGCTACGCACACATGCAGCAAGATGCTGGGACTGCCGGATGGAACCTAGAGATGGGCTCTGAAACAGATTCACAATGCTGCATAGCATGCCTTTCTTTTATTATTCCTTGTAATCAGAGTGATTGTGTGCAACTGCATATTGATCTGGTCCTCTGGCCACCAATCTAGAGGTTAATTCATGCCAAAGGGGGTAGTGGCCCAGCATGGCATCAGTCAGATTATCTGGTGCAGTTGTAATCAACTAATCACTGACCGTCAACATGCAGGGTCACATGTTTGCTGCACCCGTGATCCACAGGACTAACAAGTCCGATTTTTCCTGAGGCTGATTTATTTTATTGAATTTAGACATGTTCGTAAAAAGTGTGTGTGTATTTACAGGTATATACTAGGGGTGCAACGATACACAAAATTCACAGTTCGGTTCGATACTTTGGTGTCACGGTTTGATATTTTTTCAATACAAAAAAAAAATGTTCATGCTTTTTTAATTTGTCATTTATTAAAATTATAAATATATATTTTAATTCAAAAGTACAGTTTTTAAATTTAATGTTGCTGAAACAACAAAGTAATAAAAAAAATAAATCTATCTGATGGAGAAATCCCTCATCTTTGGAAAAGAGAGTTTATTACAGAGAAATGTCTCTTTCCAAAATAAAAGCTATACTATACGCTTCTTCTGGGCTATATTCTCAGCAGCATATTAAACATATCAGGTCCCATAAGGAGAATCATGTGCTAACGGCTGTCTAAATGACTCGGGTAAAGTTTGTAGCATGCTGCTTGTTGTTTTTGTCTGCATCCACTTGTCTTTGCACTAGGATGATGTCGGAGTAAATGTGCAGTCATATTCATTGTGTTCCCACTAGTGCTGTCAGCGCTAATCTGAAATGACGTTACAACACGGCATATCTCCGTTAACGAGCTACCGCGGATCGCCCTGTGCGTGGGGCTGGACAGCGTCAACATGTTAATGAGCTAACTGCGCTAACACACTAGTTCCCACCAATGTAATTGAGCATTGCGTGGCACATCCGACATACTGTTTTACTTTAGTCCATGACGCGCTTACCTTCAGGGTCATACTTCACATGAAAACCAAAATAGTTCCAAACGCCAGATCTGAATGAGGGTGGGGGAGGTTCAATTTGCCATGTTGCAACGAGAGCTTAACTTCTGTCTCGCTAGCTTGCGCTGCGCTCAGTGAATCTGCGTTCGACTACTCCGCCTAGGCTGCACTGTCGAGCGCAGATCCACTGAGTGCTGAACACAGACAGCATCGTCAGGAGGAAAGTTGATAAAATAAATTAAAAATTTTGTATTGTTCGATACATATGCGTACCGAACCGAAAGCACTGTATCGAACGGTTCAATATCGATACGAGTATTGTTGCACCCCTAGTATATACATACTTTAGCTTTGGTTATTTAACCCTAACAATCCAGTTGGCTCATAGTTTACCAGCTCTTTTGTTGAAGCATATTTGTAAACCTAATGGTTTATCTGCTTCTTGGCTAAAGAACCAGATAAAGACAGCATCGTTCTGATTGGTTACTCTTGCAAAATAAATATTCAATCAGCATGTGACTTGGGGCTCAGTGGGCATATTAATATTAATCTCTCTTTGTGACATCATGAAGAGCTAGGAGTAGAAAAAACTGTCCAAAATTGAGAGTTTAGAGGAATCTGAACTCTGACCTCATTATTTCAAACTTTGGTGATTATGAAGGAAAAGGACATTTGACTGTAAACAAGCAAAAGCATAATATGACAGCACTATTCACTCCTGATATACATGAGTGTCTTTTGTCATACAGATCAAAATTAGATGGAAGGAAGAACTGCCAGGTTCAGTGGGCCACACAATGCAGAAAAACCTGGACTAGAAAACGTTTTTGCATCGTGTGCTACGCATGCATATTTAATTCAAATGACTAGGCGCCATATTTAAGGCAAGTGCCCTTTTATTTCATCAGTATTTCATTTCACTCACATGCTTCACAGATGGCTAAAGTTTGCGTTTTGGGAAATTGTTCCATGAGCTTCGTTGTATTTGTGTGTAACGAGATCACAATTGGGCTAGCTAGGTCCAGTAGGAAGTGAAGATAGTTTAATGCTTTAATGGTTGGTTTCAGAAACCTTGCATGGAACAATAAATAACCCTTGTAACTGATACAGATTATGTAGCTCCAAATCACAACAACTGTCACAAGTCACTTTTTATTGTAAGGTAACAACAATATCAGAGAGAAAACCCCAACAATCATCCAATCACCTATAAGAGAGCCGGAAGGAAGAACTCTCATTTAACAGGAAGAAGCCTCTGGCAGAACCAGGCCCAGGATACAGCAGCAGCCATCTGCCATGACTGGTTGTGAGTCTACTACAAATATGCATCATCATTTAATGATAGGAGAACAGGGTGCATTCATCTAAGAATACTCGCCAGTGATTATGGTATCAAAGCATCCTTGGGATTGTCCGCTGATGTTACTCAGCTTAATTATTATTCCTGGTTGTAACAACTCTTTGCACTGGCCGGTGTAGCAACAACAGATGTTCGGAGACAGAACAACCAGAGTTGTAGTAGAAAAGCTTCATTCTGTGATTTTTAAGATGCATGGCTTGAATCACATAGAAGCAAATCTCATGTATCGTGTGAACATTTGGCCCAACAGGAAGGTCTAGTCTCAACTGTACTGTCTCTGGAAGTTGGTGTGTAAACATTTTCAGTTTCCTTCCAGTCAAAGTCAGACTTCAGCAATTATTCTGCCACATTTGACTTTTCAGTATACAATAGACACATCTTCTTTTCTTCTTTGTCAATATGTGAGGTTTACTTATGCACAGCAAGTTATGAGGCTGCAGGACGCGGCAAGGCCACGGTGAGTCATGGTAAATGGATGCTTCTTGGTTTGCACTCCGTCTCTTAGCGTTTACTGTTTCATTTATTCATCTGGACATATTCATATATTTCCAGCCACTGTTTAACTGATCATTCTGTTTGTGCATACAATCAACAATTTGCTTTTGATTAAAAAGAAAACTTGTGCCAATTCATATTCTACTAATTTGGCTGAGCAAAGCACATAATTACATTTTGGATGCATGGTTTTATTTTTGTTTTGTTTTTTTAAATGAATGTTATTATTTGATAATTTCCTCCGTTTGGGGATGTCACAATGCTCCGTATTTTTGCATCCGCTGATGCAAGACTGATGTTCTTTTTCTATTGTAAGCATAATTCGTAGAAGCCTGACTTATTTCAGTTTATTTAGAGTAGAAGCCAATCTGTACTTCACATCATATTATCTCATAGCAGTCTTATTAAATTAAGCAGTCTAAATTAAAATTGTAATGTTTTAGCAAAGACTGTACATAACAGACTGTCATGGTCTTAAGGTTGGATTGTGTTGTAGATTCTTATTTAATTCTTGTTGTTTATTCTTGTTTTATTTTAAGTTTTCATTTCTTTTAGTGATTATTCACCAATGATTTGTTGTAGCGAGTTTTTGGTAAATGGCTAGATTTTGTTTTTGTTTTGTTTTTTATTCTGTTGTTGGAGTTGTTGTTGGAGGCTGCCTCTCTGTATTGTTTTAGGGTCTTTTCCTTACAGTATAAACCGCATTTAGGTGACTGTCGTGATTTGGTGCTATATAAATAAAACTGAATAAAGCGAGTAATAAAAAGTAATAGAATAAACCATATTTCTGTGGTCTGACTTCTATAATCAAGTGCAACATGGAATATCCACATGGGCTTTATTGGATGTTGCCAGAAATCTTTTGAAACATTTTCCTTGGTTACCCTGTAGTAAGTACATGTGAGAGACAGAAGATGCATTGGTGTGTAAACATCCAAATTGAATAACACAAACACAATCTGAAGCTTTTCCATTGCGAATGTGGCGCTACTTTAGGCTCTAACATTAAATGAGGTCTTCTCAGTCTTCCAAATTCATGCAAAGCCTCCACCGAATGCCTTGAGCACTGCTGCTGAGAGTGATTTAAACCCCATCACCGCCCGTTTGGGATATTTGATCAGTTGTAGCCATGGTTACAGAAGAGGAGCGTTTAAGGCAGTTTGAGCTCAAGGATAGAGAGGGAAAATAAAGTTGAGGAAAAACAATGAGATAATGATAGAAGTCCTTCAGTGAAGCATCAAAACATGAAAAGAAAGAGACTATACGATTGAGCAAGAGTGAAAAATGTGAGTGAGACTGAGCTTTTCAGCGAAATAATTATTTTCACAGCTTCCATTGCTGTAGATCATTCCCGCCTGGAGCCCAAGGTCAGCTCAGACCAGGCAGCCAAAGCTTGAGGAGCTCTGCTCTTTCGTCTTCAGTGTGCCATCCACACTAAAGATATGTGTTCATCTCTATTTCACTTCTTTTTCTTGAAACCAGGATAATAGGCACATTAAGTCTTGTGTCATGCCTGCAGCTGTAATTCTCTTAGACTTGTTCTTCTTTCTGTGCACATGCCTCACTTCCTGTCTTCTTTAATCATTGCGATCATCCACAAGCTCCAGATTACCTTACTTGTCTCTTCTTTCCCCTCTTATATCCTGGTTTAGGTCTGAACAGCGCCAATACAACATTACTACACTGTGGGGTAAATGATCCATATGGTCTGAGTGACTAGTGTTACTAAATAAGAGTTAATGTAACCCAGATGAAACCAATTTAAATGTGATACTTACACGTTGTTGTTATTCATAGATTTGCATTTGCAGCCAGAATCTTACCTGGTCCAGCATAAGGAATGCAGGGGGTGACTTTTTGCACACATGCCCTATGCTGTCCTCGCCCTGAGTCTCTTAGTTTCACCAGCTAGACAGCGAGATAACGATGTTCCAATAACCAGACTTATTTCCTTTTTGCGCTGATTTATTGAAGAATGGCCTCTGACCATTGCCTTCTCTTTGACCATCGTAAAACTGAAAGTACAAAATACTGTATTAGCTAACTAACATTGAAAACTAGCTTGTTACACTCTTACAACAAGCTAACAAGATAAAACTTTCAAATGTACAAATTATCGAACCATTTTTACACAAAACAAAAGATAATAATTATTTTATCGACACTCATACTTACAGACATATCTTGTCCAAGGCAACAACATTTTAAGGTCCGTATTAGCTTAGAACAATAACCTTACGGTATCACTTTCCGCCATCTTTTATTTCTTCTTCACGTTCTCATTTTTCCTTTCCCAAAGTAACCGAACCCATATCACAAAGCAGCCACTAGAGGGAGCTCTAGGGCAGTTTACAACTCTAATATCCCATTTAAGTTATAAAAGGCAGAACACTCCCCGCCTGGTACAATATAATTGTGCCACTACAACAAACTTTTCTAATAAACCTTTTGAACAGTTTAGGGCTATTTCAAACACTTATTTATCACTTGATAAAAGCAAAACCATATCAGCGATGGGTCTCAAAAACACTTTTTCATTTCCATCCTTCACAGTCTTTACTTCTGCTTTTCGAACCTTATTGTCCTTGCTCTCAAATGTTCTTACAACTTTTCCCATGGACCAGTCATTTCTGTGTGCGAGAGCATCTTTCAATAACACAACATCACCAACTTTTATGTTTGTTTTATCATCAGTCCATTTTCTCCTTTGCTGTAGTGTTGAAAGATATTCACTTTTCCACTGTTTCCAAAAAGAGTCTGCCAAACACTGTACTTGCTTCCATTGCTTTGAGTAGAGGTCTGGCGGTCCAAAGCTTCCTGTTGGTGCAGATAATGCATTGACCTTTTGTGTAAGGAGCATTGCTGGAGTGAGAAGGTTTGGTTTGTCTGGATCTGTTGAGACTGGTACAAGTGGTCTTGCATTCATTATTGCCATTACTTCTGCCATGAATGTACTTAACACTTCATGCGTTAGTTGGACATGTACGGCTTTCAACAGAATACCATCCAGGATGCGCCTTGCTACTCCAATAAGTCTCTCCCACGATCCACCCATGTGTGACGAGTGTGGGGGATTAAACAGCCATGTGCATCCTTTCTCTTGCAGGTATGAGTTTAGTTCTGTATCCTTGTGATCAATTTGCAACTCATTGCATGCTCCAACAAAATTTGTACTTCTATCAGATCTGAGTATTTGAGCAGGTCCACGGATGCAGAAAAATCTCCTCAGCGCATTGATGAAGCTGGATGTTGACATTGTTTCAATGAGCTCAATGTGCACAGCTCTCGTGGACATGCAGGTGAAAAGCACAGCCCAGCGTTTACTGTCTGCACTCCCTCCTCTGGTGCGACGTGTGGTGACCGTCCAGGGTCCAAAGACATCCAGTCCTACACTAGTGAACGGTGGCATTGGTGTCAGCCTGTCCACGGGTAAATCTGCCATTTTTTGGGTCTGAAGTCGTCCTCGAAGCTTTCGACAAAGAACACACTTGTAAATAACAGAAGAGACGAGCCGTTTACTGCCAATAATCCAAAATCCAGCACCTCTGAGCGCTCCGTCTGTTAGGTGACGCCCCTGATGTGCTACCTTCTCATGATAGTATCTAATAAGAAGGATGGCTATATGATGAGCATTTGGGATTATGAGTGGATGTTTCTCATCTTTTGTTAGGTTAGCAGGTGCCAATCGACCTCCTAGTCTGAGGAGCCCATCTTCATCAATAACTGGATTTAATCTTTGAAGACAGCTTTGTTTTGGAAGTGGCTGATTTTCTTTTATGCATCTGTACTCTTCTTTGAACGTTTCACTTTGTACTGTGTGAATTATGAACTTTGCTGCTTTAGACGCTTCATCTGCGGTGTTAGTTTCACTGAAACACTTCCAGCCTTTACCGTCTGTGTTTGTTTTCTTGAATGATGCTGCCACACGCTTTAGTGATGCAATAGTGCGACACAATCTCATCCAATGAGAGAATCTTTCAAAACGGCATGGTTCTAGCTGTGTTACTGAGGCTTTGGTAACAAAACTTGTTATATCAGGTCTGATCTCTGCATCTGTGTCAGGATCGATCAGTGTGAAACTATCACAGTGAGACTTCTCTATGTCGTGTTGTGTCAAAAAGGAAGGACCACTAAACCAGCTTGTAGAAGCCAATGCAGAAGCTGCAATCGGTCTAGTGGCTGTGTCTGCTGGATTGTCACTAGTGGCTATGTAAAACCACTGTGCTGGATGTGTAGTCTTTCTGATTCTAATCACTCGGTTAGCCACGTAAGTGTAGAACCTCTTTGTGTTGTTGTGTATGTAACCAAGAACGATTTTACTGTCTGTGAAAAATCTGACAGTGTCTACTTCAATGTCAATCTCATCTCTAATGAGTTCGTACATCTCTACAGCTAACACTGCTGCACATAACTCCAATCTAGGAACAGTGTGGGCGGGTCTTGGGGCTACTTTGGACTTGCCCATGATGAAACCTGTGTGCCACTGACCTTCACTATCAATAGCTCTCAGATATGCCACTGCTCCTATAGCCATGGTGGAGGCATCTGAAAATATGCACAGTTCTTTTTTCACAGCAACGGCCTGGGAGAACAGGAAGTAGCACCTCGGTACCTGTAGCCGCTCAAGATCCTTCAATGAGCTTCTCCATCTGCTCCATTCATCTTCTCTTTCTGCAGGAAGTGATTCATCCCAGTCCTTTTGCTCTGAGGTCAATTCACGGAGAAGAGCTTTTCCCTGCATTGTGATGGGTGACACGAAACCCAGCGGGTCATACAGACTGTTAACAGTGGCTAAGACACCTCTCCTGGTGAACGGCTTTTGTTCAGTGGTGACGTGAAAGGTAAAACAGTCCTTCTTAAGATTCCACAGTACCCCCAAGCTCCTTTGCAGGGGTATGTCGTCCAACTCTAAATCCAAGTCTTTTAGATCCTTGGCTCTCTCGGCAGCAGGAAACGCTTCCACTACTTTGTGGTCATTAGAGGTTATTTTATGTAACCCTAAGTTTGACTGTGCCAGCATCTTTTGAGCGCTTGTGAGTGTCTCAACAGCTTCTTCCACTGTTGCTGTGGATGCGAGACCATCATCAACATAAAAATGTCTCATTACAAACTGCTTTGCATCATGTCCGTGCTCTTCTTCTCCCTCGACTGCAGCACGCCTCATACAATAAATAGCCACAGCTGGGGAAGGGCTATTCCCAAAAACATGAACCCTCATTCTATAGTCACAAATACCTTGGTCGGGATCATTATCTTCATACCAAAGGAATCTCAGATAATCCCTATGATCCTCTCTCACTTCAAAACAATAAAACATTTGTTGCACATCAGCTGAAAATGCTACAGGCTCTTTCCTAAAACGCATAAGGACACCCAGTAGTGTGTTATTTAGGTCGGGTCCACTTAATAAGACTTTGTTAAGGGACTGTCCTTCAAATTCTGCACTTGAGTCAAAGACTACTCTCAGCTGATTAGGTTTTTGTGGGTGGTACACACCGAAGGATGGCAAGTACCAGTGTTCTTGGTTTGAGTCCAAAGGTGGAGCGACTTCTGCATGGTCATTGTCCAGCATGTTTTGAATGAATTCGATATATTGTCTTTTCATTTCAGGGTTCCGGTCCAGTGTCTTTCTGAGAGATTGGAGGCGCTTGAATGCTTGCTCTCTGTTACTTGGAAGCTCTGGTCTTGGAGAGCGGAATGGCAAAGGCGCCACCCAGCTGTTACATTCATTTTGATACACCTCCTTCTCCATGATGTCAATGAAGTCTTTGTCCTCTACTGACAGTGCTGGTTTGTCATCATCTTTTGTCCTGTCAAAAACAGTTTCTCCCAGTTGATTGGTGTTTGTGTTTCCCCTGTCCTTTTTGGGGTTGTGTGTGGTGTTTAACTGGTCTTTGATTTGAAACGTGTTAGGACATGGGCAGAGGTAAGAAGCACGGCCATTCTGAAGAATATGTGTTTTGAGAACACTCACACTAGGGGGCTTATGCGTCTTCCCCATGCAGGCTTCCCCAACTATAACCCAGCCTAAATCCAAACGCTGCGCATAAGGTGTATTGTGTGGCCCATTGATTCTCTCTCTGACTTTGTGTACCTGTATAATGTCTCTTCCCAAAAGCATCAGAATAGGTACTTGTTCTTCTACAGGAGGTACTTTTTCAGCTATCTTCTGTAAGTGTGGGAACTTCATGGCCACTTGTGGAGAGGGAATCTCTCTCCTGTCGTCTGGAATCATGTCACATTCAATCAGGTTTGGGAGTGGGAGCTTTACTTTACCATCCATTGACTCTATCATGAAGTTTACTGCTGTTCTGCCGACATTATCTGACAGTCCTGAGCATGTTCTGAGCTTGTAAGTCTCTGAGCGTGTCTTAATATTAAAGAGCTCAAAAAACTGAGACTTAGCTAGTGACTTGTTACTTTGTTCATCAAGCACTGCATACATCTTTCTAGCCTGTTCTTTTTCGCCTTCTGGATAGACTAACACAGGACTTATTTTTGAGCATGAATGTGGGCTATCTTCATCACCACAGACTTCTGTGCATTTGGAAACATCGTAAAACTGAAAGTACAAAATACTGTATTAGCTAACTAACATTGAAAACTAGCTTGTTACACTCTTACAACAAGCTAACAAGATAAAACTTTCAAATGTACAAATTATCGAACCATTTTTACACAAAACAAAAGATAATAATTATTTTATCGACACTCATACTTACAGACATATCTTGTCCAAGGCAACAACATTTTAAGGTCCGTATTAGCTTAGAACAATAACCTTACGGTATCACTTTCCGCCATCTTTTATTTCTTCTTCACGTTCTCATTTTTCCTTTCCCAAAGTAACCGAACCCATATCACAAAGCAGCCACTAGAGGGAGCTCTAGGGCAGTTTACAACTCTAATATCCCATTTAAGTTATAAAAGGCAGAACATGCCCCATTAACTCAAATTTAGGATGTTTTCTGAAACTTGTCATAGTGTTCATGTTCGAAGAGGTGAAGGCAGAGCAGTTTGTACAGAGTATACAGAACAGTGCTAAATGGCTCTAACAGAGGTGCTCAACAGAGCAAAAAGACAAGTACATTAGAATCTCTAGGTTTAGAAAATGATACCTCACATCCCCAACAGGCAGTTTTATTAAATGGCCCCCACTAAATGCTAGCATTGAGCACTTTAAAATACTACATTGGCTTCAGCTTCAAGCTATGCTGGTTCCTTATTGGACAATAATAGCAGCAGCAGCCCAGCCAGCTCAAACTTTCAGATATCTCGGGTGGTCTCCGCTGTCGTAGGGTAATGGTTAACATACTGTAGTCTTTCACTGTCTCTGGGCAACAAGATCTAACATTTGGATCTTTCCCATATCCTGTTTAACCAAGGTCTCATCTATAGGTTGAAGGTGTCACCGCTTTGTGACAAAAACATCCCACTTGTTGGCAGTTTGACAGCTGTTTTCCTTGTTCACTATATATTAAAAGGAAGGAGAAAAGTGATCATTTCAGTTCTGTTGCTGGGGTGCTGCTGCCACTGCTGCAGAAGAAGAAAGTGCTGCATGCTCTCTTTATCTCCCTCCCTCTTCTTTCTTTACCAACATCTAAGCTCTCATTTGCTCCACTTTTCTGCACTGAATGCAGAGGATGTGATGATAGATTTGTGTAGTGCACTGAGTCATCTGCACAGCACGGGCATAAAGTGGATCCATTCATTGTGAGGACCAAAAACCGAATTGCCATGGCACTGTAATTCAATAACATGTATAATCCTGCCTTAGCTTTCCAAATGAAAGATGTTGTCAGCCACTGTGAAATTAAATAGAAATGTAGGATATGAACATGTGAGACTTGGATCATCTCCTTTTTATAAGGAAAAACACCGTCTAAGTTCTCTTAAAGTAGTCTGACAGGATGTAAGCTTGAGTGCAGCAGACTTAGTTAAGCAGCTTTAAGTGAGATGCGTCCACTGAGGAGGTGTGTGTGTGTGTGTGTGTGTGTGTGTGTGTGTGTGAACATCACACACAGTCAATAGGTTTCTGAGCCACAAGCTGCACTCTTGGGCACAACTGGGCTGTGCTCTGTTGCAAAACAGAGATATGCAAACGTCACCATTGTCATTCAGATCATATCCTTGCTAAACTTGAAAAACAATAAATAATTTAGTTTGCTTCCAAGACCTCTGGATCATCACACAAAACTCTGATTTGAAGAGGTTTGGTGTTGTGTTCACTAACTGGAACTGGAAAAGTCATCAGAAATCTGGAGGGTTCAATAGTAGGGATGGGTATCGTTTAGGTTTTATCCGATACCGGTGCCAAACCGGTACTTTTGAAACGGTGCCGGTGCTTAAACGGTGCCCAAACCGGTGCTTAAAGAATGGAAAACACAAAATTGGTCCAAAAACCTCTCATGTTCAGCTGTTTTTTTGTAAAAAGATAACAATGTTAGTCTTTTCTGCAGGTATGGGGCATATATGGTATCACTCTGGGCTGGAAGCAGTGCTTAAACAATGGAAAAAACACAAACTTTGTCCAAAAACCTCTCATGTTTAGCTGTTTTCCACTTTTTCTTCGGTCATTTTAGCCTTTTTGGCCAGGGTGAAGGGGGTATCTGCCATCAAACAAGAAGACAGCCGCATGTAGCTATGATGGTGTTTGCTAGTTCACGTTACATGCATTAATTTAATAACGCGGTTAGCTTACTCAACGTAAATTACACACGAACAACATTAAGCTACTCACGCAGAGAAGAACGGCTGCTGCTGCCATCATCATTTCTGCTACACTGGCAGGGCTAGGTTCATCGGATTTAAAGTGTGACCTCCTTTGACAGTATCAGCTTAAAGCACTTGTTGCAGGCTGCTGAGTTTGCATCTTTTGCTGTGAAGTACAGCCAGACTTTTGACCGCTTTGCCTTGGGCATTTTTAATCTGTAGCTCTGCTCTAAAAGAACGTACGTACCTGGACCCGCCTACTATCCTCGAAACGTAAAATGATTGGCTAGAATCTAAAGTGTATCATTCCATACCAGTTGGTGGCAGTAATGCACCTTTCAGTTGTTTGCCAACCGCCAATAGAAATGTAAGGAAGAAGAAAGTGTATCACAGCTCAGGAAAAAAAAGCACCGAAATAAAGCACCGAAATGTGCGCTGCTTTTCGGTCTGGTTACTACCGTTTATGTCAGAACCGGTGCCATGATGGCACCGGATACCGGTACCCATCCCTATTCAATAGTACTTTAGTAAGTCATCATCGCAGCTTTGTAACCTTGGAAGACTCAGAGTCTTACTAGTCAGCCTACTTATGAACTTGGAGTGTGTATTACGCACAATACAGTTCAATCACTGGCAGTAGTATAGTATACACGGTGGTATAGTTTAACATGCTGCTGGGGAACCTGTTGGAGTGGGGCTAGGAGTTCCATTTTAGAAACATGCTAAACAAGCACTGTTAGAGAAATTCAAACATGTTACCTTTCAAATGAAGTCTCTTACATGCATTTTGGCTTCACAGTTTTACTCTGCCATCATGTGAAAATGCAAGATAAAGGGGTAGATGTGGATCAGATTTGTTTATTCACATGTGAAAATCTGAAAATTCCAAATTGAGCCACAAAATTAATGGTGCAAATTCATCCTGCAAAATTACGCGAGTCAGAAAAATATTTTTAACTACCGAAATGTTCACAGATTGTACATGTCCAGTGTGTAAAACACTGAATACTTAATGGTTTGTTGGCTAGTACAGCTGGCATGAGGGTGGACGCAAAACATGCTGTTTATCTAATATGTTTGTGATAGCTCGAGGATCATTAAGGGAACGGACATCAGGAACACATTGTTTACCTTATGTGCTGACCAGTGGACAGATGTATAGTCTGACTAACTGTCAGTAGGAGTATCACTTTGACTAGAACCAAATTCATGGTGGTCTTCATTGACCTAATCCAGCGGTGGGCAGCACTGGTTTCACTGGCACTGACTGGTTTCTCCCAGACAGCTGATATTAACACGTTTTATTTCTAATCCCCTGACAAAAGACTTTTTTAGAGCAATATATTAGGGACGTATCACTCTCTTACATATGTTTAGACTCATGCTGAAACCATCATAGTTGATATTTTGTTGCTCACTTTAAGTTTAGTCATCTTGTTTTGTTTTAATAAGTATCTATCCTTAATTTAAACTGCTATGTGTTAGATAGTCATGGATGGCTACATTACATTTTACATCAGCTACTTTGTATGATTACTTAGACCTGGGTAAGAAGGCAAACGCGGAAATTACCCAAAGATATGACTGTTCATTGCCGTGTTTAGCAGTGCATAAAATTAATAATGATTCAGAGCAGATTAATCAATTGGTGTGTTTCTGTTTGTGCAACAAGGAAGAAACAAAATGATTTTGTGTGTATTTCACTCAGCACTCCTCTAACATCTATAGTAAGGCTGAGAGGAACAGAGGAAACTGTTTCTAATGTTCTGCATTCATTAGCCTACTTCCAAATCACTTGTTTTGATCAGCAGTGTAGCTGAGATGTTGTGTGTTGTGTGTGACCTTGTTTTTCTTGAGTAAAGATTCAGCCCATGTGGAAAGAAGTTTTTGTTTTCTGTAGATTTTGTGTTTGTAAGACCCTTAAAAAAATCCACAGACATCAAACACTCACCGGCCTTTTTGTTAGGTAAATCTGCTCGTTAACACGGATATCTAACCAGCCAATCACTTGGCAGCAACTCAGTGTAGACCATCATTATCTCAGACTGGTTTCATGAACATGACAATGACTTTACTGCACTTAAATTGCTTTTACAGTCACCTGATCTCAATCCAATAGAGTTGAATGTGCAGGCTTGGAGATTTGCTTCATTGATGCGCAGATGACAAATCTGTATTAACTGTATGATGCTGTCACTGTGAACCAAAATCTCTGAGAAATGTTTCCACCACAGTCAGCACCTTGTTAAATCTATTTGTAAATAACCCTAAATACTATTATTTAGTTCCTTGCACCTTATTTTGCCACTTATTGCCTTTATCTACTATCAGCTTCCTGTTTGAGTTTTGAAGCTATTATTTTGAAGGGACGACTCCTTGTAAAACTGGTTTAACGGAGCCCATGGAGATTTATTTTGTCATTAGCAGCCCCCTTGATAGAGGCGCAAGGTATGTTTATGACGAAGATAAGGACATGTTTTCTGTGACAGAGGTTACATTTGTTAAATTTTATGTAGAAGGTTAGTTTGTGTTGTAAAGGTTTAAGATTATAAGAGTGGATTTTCTACTTGCACGCTGTTTTTGTGTATACATTGCCTTACAGTGAGATTGAGGGTTTATTGCCATTAAACCTGAAAACTTCATCAGTAAAGTGTCATCCTTCATCGGATGCCATAAAGACTTATGGCACTTCCGAAGGCAAAAGCAGATTCAACCAGTACTATCAAGGTGTACTTAATGAGATGATTTGTAAGAGTATAACTGTATAACTTTGTATATATCTGTATATCTGCTGTAAAACAGGATGTACATTAACCTAACCCAATCCTACCCATAATCCTAGATACATTGCTCAGGACATTGTGTCTAGAGAAATGGAAAGCTTGACAGACCAGTGATGCCTAATTATTTATGAGCAATTATTGGAGAATTTCTGATTGCTGTGTTTTAGGGAAGCAGTTTATTGGTGCAGGCAATCATACTGATACTTTGTCGCATTTTGTATAGTCTCATTTGTTTACTTACTCCGGGGCCTGTCTCAGTGCAGAGGGATTAGGCTACATCCATGGATGGATGACAGCAGGGAAAGAGATCACTGTTTGTTCTCAGGGTCTGCCCTCAATCTGTTATTGAAGGACACAAATGGGTAAGACGCAGGTCCAAGGCCAGATTGATAGTTTGACTGGGTTACTGGGGGAGTAATGATGCTTGCCTTCTCTCACTAAGATTTTACAAGTGCCAAAGGGTAGAAGTCAAGCCAAATTGGATTACATCCTTTGAAGATGAAGTTGTTCTTGGTGTTGACCTTGGAAATTGTTCAATTGTGATTCAATTTGAAGCCCATACAATCAGTTGACTGATCACTGTAAACACAATGACAAACGCATCCCTCGTCTGCCTCTGTCACACTAGTAATGGATCTTCCCTGCAACACTGGCTTACATTGTGAATATTACCCTGCTCCTAATCTGATTGTCAGATAAAGCCGTTTTCATATTGCAAAATCTTAAACAACCAAATCTCATTGCGGCTGTGAATGTCTCTGCCTCAAATTATTCTCGCACATTAAAGGATCCCAGAAATGTTGAGTCGGATTTCTGCAAACCCCCAACTGTGAGAATCACAGGGAAATATTCACATACACCTCCTGTGGAGTCGTAGTCTCTATTGTTCTGACTCAGGTGATTGCTCTACTCTTTGTTCGCTTGGATGAAACAGCTCGCTGTCACACTTTGCGTGCACTGGAATGGGAGATAATTAACTGTAATGATAATGGTCGCCTTTTGCTGTTTCGATTAGTATCATTTTAATCATCATTACATTGTTGTCTGGCTGTGACATGATGTTAATAGGATGTGGTGATAGTGTGTTTATAGGGAGGGCGATGGCATTGGCTCAACAGGCCGGAGAGTGCCAGCTTTCAGCTTTGCATGCTTCAGAACAACTCTACTCATCAATATCAAATCATTTCCATTATGGATCATTGTGTTTTGCAGGTTAAAATATGTTTCAGGCATGCTAGATTTTGTTTTGCCTTTGAAAAGTGTTTTGTAATTGAGTGAGTGCGCTGCTTAAGGGTATCTAACCCTGGCATACACATCTCAGCACCTTCTTTCACACTTCAGTGAAAGTGTTTGTCTTCAATGGCTGCACTGATTTATTAATTTAGCTGTGGAATTTCTCTCCATGCATTTTAAAAAGCACTGGATACAGTTGTATACATTAAGGCCTTATCTGCCTGGTAATTAGCAGCCAACAGTTTAGATATCACCAGCATTACATGAGAAGCCACGCACAGTTTTTAGAGAAACCCCGGGGAGGCTGGGGAGGCATTGAGTCCGAATGGACCATGTTCAGCACCTCCATTGCAGAAGCCGCTGCACTGAGCTGCGGCCACAAGGTAGTTGGTGCCTGTCGTAGTGGTAATCCCCAAACCAAATGGTGGACAAAGTGGTGAGGGGAGCCACCAAGCTGAAGAAGGAGTCCTACCGGGCTTGGTTAGCCTGTGGGACTCCGGAGGCAGCTGACAGGTACCGACAGGCCAAGCGGAATGCGGCGCGAGCGGTGGCTGAAGCAAAAGCTCGGGTGTGGGAGGAGTTCGGAGAGGCCATGGAAAAAGACTTTCGGACTGCCTCGAAGAGATTCTGGCAAACCGTCAGGCGACTCAGGAGAGGAAAGCGGTGTTCTACCTGCACTGTGTATAGTGCGGGTGGAGTGCTGCTGACTTTGACTGAGAAAATTGTCGGGCGGTGGAAGGAATACTTCGAGGTCCTTAATCCCACTGGCACGTCTTCTGTGGCGGAAGCAGAGTCTGGGGATGAGGGGATGACCCGCCAATCTCTGGGGGCGAGGTCATTGAGGCAGTTAAACAACTCCTTGGTGGCAGAGCCCCTGGGGTGGCCGAGGTCCGCCCCGAGTTCCTGAAGGCTCTGGATGTTGTAGGGCTGTCTTGGTTGACATGTCTCTACAATGTTGCATGGAGATCAGGGGCAGTACCCCTGGACTGGCAGACCGGGGTGGTGGTCCCTATCTTTAAGAAAGGAAACCGGAGGGTGTGTTCCAACTACAGGGAAATCACACTCCTCAGCCTCCCTGGGAAAGTCTATGCCAGGGTGCTGGAGAGGAGAGTCCGTCCGTTAGTCAAACCTCGGATACAGGAGGAACACTCCTGTTCCTGGTCGTGGAACACATGATCAGCTCTTATCCTCTCGAGGATACTTGAGGGTGCATGGGAGTTTGCCCAACCAGTCTACATGTGTTTTGTAAACTTGGAGAAGGCATGCAACTGGGGGTCCTGTGGGGGGTGCTCCAGGAGTATGTGGCGTCTGGCCCATTGCTATGGGCCATTCAGTCCTTATACAACCGTTGCAAGAGCTTGGTTTGCATAGCCGGCAATAAGTCGGACTCGTTCCTGGTGGGTGATGGGCTCCGCCACCGATTCTGTTCATAATTTTTATGGAAAGAATTTCTAGGCGTAGCAACGTGGCGGAAGGCTTTCACTTGGGTGGTCTCAGGATCGCATCTCTGCGTTTTGCAGATGATGTGGTTCTGTTGGCTTCATTGGGTGATGGCCTCCAGCTTGCCTTGGAACGGTTCACAGCCGAGTGTGAAGCAGTGGGAATGCACCTCCAAATCTGAGGCCATGGCCCTCAGCTGGAAAAGGGTGGCGTGTCCACTCCGGGTCAGGGACGAGTTCCTGACCCACTGTGGAGTTGTTGGGAAGAGGGAACCTGCTTTTGTACCAGACTCGGAGTATGCTTGCTGCTGCTGCAGAGTTAAGAATTTCAACATGATAGTCTATGGCAGTAGTTCCCAAACTTTTTTTTCTAGGTATAGTTGTTGGGGGTTTTTTTGTTTGTTTTTTCACTATGTAATAATATTCAACATTGTCATCAATACATTTTTCAAAAAATGTGGGATACAGTTTGTCCGTGACTTGAACCGGGAGAACAAATTGTGGCAGGATCAGTGTTGTGCCAAGGTAGGCATCCCCGACAAAACCCGCTCCCCACACTTAGGGAGAATTCGCTGGGCACGTAGTGCAGATCCAGTTTACTCCACCTCCATTACAGATTGGGCGTGGAAGCAGTGATGTTTTAGTTTTGTGAAAAGTGAGTGTTGTTACATTACCATTCAGTTTGAGGGTTACAACAACAAATTATATATTTATTGTTCTCACGTGGTATTGGACAGGGTTATTTTAATAAACGAAGGACATTTTACCTGATAATTATTTTTATCCTCCTATAACTTTCCTGTACAAAGAGCTAAAACCTTGGTCGTTATAAGAAATGTTTGTGAACTAAAAATCAAGAATGTGGGATACTGTTTGTTTGGAGATCCCAGCGTGTGCTCCCGATGCAGGGGAAACAAATTCTGTCAGGGATCCCTACCTTGGCACGACAGCTGTCGTGTCAGAGGCAAGATATGCTTCATCATATGTTCTAGTCTTTGGCTTGGAAGCATATTTGGCAATGCTTCAACCTCTGCTTTGCTTTGCATTTCCATTATGCTAGCAGTGTCCAAGCATTCTTTTTTGTTTTTTCATTCCATGCCCTCCCCCCAGGGGCTGCGCCGCCCACTCTGGGAACCACTGGTTTATGGGATTGACTAGCTTCTGTCTCCAGTGGCTATTAGTGGAACTGCTGTTTTTAGCACTTCCACGTTGCCTTCACTTTATAGTCCCACAAGTTGCTGCTTAAGTATAGGCAGCTGAAGTTTCTGATATGGGTCAATGTCTACAACTGCTTTTATTTTTAAAGGTTACACTCCATCAACACATATAAATAATACATATAGTACTAATGTTTCTGGACTGATATTGGCACACACACAGTCTTTGAGTTGCTTCCAATCAGACAACTAAACCAGTCTGTTGTAGCTAAATCAGAGTTGATGGTATCTTGAAGTAAGAGTAGTGTGAAGACAGGTCCATTTCCATGGCTAGAGATAGAAAATAAATTATTCAGGTGTGCCTTTGGCCTAATGTGAGGCATGATGAAAGTAGATTTTAGATTAACAATGTGCCGACACTACCCTTTTGCTCTGAAGCAGAGGTCCAGTGGGAAATGTGGGACAAGCTTCAATCAGTGAAAACACACTGCCATCTGTTGGGCCAATCGGTTTTAGTGACTCCACACACACTCAGCAAGACACACACACACACACACACACACACACACACACACACACACACACACACAGTGAAGCCTCACAACCCTGACTTAGTCATACCATTATTAAAGCTTTGTAGCCATTTTCTCAGATGATATCAGTGACATCGGAGGGTCACCATGGTGAAATTAATCATCTTTCTAACAAGAAACAGGGCACTTATGCTCCTTGTCACTTGTTTTTGCGGACATGCTCGCTGCACTGATATGTTGAAAACTGCTTTCGGCTTGGCTGTCTCATGAAGTTAATAAAACATGTGCAACTGTGTGATCTCGCACAGCCCCAAAGTGTCAGCAAAGAGGAGGGAGCAACATCATTTTAGGGACTTTATTTGCCAAAAATCTGGCAACAGGACTGACTGGCACCATGTCTTTGAGTCAGGGCTGTTAGAATTTAGGATTTCATTCTAAACACAAACTCTTCATCAACTTTTAATTAAGCCTTAAAAGCATCAGTAATGTTCTTGTTACAGACAAAACAGACAAAACTTTAAAGTTGCCTAACATAATTTGGTGCTTGTTTGCATGCTCCCAAAAACACCCCTCACCAACAAAGCCCTCAGCTGTAAAGATGGCCGGTAAATATCTGGTCAAAAGGTTTTATCAGCAGATCCTTCAAGTTGTGAGTTCCAGCCAGCACATATAAAACTTGTTCCCCTGACTCTACTAAAAGCCTGTCACATGGTTTCTGAGTAGATACTCAGCATTGCTTGCCATTGGCATTTCAGTGATGCCAGTCGGTGACCCGGTCATTCATCCGTAACAGATTTTGCTTTTGTGGAAGTCGCTTAAGTCTTTACAACAACATATTCTGTTCCTACTTCCAACACTCTTACTATAAGAAGTGACTGTTCAGTGAGCACTTAATCTGCTGATTGGTGCTGGGCAGGTAGCATACCGTAATGCTGCAGCTGCTGGAAACAAGACTAGGGCTGACACAAACGATTATTTTGAGATTAGTCGACTAGTCACCGATTATTTTGCGATTAGTTGACTAATCAGATCATGCATCCATTGGACGTAAAATGCACAACTTACTGCACCGAATTCAGGCCGCGCTATGAATTCTGGAATAGGTTGGGCCACGAAGGATAAACCCGACCCATCCTTCAATTCTGGGGAAAAGGAGGAAGCATTCATCAACTGCATTTGGAGAAGTCTTCAAATTTGGACAGCCTTTGTAGCGTCGCTGTAACGTAGTCGGCCTACAAATGCGGCCTCCGAAGGATGCAGCACCTGAATTTGGACACAGCTATGATACCGGACCCAGCTTCTTCTTCTTCGGCGTTTAACGGCAGCTGGCATCCTTGTACATGCAGTGCTGCCATCTTCTGTTTCATTCCGTTATTACACTCTTAAATCCTACTGCTTATTCCTGCGTCTTTCAGGATCTTACAACGCTTCAAACGACGCGTCGACTATTAAATTAGTCGTCGACGATTTTGATAGCTGACGTAATCATGACTAATCATGGCAGCCCTAAACAAGACTCATAAAATAATTTAGAATGAGCCAAACCATTTAAGTAGTTGGCTGCAAAACCCAAAAGATGAGCAGTCAGTCTCTCTGGTGTGAATGACACTTTTAACATTAAATAAAGTATTTTAATCTGTGTTTAAGGATGATTGGCGCTTTGTCAAGAGCTTTGCACATGATTAAGATAAACTTTCACTGTCTCTAAATCTTTGAGTCCCAGCTGAACTAAACTGATTCTATTAAAATTAAGACCTGAGGCAACAGTTTTACATCTTTAGATAAATGCTGCTGACTGCCTGTGCTACCCCTCAGCCTTCAATAACTCAGAAATTGATTTCAAAATCCAACTTTACCTTGTTCTCAAGTTACCGCATTCACAAGATTTGCAGAAAACATAACCTCTGACTAAGGTCGCAGTCACTGAGATAAGAACTCGTCCAGGGTTTGTAGTAGCTACACCTATGCTATTGATTTCAAAATTCTAGCTGACTTCCTTCTGGAGTTATCGCATTCACAAGATTTTCAGAAAACTTGAACTTAGACCTCTGACCTTTAGATCAAGGTCACTGAGCTTTGTCGCCTCATTCTCAAGTTATTGCAGTGGGAAACTTCGGTGTCCACACTGCCCCCACACTCGGACACCAGCCCAGCAGGGTGACAGCAACATTCAGCCTTTTACAACTGAGGGTCAAAAAACTGTAGTTGACTGCTTACTAACAGAGCCAACAGATTTATTTCACGCCATCTCTTCCATCTTCTCACTTGGTGTTACACAACACATACTTGACATGTTGTATTGGGGATGGCTGTAGCTCAGGCGGTAGAGCAGGTCATCTGCTGATCGGAAGGTTGGTGGTTCGATTCCTGGCTTCCCCTAGTCTGCATGCCAATCCTTGGGCAAGATACTAACCCCAAATTGGTCTCATCGGAGTATGAATGTGTGTAAATGTTAGCTATGAACAGTGTTGGGGGGGTTACTTTTAAAATGTATTCCATTACAGATTACAGAATACATGCCCCAAAATGTATTCTGTAACGTATTCACTATACGTTGAGAGTAACGTATTCTGAATACTTTGGATTACTTAATATATTATCATGCTGTTTACAACTACATGAATGTACTATTGCTGTGATTTATTACTGTTACTGAAGGTCCGCGGCTCCGAACCGTAGTAAAGGGACCTCTGGCTAATACGGTGGGTTCTGTGTCGGCTCGTAGCTCAAAACTAGCTTTACTTTGTTGTCTGGGTCAACTTTGCCAGCGAGAGACAGAGAGAGACGTTGAAAGGCTGCTCCAAAGGAAAACACGAACACGGTGTACAGTCGAGTCTTAATAGCTTACTTACAGCTGGGCTCGTCAGGCTCTCTTCTTGGCTGCAGTGGTTATTATTATATTTACATGCTTCCAGCTCCCGTTTTTGCTCGGTGACAGCTCGTACTTTTCCTTTTTCTCCCTCCCTCGCTCACAGACACATAACGTGTATGGCAGTCCATTCTCCCTGCAGCACGGACTACACTGCCTATGATGCTACATTCTTTAGAGCTATACCTGTAGCATTCTGCCTGTTAGCTTAGCACAACAACAACAAAAAGGCGCTCTCTCACCCAGGAAACACGCAGAGAGAGAGCGTCACCCTGTAACCATGGCAACCGTAACGCTGCCGCCTGGAACAACAGAACGTAGCTGTCAAACAAAACCCAAACAGTCCTGACCCGCCACAATATGAAACAGGAAAGTACCGCCGTGTAATCCATTTATTTCAACAAAGTAACTGTATTCTAAATACCACCTTTTTAAACGGTAACTGTAACGGAATACAGTTACTCATATTTTGTATTTTAAATACGTAACGGCGGTACATGTATTCCGTTACTCCCCAACACTGGCTATGAAGCACTTAGAAAAAATGTGCTTGTGCGAATGGGTGTGAATGGGTGAATGCACAAGTTGTATAAAGCGCTTTGAGTGCTCAGATGAGTAGAAAAGCGTTATATAAGAACCAGTCCATTTACCATTGGCAATTTCATTTAGGGAAATGTGTGTGAAGCTGTAGTAACAGGCCTAAAGGCATTAATATGTTAATTACAGATTTTATGAAACTACATTATGTCGCCAGGCTTTGCCAACTATTCTATATTGTGTTTTATTTATTGTGTTTTCCAAACTGTGGTGCTTTCCAGAAGGTGTTAGTTTTAGTCATTTTTATAGTATTGCTTGGCTATTTTTCCTGTTGTGTTACATTTACTTTTGTACGGTGTTGTATTTTGTATGCTGGGTCCCCACACAAAAAATGACTTTGTCTGATGATATTAAAGTCACAGTAAAAAGGTCATGTGATCTTGGGTAGAGAAGCTTTGATCGGGCTCTGATCTAGATGTGAGGCAAGACAGCCGGAGGAGGGAGACAGTGACCGCAGAGATGGAACTGCCTCTTAGCTCCGAACTTTCCTTCACACCCAGAATATGCTCGTGCACACGTGCTCATACACAAACACAGAGTTCATTATTGCCGTGCATTCACTCCCATCCTTCCTGCTACTGCCTTGAAGTGATTAGCAAAACAATGACACAATCTGCAAACTGTTTTTCCCACAGAAAAGCTTGTGCTCAATAAACTGCCATATCATCTACTGCACTAAAGAACCTCATGATTGAGCTTCCTCTTCACAGCCTCTTTCCCATCCTGCTTCGTGTTCTCCTGACTCCCAGCAGGGTACTGCAGTAACTGGAATTATGTGTTTGTGTGATGTTGTTGCTGTTGTGAGCCCCAGGCTTTTTTCTCTGATCAGGAAGGGGGCTCATGTCTGAGCCCTAATGCTCGCCTAGCAGTATGACTAATGCATCGTGTCCCTAGTACCAACCATATGGAATTTAGATAAACTGGACTAAGAGCTCCTTCTGATAAGACTAGTGTAAAAATAAACTATAGAAATAACAATGGAAAAAAATAAGACATTAAGATTCTATGTCACAGTTTCTGTGTAGCTCTTGAATTGATATTACAACCCTCTTTTGATGTTTGTTATTGTTTAATCAACTGACCAGAAGAAGACCCAGAAGGCATATTAATCATAAATGTCTCTTCCTGTTATATATTATATGTTATTTCTGCACAGAGTAACGTTATTTCTGATTAGAATCAGTTGAGGAATCTCTGCACATGACACAAGGCCAAACAGGCGTTCCCGTGTGCACGGTTTGATTGTTCTCCTGTCATCCTGAATCACTTCGGAAAGCTTCACAGCCACATATCTATGTTTGCTGCTCTCAGTATCAGAACCAATGATTATGTCATCCCCTGACACAATTCTGCCTTAAAGGAAAACCACTTTTCTACTCTAGCTGAGTATTCAAAGCCTTTTTTACTACAAGTACCGTTCAACTATATATTTTCTGTGTTTTTCCTATACCCAAGCAGCCTGGCTAACATTTGTGCACACACAGTGATCAGCACATTGGGGTTCAGTGTCTTGACCGAGGATATTTTGACATGCTGGAGCAGCTAGGAAGTGAACCACTGACCTGTGCTGCCGCCTGAGTCACAGCCACCTCCAATGCATTTATCTATTGTTTGAATTTATATTGTCATTAATACATTTTTTATTTAGCCTAGACTAAATCAAACATGCAGATTCATGCGCTGTGGTGACCCCTTGGTAAGCTGAAAGTAAGTGTAGGAAAACAGCCCTCGACTCCCTTAATGCATGATGTCCATAAACGCTTTGTTAATGAGATGTGATCGCAATTGCTAGTTTCAAACCTGAAATACAATATAGGGTTAATTTTATTAAATAATGGTCCCTAATGAAGCCAAAAAGCACAATAAAGCAGAGCATGCTTTAAGACAATCCTAACTTGTAAGTGAATAGTTGTGTTCTTTAAGTCATTGCAAGTTTCTCTGTTTGTCAGCCAGATCCCCTGTTTGATTGTGGCGTAAGGTGACGGCTCAAATCTTCACAAAGTGATTCACTAAGTGACATCACGGTGGCTATGTCCGTTTTTATACAGTCTGTGAATGCACTGAAGTACTCAATTTTCAAATTCGAGATCAGCGTTCATATCCAAAGACTCGTCTGTAGTTAGGTTTGCAGTTGTATATATTCAAGACAAGATTGTACCTCCAAAGGCACCGAGTGCACACATCAGAACAAAAGCCCCTAAAATTGCTTGATTGCTTACCTCCACTCCTTGACTGAGTTTAAACACAGTGCTTACAATTTCAGGTTGCAGGACATTTTGACCTTAGCTTACCTCTTTTTGACACTGGACTTGGATAAAACTGGCTTTAAATATTTTGTTGCCTATAACTAAAGTGAACTACAAAAAACAATGAAGCTGAATTCTTTTGATTTTTTAAAGACTTGTATTTCTCTGTATTTCTCTGTATTTCTCTGTCTGGAACGACTCTTACTCTTGTTTTCTTAATTTGTGATCAAGTGTAATGTGTCATTTATTATGTAGCTGTCTGTCTCAATTGTTGTGTTTGCTTTTTTGCACACAGGTCTCAATCTCAGTGAGACTGAGATCTGTTTAAGTAAAGAATTTTTAATAATAATAATAATAATAATAATAATAATAATAATAATAACCTTTCCAGTTCTGCAGTTGTTGTTTCCTGATGATAAACAAAAGCAGTGATGTAGCCCTATGAGAATGCTGTGGATTGTCTGTGTCTGTGGGTTTTAGTAGTGAATCAGATGTGCACCAATGAAAACATGCTGTTACAGATCTGTCGCAATCCATCAAAGTGATAACCACACCCGACCTATACCCCCACCTTTCCTTCTGACCGAGCAGACTGAAAACATTTCCAACCTGAATCGGACACATTTGCTAAAACTACACAGTTCACCAAGCGAGGCGTGGCTGTTGGACTTGCAGCAATGTCTGCTATTTGAATGTCACCAAGTCTCCAGAGAGGGAAAGAAAAGGATCTTTGCTTTGAGCCATTGCTATTGTCATGACAACTGCTTTAAATGCCTCATCTGTGATTGATGTTTCACGGCTTCTTTCTACCTTGCCTCTTGTCATGTCAGAGAAGTTCAGTCATTCCTGCACATTGTGTATTCCTGTGAGAGATGTGCAGCCGAGCACAGCGGCATGTGATACATACAAAGCATATTCAGCAGTTCTGTTATCAGCTGAGTGATAGTACAGCTTTTTATTTTGTTGTTAAGCAATTTACCTGCCTCCCCCTGCCTATTTCCAGCCTTCTGTGACTGTCTTCACTCCCCCCTTTCCCACTCTGTGATTGGGGCATATATCTTCCACAATGCTACACAACTTCACTCTTGTTCTACTCTTTAATGGAAGGTGTCACTGAGAAGCAGTCACCTGTTTCCTGCTAAAACCAGCATTTCCTCACCTGCTTTCTTGAAAGCTTTTAACCCGACTCGACGAGAAAAGGGGCAGCACACAAGAAAGGTGTGGAACCATTTCTACCCAGGCTTACTCTGTTGTGTCATCCTGATTCCTTTACCTTGATAATCTTTTGTTTAGCCGGTTACAAGATGTAACCAGCTGGTTGGATGGATTATACATAGGTAACTCTTTTTTTCCCCAACCACTGCAGTCAGGGTTCAATCTCAAATTAAAGCAAACCTGGCTCAGTTATGCATTTGTCAGAAATGCAACTTAAAACTGATGCATTTCAACTGGGAAGTAAAACTTTGCTGCAGTCATTGGTGCTGGTTGCCTATGGCACTTGTGAAGAGTCAGTGGAAACATACATCTTTTGCATTTTTCGGAACACTTTTCCTTGACCTAGTTTCAAAATGCCATGTGAAGAAAACAAGTTCATAAAAACTTTGGAAAAGACAAAAACATTGCCAAGACAGTCCAAATGCATCACACAGCCAGAAGGGAATTACTCAGTGTGTTTTGTAATGAATACTCCTGTGCATTCTATATTCAGTAAGATACCTATAAGAAAAAGGGACTGCAAACATAGTGTTAATCACCTACATCACTTCAATTTTATTTATATAGCGCAATCACATGACCCTGTATGAACAAGCACTTGGCGAAAGTGAGAATAAAAAACTCCCTATTAACAGGATGAAACCTCCAGCAGAGCCAGGCTCAGGGAGCGGCGGGCGTTCTTTAGGACCTGTTGGGAGGGAGTGGAAAGAGTAGAGCAAAGACAGAAAAGAAGGCGACCTATAGTATGGAGAGGCATGTACTGTAATGAAAAAGTATTTCGGAGGTTTTTTTGCATAATTATTCTAACATTTTATTTTCAAACATGATCAGGCAAAAGAGGATTTTTATAGAATACTGTTAAATGTTACTATATCATTAGAATCAGACTACTTTCATAATCCCTTAGGAAATTATGTCCATATGTTCGGACAAGATCGAGTGGGATCAAAACAGTGAGTGGGTCATTTACATTTGAGAGAAGCAAATCGAGTCTACTAATAAATTAAATGCTATATTTAAGTTTTGTGAAATCTACAGAAGGTTTTCTAGTTTTTCCTTGATGCAGCGCTCTCTCACTGTAGCCACATTAACTGAGATTAAGGTCGGTACCTGCACAGTCGTTTCACTGTAACGGGACTCATCAGCTCTGAATCAGAAGTGTGGACCAGCCCTCATATTGACCAGCAGGCCAATCCTCTGTCAGCACCTCAGTGACCTGATGTTGACTACATAGACAGGATCTAGTCCTTTAAACATTTCTAGTCTATTTGCATGAATATAAATTAAGTGGAGAATTTGTGGTGCGATGTGTAGCAGCAGTTATATCACCAGTCAGCTGTATGTGAGCCATCATCTCAACTGCTGCTGAGCTTGAATGAGTGGCGCACTAATTCAGTGTGTGTGTGTGTAGGAGATTTAACTGTGTGGTAGTCGCTGTGTACCTAAGCTTTCTGCTTTCCTGTTCCCCCCAGACCGGACACAGAGGTCCCCAGCTCTGTCATGATTCACAGACGCCACCATCACTCGTGAGTAATTATTTGAATGTTGTACATATGGGAATTTTATGTTCATGTGCTGAAGTGTTAAAGCTGTGAAGCAAAAAACATCCAATCAAGAGAAGGGAAAATGTGTGCTTGGAATGCTAAGTCCTAGCAATTGATCTAGTTTCTTATTTCTTCATATGAAGGAAGAAATAAGGAGGAAACACACAGTGCACTTTTTACTGTATGTATGCTGATCTGTGCATATGTTGTGTGTGCATGTTGTCAGCAACAAAAACAACCAGCGCTGCTCCTGGAGGCTAAAAAGTGGCTCCAACATTTTTCTGCTGCACTAAGAAGTAAAGGTGGACTTTATTTACGTAGCGCTGATGATGTCACACCAGAAGAGCTATTTTTAGAAAATGGTCTGAGGAAAACTGGTGGTGGTTTTTTTTCTTCCTCTCCTTCTTCTTTCCTGCACATTTCCTGGAATTACTATTCAGAGCCCTTCACATGTGCATGCTCTTCCCTCAGCGCGTTTAATCTCATTGTTTCGGTCAATTTAGAGAATCTATGAGCCACTGATTGCTTTCACAAAGCAAAGTTTGTCAGGCAACACACACACATACACACACACACACAGTCAACTTACTGTACAGAAGAATTTCCACTCTGGTTTCATAATTACATGATACGTGTTGTTCATCATTTAAAGTGACCAACTGCATGTTAATCTCAGTGCTAGCAGCCAGCAGGCATGATGGGAGATGCGGTGGGGTGGTGTTGACCTCCTGTTATTCCCACTACCCATCTGCCTACAAACCTCATCTGTTAGTCCCATGATCTTCATTAGGCGTTTTGTTTTCTCTGACATCCAGGGAGTCACATAAAAGTCATCATTTCTGCCTCACTAGTGCTGGATTGCATAAGAAAGAAGGAGCTTCCATCTGTTCCACCCAGGGCTGGCTTGCCTGCACTGAGCAGACTTTTCATCTTATTATCACACCAAAGCTGCCTACCCCCTCCCACTAGAGCAAGGCACAGCAGCAAAGCTGTTCGTCTGTGATGGATGATCATGTGACCTGACCAAGCTCAAGGTCACTAGATTTCCTGAAGTTCCCCAGCTAAACATACCCTTCACGTGTCCAGCTGAGAAACACGGGCTTTCTTGTCTGCTTTAGTGTTAGAGAATAAGAAAACCTACTTCCATGACCTTAAATGCACCTAGTAGATGCAGGTGTGAAAAAGCTGATGGCTCTATTATAATGAAGTCCATCTGTGTAATACAATGCTACCCTGAATTGCCTTAAAAATGGAAGGCCACGCTGAGTGCTCAGCATATAAAACTTGAAGTATAATGATGGATGGGACATTAGAGTGCCAAATGGAAAGCACCAGGTGCTGAAAAATGAAGCTCATGGAGAAGTGCCAAAAACTGCAGTACTACTCCTGGCCACTTGAGGTTGACTCCAGTGAGCCACTCCTTATACTCTCCCAATGACCAACAACTACCGAATTTAAATGATAAACAAAGAATAGATTAGGTGGCTATGCCTAATCCATTATAGTACATTCATGGTGTGGATATTTTTGACTGACAGATGGCCTGACATAGGCTGCTGTAGTCCTTGTTAGGCAAAGATACACATTACTGTTGTGAAGCCCTGAACTGAGTATGATTTTACTTGGTGTTTTGAAGGTGGATGTGAAAACTAATGATTGGACTTGACTTTGAAACAGCAGCCATCTCATCCTCACTGGCTATCGATCTGTGGAGGATAATTAATATAATAGAGTAAGAAAGAAATTCTTACTTTATCAGTGACTATAGTTTGCACACTTTGTTTTACTCTTAAACTTGGGATTAAAATAGGAATTTAGCCAATAAAGTCATCATCAGTCATAGAGCAAAGGAAAAAAATTTTTTTTAATTAGATTTATTATATTTTCGACATAATTCTTCGTAGTCAGGTGTGTTTCTGTGATTTTTTTCAATGGGATGGTACAGGCAGTGCCGCTGCAACTGCTGATGTTGCACTTACATTCAAATAATGTATTAAAAATTAGCATAAAAGAGTTACTAAGAATCCCATTTGCAATTTGCACCTATGATTTATGAATTTCAAATCAGCTTAAGTTTTTCAAGCAGAAAGAGGATTTAGTAGTGGATCCTAAAAAACTGTTTCTGTTCATCTGGTTGTAGCATTTGCAGAGGGAAAATGCTACAACCAGATGAACAGGATCAGTTTTATGTCACTCATACAAGTCACTTTTTCAATCTCAATTGACTGCAGGTTTGCCTAACCTTATAAATGGTACAGTTTCATATTGATCAAAACTAGCACCTGTGACTTAATGATCACTTTCATGATCATTAATGTACAATTTGTCACCAACAGTGATCAACAGCCACGAGTACCATTCACGAAGAGTTAAAGAACAAGACCATTTAAGGAGACACTTGGTGTCTTTTTGAACAGAAAACCTTTTTTACAGGAAGAATCCGCGAGCAGAACCAGGGTCAGGGAGGGTCTGCCGCAACCAGTTGGGGCTGAGGGGAAAGAGAAGAGAACAGAGGTCATCCAGGCCTTCATGTCTTTAAGACTGGTGTTAGGGCTGGGCGATATGGCCTAAAATTCATATTGCGATATAATTTGAAGCACGTGCGGTAACGATATATATCGCGATATATTCTTTTCTTCTCTATAACGTATTTTCCACACTATAAGGCGCACTTAAAATCCTTTAATTTTCTCAAAAATCGAGAGTGTGCCTTATGTATGAATTCTGGTTGTGCTTACTGACCTCGAACCGATTTGGGCGTGCAGAAATCTGTTAAAAGTGTTTTAGTACAACTTTGGTAAGCTGCACTGCTTGATGGATTGTCAGAGCATTACGGCTGCCGTAGTGAGGAGCTTCGCGGAGTAATCTGGGTCCAAAACTCCGTCCGCTTCAGGTCCCAAAGTCAAACAAACACTAAGAGTTAAAAACTAAATTCTTTCATCTTTGATTAAATCATCAGCGTTGCTGCTTAATTGGGTGTAACAATTAAGTTTAACATCCAGGCATCCATGAAAACAGAATTTATTACATTTAACAGAGTTAGAAGTTAACAGGAAGTTAGCTCGCTAGTTTCCACCTAAACATTTCATACCATGTTCTGACTGAGAGATTTTTGAAACTAATTAAAACGTACAGCTCTGCTACCACTTCCAACATAAATGAAGACAGAAAACTAAACAGCAGTGGTGTTTGCAGGGTTACTGAAGTTGGACTACCTGGTATATAATGTTGTGCTACGTGATTGCTAGCAACACAGCTATGTTAGCATAACATTAGCACAGTGAAGCTGAAGGATGAACGCTAACTTTTTTTCCACTCGATAACAGTTAACGTGAGGGGTTCTGGTGGTCAGGGACAAATGCAATCGCATAACAGGATGCTATACACGGGCCAAACTTCAGTCAGGAGAACAACTGAGATTATTCATCCACAATATAAGGTTAGTCATTAATATACTTCAACAACATGGGAATAGAACAGCTGTGAGAGAATTCAACATTAATGAATCAGTGGTACGGAAGTGGAGGAAGCGCAGTTTTTGGCTTTCCCCATATTTCAAAAGTGCTTCATCTCTTTGCTATGACTGTCGCCCGCCATAATTTCCAGATGATAATGGTTTTAGCCGCTGCGATGCTTTCGACCAAAACAGGCGCAGCTTGATGACATCATCAACATGCGCTATCGCGAATCTCTATCGTTGGCCAAATTTATATCGTTTCTATCGTATATCGTTTATATTGGCAACCCCTAATTGGTGTGTGTCTTCTGTCCTCTTGGATAGATAAACCATGGTATCATCTACATAGCAATGAAAATGTAAGTTAATATTGCCTTAGGAAAGCATACGTAATGTAAAAAGAAGTGGTCCCAGCACAGAATCTTTTAGAACAAATTTTGTGAAAAAGACTCCCCATTTACATGAACAAATTGGATGGGAATTGATAAGAATTTAGCGATTCAGATTCCATTATCGATATCACTTATTGATTCGATTCCTTATCAATTCTCGTTGGTTTCTCATTGGGTCCACTTTGATAGTCACCATCATCTCTAAGCAGTGTATCAAAGACATTAAATTAGTGCAAATTAATTACATGTTGCGTGGTCAAAAGTTTGTGGATGCTGGATGTATTTCCCCTTGCCTGTGATCAGCATTGGGGTCATTACGCATATTACACAGAACACTTTTCTTAAAAGTAATGCATTTCATTACTTAATTATTCCCAGGGGAAAATAACTTGTTGTAATACATTACTTTCATGTTACTCTTCAAAATGACCTAAAAGGCACTGTCTGATAATTACCATTCAACAGTATAAACCTATAGGATACAGTCCTACACACCAATACAAATCCCTACCCTAAGGAGGATGCACATATGATCTTTCTATTAGTAGTACACAGAGCAGGCAAAGATTTAAAAAATAGCACAAAGGGGCTTTAAAGGGATCGCCACAGTGATTCTACGAAAGAAACACGAACAGCTAGAAACAGAGGCCGCAGCCTTACTGCTCATCAGCTTGTTACCTGTTCAAGTTCAGAGTCTGGCTGATGGGCTCGGTTCAGCATTCACTCAGCTTTAATATCAATCTAAGTTCATGGCTGGGTTCTTGCTGTATATGCAGATGCTTGCAAAGAGCCAAAGTTGCATGAGCAGCACTTTACCATTGCATTCTCATTGTTTTGCGCAGTAAAAAAGTAATGTCCATATCGACAGTGTAGACTGTTTTCCCTCTCTGACACGAAAACTGAAATCAGCTGTAGGGCAAGTAATTGGACTGCTCAGATTCCCATCCCTACTGGAGTCTATGAAATAGATATGATTCAAACTACAGTGGCAAAATTCATTTAATACCCAAGGTACGTTTTAATCTCTCTGGTAAAATCTTGCGGTTAATGGTACTAAATGCGGCACTGAGTTCAAGACAAGCACAGTAAGGTACGTAACCATTAATAAAAATTAATCATATTTAAGATTTAAGTATTAAATACTATTTGGGCAGTCTGACAGAAATAGGGTCTAAAAGGTACATATATAAATGTTTTGGGGGTTTTTTGTTACAATTTTATTGTGAAGCAATTCATGAAGTCATTACTAGCTAAAGTTAGGGGAATCCTCAAATCAACAGACCTAGGCTAGAGTGCTGAGAAGAAATCTGGGATTATTCTTGCTGTCGTCTTTCAGTGAGGAATTCTACGATCTTCTTGCTTTAGGGAAGGATTGTTTTTATAGAGCAAAGACCTGTTTTCTGGGCCAATCAACGACCTTCTAAATCAGTGAATTGCCCTTTCATCTCCATTTTATGGGTTTAAAGTTTTCTTTTTAGAGAGCTGGTCGATTGGTATAATTCACAACAATACACTATTATACTATTACTCTGTTTGTTCTAAGAACAACCTATGGACACTTGATCCTTAGGTTGGACCAATTTTTGAAATGGAGTGTGCTAACCACATTTACTCGAAGCCTTTTTGATACGATGTTGTCTTGCTTCCCTGACCATTGTGTCTGCAGGCATAGTGTTCGCTCTGTGTTGTAGAATCCTGATGGCACCCAGTTTGTTCGCCACTGGATGATGAGAGTCAAATCTTAAATACTGATTGCTTTACCGTAGAATATTAGCATTGTGGTGAGGAAGACACTGACATCCATCATCCTTCCAGCAGAAGAGGGTAGGTGCATGCTATTACTAGACCAGACAGACTGTCATGAGAAAATTTTCTCTTCTTAGTGACAAAAGTTCTTCTCCCCAAAATGAGAACCTGGTGGCGAATACAGGAAAAAGGTAATAGATTAGATTAGTTTGTAAGAGATTGTAGGGTGACCCCACCCATGACAATAGGACCACACTCAACACCGACCACGTGTGTCTGTTCTTAGAACTACAATAACATATTTCATACACAAGGACCAGTGCTACAGGCAGAAATGTGTGTGCCCCGTGGATTCCCCAGCTTCATCTATTGTGGCTGACTTTGATATGGAGGACATGGCTCTGTTGTCCTCTCTTGGAATATCACTGAGTCATTGGTTCAGGTATGTGATGACACCTGTATGAAAATTACATTCGCCACAATTCACAGATCAAATTAACTTGATGGACAAACATATCAAGTTCACGAAGGAGGAAGTGAAAAATGACAGACTAGCGTTCTTGAAATTGCCATTAGGATTGGGGGACATTTAAAAGTCAAGGTATACCATACCAACACAGATCAGTCAAGCCAGGATCCTGGAAGCTCAGGAAGTAGAGCAGTCCGATTAGCATCTGCTAATCGGATGGTTGGTGGTTCTAGCCCTGGCTGCTCCAATCTGCATGCTAAATATCCTTGAGGAAGATACTAACCCCAAGTTGCTCCCTGATGCATCCATCAGAGTTTGAAAGTGTGTGAATGTTAGATAGAAAGCACTTATATAGAAAAACCCTAGAAAAAGATGCTTGTGTGAATGAGGCAAGCATGTCTTACTGAAAACTGATTGCAAGTCCGTGTTTTCAGTTATGCCACATCACCATAGAAGTGGATCGCCTAAACTGGCTGCTGTTTTCTTTACCATTACCAATTGTGCTTGTGTTTTTATGGCTCTGCAAAGCCAAAATATCAGCTGTGAAAAGAGTTCTTTCTTTTGGAGTTTCGTACTATGAGTGATGCTTTTTACAGGACACTTTTTAATCTATTCTTAATGTAAAAGATTGATTACTGCATTATAGAAATTACACTTGTCTGCCTTACCCATCTAAGTACTGTAGCATACTTAGGTCATATTATTTTTCCTTACAATAATCAAATCAAGCTGCAACACAGGGTTTTAAATTAATTGGTCTTTACCAGAATGTTCAGTATTTCTCCACAGAGCTTTTAACAGGATCTTTGGGCATCAGTATTGTTCCCTATTTCCATGTATTGCAAAGGTAAATCTATCCACAGGTCTATAATGATGGACCACTGAAATATTTAAGGAGCCAGTGGTTAAACTTTAATGTGTGTTGCAGCTTTACATCTTGAAAGTTAGCTGTAGCTGTGTCGCATGGCCTTTTTGCATTACTTCAAACAGTTTAGGAATATGGCTAAATGATAAGGTAGTAAAGTAACCCTAAGCAGTACTGTCTTCCAGGTCCCTTTCTGCCTGTTGTTTTAGGCAATGAGCATTTATGAATTGGTTTTGACACCCTCACTGTATTGTAGAGGGAAAGCTGTGTGTGTCTACGTAATGTGCAGCAGTGTTGCTGTTGGCCATAGTGATATAAGAGCTCTTGGCCACAATGAGCCATGCCTGTTTTTAGTAGGCAATATTAATTAAAAATGGAAACTGTCCAATGGTGCATCAAACCAGACACTTCAGCTAATTAAGCATAACTTCATATATGTATTGTCATCATGCATAGAGAAGCTATAAATGGATTGGATATTTTACTGGTTCTCTTGTCACGGGTGTTTGTGCCAAACCGATGTAATTGTAAAGTCTCTCTCATGGCAGTGCTGTGGAGTATTAGAGATCAAAGACTTACTCTGTCATAAATCTGCATTGAGTAAATTTAACCCACTAAATACACTGCACTGTAAGAGTTGTTTATACTTAAAATGCAAAATTAGGTAACCTTAACTCAAGAGTGCCAAGTTTCGCTAACCTATTTTGAGTCTGTCAAAGATACGTTGCATGAACTGAACTGTAGGAGGTTGTCATGGTTATGTGATTGCAGTCAGTCTGGAGCTGTCATTTTTATGTCATTTAAAATGATGGGTAGAGTTGTTTATCTCAGTTCACTGCCATACACAGACCAGGCTCCTATAACATGGCTGTTATAAAGGCAGCCTTTAAGTATTGTAACTGTGTGTGTGAGAGTATGTGTGTCTGTAATACATTTTGTAAAAGCTATTACTATGCAGCCAGGTAACTTCTTCTTTATTGACGGGGCTCCTACACAAACACAAAGCAGAAGAGGAAGCATCGCCAAATATGTTTCCAAACCAACTTCCTTCCAAGCCAAAGACTAGAAAATATGATGAAGCATATCTTGCCTTTGGCTTTACCTGCACAACGGTGGTGCCAAGGTGGGTATCCCAGACAGAATTTGTTTCTCCTGCGTCGGGAGCAGCGCCTGGCTGTCCAAATCACAGACAAACAGTATCAACAGTAAACTCGTTTTGGACAGAGAGTGATTTTTCGAAAAATGTATTGATAACAATGTTGAATATTATTACAGTTAAAAAAAATACACATTTACAGAAAGATTTTCTTGCAAAACAAATGGGGGCCTAGAAAAATAATTTGGGAGCCACTGTGTTAGACAGTTAGACTGCGAAGACAGCTTTTATTGTCTGCAGTGAAGCACTGAAACTTTTTCTTTCAGGTGAGTTAAACAAACCAGTCCTCTAATAAGAACGCAACGCACAGGCAGGAGATCTATGCCATTTTGTTATGATAGCTTTAGGCTCAAAAACAGCCCTTTCAGCTCGAGGGAATCATTTGTATTTAGTTTTAAATAGAGGACCTTTGTCGTTATTACAGATTACAGTAATAAATTGGTGGATAAGGTCAATTTAATTCAGTTCAATCCCAATTTAGCTTTTATAGCAAACCATAACATGAGTCATTTTGGGGCACTTTACATTTTGGGGTTAAGACTTTGTAGTGTTACAGAGAGAAGCAGCACTTGGCACAGGCTTCTTGACAGGAGCCACCAGAAGCCACCCAATGAATAATATTTAACAGCAAAAAATGGAGAACGAAAGCTGATAGAAGAGAGGAACTGAGCGCAACACATAATATCTAGCATACATCGATTTTCTTAATTTTATCCAAATTAGGGCAGGGGCGCTGGAACATGGGGGCACGGGGGAAATGAGATAGCTGCGAGTCTCACCCTGAGCATGTTTGTAGTCCAGTGCAGAGGTCCTCCAGCAGTCTTGGCATACAGTTATATAACTACAGGACTGTTTAAGGCCACCTAATCAAACTGCAGTCTTATGTTTCTTAAGATTGAGTCTTAACACAATTTTGTGGAGGAGAGAGTGTCTGCATCCTCAACTCAAACTCAGAGCTGGTTCCACAGGAGAGGGCTCTGAGAGCTAAAGCCTCTAGCTGCTGTTTTTTTACTGTGGAACATTTACTATTAAGATAAATCGTTCAATTATGAGTGTGACTGCTGGCAGCAGGAACCAGTCTACTAACCAGTAGATATCCTTTCATTGACCTGTGTGATCTATGTAGACTTGCAATGAACTTTCACACATGCTGAACCAATGTGTAGAGGTCTTTAGGCAAACTTTGTGGTTCTACAGCATTTTACCTCATCGCTTACTCCTGTCCAAATAGCTCTAATATACAAATATCCCAACATATTACACAAAACTGCATGTAGATAAAGTTGAAATTCAGGTACCTTCTTATCAAACTGGCTTTGATCTTTTCTCTGATGTGCCAATATTAACGGTGTGCAACTACTGCAGTGTGTACTTATGCTCTAGATGGAGGATTTGGCCACAGGTAGGAATGATCATTCAGTGGTGCATTTGTGTAATCTCAGTCTTTCACTGTAAATGCTCCTGTGACTGCCCAGGACGTCATGGAGTGGAATGAGGGGGTTCTTAACTAACATCTGCCTGTCCAACACCTGACAATGCTGAGAAGAAATTTGTGAGAAAAGTAACCAGTCAAAGGTTATTCTGAGCAGTCTTTAAGAGGCAATAATTAAACAGTACAAATTGATGAGTTTTTCCATATAAATTTAACTGGTACTGTTAAAGGAGCAAAAAACCTCTTAGCATGAATCTTACTGTAATAAACCTGATCTAATCCATTATATGTCTTTTTAAGTGTCACGCTTTTAAGATTTAACAAGTACAGTGCAGTATTAAACTAATGACAGTGTGAATACAGGCACTGCTGACATTTTGCTTCACCTTTCATCTTGTTTGTGGCAATGCACTGACACACTTGCCACACACAAATACTTCAAAGACTGCCGAGGCCCCAGTTCTACCTGCCTGAGGCAACAAAAACGCAGCGAGTCACGCCAGATGGTTACTTTATCTCTGCTCGGAACACAATTTCATAGCTCATTTTCATCCAAATCGATAAAATGATGTGATCTGCAGCCTGATATAGCAGCCTTAGCAGTGAATCTCAAATGACATGCTGAGACATCCTGGAATGCCTGGAGAGAATTCCAGGTCTAACATAGCATTTTATGGCAAACATACATTAATATTGTAATATAAATCTATAGATGATGCTATGAATTAATTGTTAATTTCCTATATCACATTTTTAGTCCCTCATTTTCCATTTAAAACAGAAAAAAAAAGAAAATCTTAAGTTTTCTTTTAAAAAGAAGGCCCAAGTCCCCCAAGCTGTCAACATAACATGAGAACGACCTTAATTAAGAGAAAAGAGTATTTCAAAATATCAACTCCCCGTAGCCACATTTAGTACTTAGTTCTATGTACTTTAAGCAACTGTGCTGCACGGGAAGCTGTAAAAACTCTACAGAGAAAGGTCTCGTTCAGCTCAAAACCAGAAACCTCTTGCTCTAAGGCAGCAGTGTGAACCACTGCATCACTGTGCTCCACTTGGCTGATGCTTGGTGCCAAAGGCTTAGGAGGCACTTGCAACCTTAAATGTAGATACCACAAACGGTCTGCAAAAATCTACAAAAAAAAAAGAACTAATCATGTGATCACTCACGATAAAGAGGACAAGCTGAAGAACAACAAAGAGACTCTTCTCCAGCTCTGTAGACGTGGCACATGGACAGTCCAAAAAGTTAGCATCGCTCAGTGCAGCCCTCCAGGAACAGTGTGTGGGACCTTCCATCTGTCTTTGGCTGTTGTCCTGCTTGGCACCTACTCATCAGTCTTCCTGGGCTGAAATGGTAATGTGTGGTTGAATGACTCTAAGATTCTTCACAGTGTTACTGGAAGTCAAAGTAATGTTATCCACAGCAAGTTAGAATGTTAAACACCATGTTTCAAAGATTTTTAGGGCAGAATGAAAGAGTATCATTTTTGGTTCAATTTAAAAGCAGGAAATTAGAGCTCATTCTGGCCTTTATGTCTCTGAGACATGCCTGTAGTTTAACTAGTTCTCTGGCTTTGTGGGTAAATAAACTTGGGTATCATCTGCGTAGCACTGAAAATGTATGAAGTATCTTTTAAAAACATTTTACTTGGTAAATTGTAAATGAAGTGGTTCTTATATAGAGTTTTTTCCATTCTACTTGAGCTACTTGTCAAAGCAGTTATTGCAACCTTTGACCCACCTGGCTGTAGCTCAGGAGGAAGAGCGGTTCATCCACTAATTGGAAGGATGGTGGTTTGATCCCTGGCAGCTACAGTCTGCCTTGGACTGGATACTGAACCCTGTTACTCTTTGATGTATTAAACAGTGTGAAAATGCTACAAAAGACCAAGGATAAAGGAGGACTAGATCTGCCTAACTTTCAACAATACTTCTTAGCCAGCAGGCTTCAGTTAAAACATACGCCCTTAGATGAGCCTTGGTTAGATGTAGAACAGGCACTATGCAATAATCTAGAGATTTCAGACCATTTATCAGCTTAAACATCAAACGACACGAATGCTTTAAAAGCACTAACATCAGCTCTTGTCTGACAGCATGGTGGGAGTTTCTAAAAATTATGGAGTCTTTATTAATCTCATGCAAACGTACACCGCGTTCCAAATTATTATGCAAATGATATTTTTCTCTGTTTTTCCTAAATAGTCGATTCAAATGGCAGTCGGCATAGAGTACAATTCAAATGTTACTGAACAAAACTCCCAATGACAACAGTATGTTTTTCAAAAATAAAAAACTTAAAATGCACTGTTCCAAATTATTATGCACACAGAGTTTCAAAAGATTTTATAGGTTGTAGAGAATTGAAAATGGTCATTTGTTGAATTTGCAGCATTTGTAGATAAATTTCACTGAAATCAAAAGCTATTAAAATCCAAGTTATATATTAACATAGGACCCCTTATTTGATAGCAGTTTTACAATTCTTGCATCCATGGAACTTGTAAGTTTTTGGAAAGTTTCTACTTAAATGTCTTTGCAGGATGTCAGAATAGCCTCCCAGAGCTGCTGTTTGGATGTGAACTGCCTCCCACCCTCTTATTTGTTTGCTTGAGGATGCTCCAAAGGTTCCCAATAGGATTGAAGTCAGGGAAGAATGGGGACCACACCATGAGTTCCTCTCCTTGTACGCCGATAGGAGCCAATGATGCAGAGGTGTTCCTTGTAGCATGAGATGGTGCATTGTCTTGCATGAAGATGGTTGTGTTGCAGAAGGCACAGTTCTTTTCTTTCTACCACTGAAAGAAAGTGGTCAGTCAGAAACTCCACATACTCCACTATTCTCACCAGCAGGAAATAGATTTTTCGCACAATTACATCTTTCAGATGGTATTTTTCACACCTTCAGGGACCCTAAAGGGGACGACCAGCTCTCTCCCCGTGATTCCGGCTCAAAACATGACTCCACTGCATCCATCTGGACCATCCAGGGTTGCACTGCACTCATCAGTTAACAAGACTGTTTGAAAATGAGTCTTCATGTAGTTCTGGGCCCAATGCAGCTGTTTCTGCTTTTGAGCATTGGTTAGGGGTGGCCGAAAAGAAGGATTATGCACAACTGCAAGTCTCTGGAGGATCCTCCACCTTGATGTTCGCAGGGCTCCAGAGGCACCAGCAGCTTCAAATATCTGTTTGCTGCTTTGTAATGGCCTTTTAGCAGCTCCTCTCTTAATCTGATGTATTTGTCTGGCAGAAACCTTCATCATTGTGCTTTTATCTGCACGAACCCACGTGTGCTCTGACTCAGCCACAAATCTCTTAACATTATGGTGATCACGCTTAAATTTTCGTGAAATATCTAAGGTTTTCATTGCATGTCCAAGGCATTCAACTATTTCATGCTTTTCAGCAGCAGAGACATCATTTTTCTTTCCTATATTGCTTGAAAAAGGTGCTAATAATGTGAAACAACCTTCTTTAGTAGTTTTTCCTTTAATTGGGCTCACCTGGCAAACTAGTGATCATAGGTGTCCGAGATTGATTTCAGTGATACAAAGAGTCATGAGACACAATTACATCCATGGTTTTGAATGAAAAACAACTTAAACACAATTTGCATAATAATTTGGAAAGCGGTGTACACCTATCTGGAATAACCCTGACATATTACAAAACAATAACATGATTAATTTTCCAGATTGGAAAATTGTAAAGGAATGAAATACTTGGAACATATATTAGAAGGAACAGACTTTATTCCATTTGACAGAGTAGTTATACAAAACAAGAAAAGATTTCTAGAATATCAACAAATTAAATCCATAGTAAAAGAGAAATTTAAACCCGTGAGCGCCGTGGGGTACTGGGATGCTTCACCGCCGTGCTGGGGCTCTGGCTGGGCCTTGGGGGCTTTAGTCCTCGTTGGTCTGTCACAGAGTTTGAGGGCAGGTGGGTGCAGGGGGGCTCAGCCCTGGCGCAGGGGGCCTCTGGTGCATCGGCCAAACTGGGGGGCTCTTCAACTGGTAGGGAGGTGTTACATGCTTGCAGAAGTTCACTCTGCAGGTGGGGGTGAGACATAGGAGAGGTGGAGATTAAACTGGTGTCCGGGCTGGGCGCTCAGGTATGTACCGGCTCACTCCCAGTGGCTGCTTGGCGGTGCCGGGTGCCCGCGGCTCGGTTGGGCCTCCTCCGGGGGGGGCCCTCAGGCCTCTGGGCCTGTGGCTCGGTTCACTCTGGCACAGCTGGCTGCCAGCAGAGCCCGCGGGCACGCCACTGTAGCCCCCTCTGGCTTCTGCTCCGTGGCTACTGGGTGACCCCTCATCTGGGGCTCTCCTCAGCTCTTCCCAGGAGGGTGGCACGGATGCCCCTCCGGTGGTCCTCCTTGGGCTCTCGTACTCTGGGGCCTGGATCTCCTCCATGCCTGCTTCGTGCCCTGGGGGACAGGGCTGTGGCTCCCTGCACCCTCTAGCAGATCGTTACATGAAGAAACCTTTTGAATACAAGTGCACTCATCCACACAGGTGTGCACACAGGACAGACGTAAAAAACCATATAACTAAAACAGAGTGTGAATGTTAGATAGGAATTACCTCGGGAAAAAAAGCTCCTGTGAAAAAAGCATATATTGTAAATGCTAGTGGTCCCAGTATAAAACTCTGTGACATGTGTGATTTCATGTGTGATGAAGACTCCCCATTGTCTGCGACTTCGGAAAAAAACGTTGTAAAAAAAAAATCTACTTAACTTGCGAGAAACCGCCTCTGTCCGCCGATCCAGCAGTTTGAGTTCTTTGCATTTCAGGATACTGTTTTTTGATAAACGGTAAGCATTATACATATTGTCCTTGCAACACTGGAATTTCATAAATGAATGAATCGCGTGGCTTGCAAAAGTATGACGTCACAACAATGTGATTGGACGCTTGCAATGTTGAACCTGGAACAACATTTATTATGATGATGTGGGAACAACACCAACACGACGATATCAGATCATCCGCGCTAAAGTCGACCAAGACACAAAGATGAGTCTAAGAAGATCATTCATAAGCTTCACCAGTGCTGTTTCTGCACTTTTTTTTACTACCATTCTCTATAAAGTTGTATAATAACTCTTTATTTTGAGATCCCAAACATATTTTGTATTATATCTTCATGCATAGTGTACATACTATTCATTAATGCAGTTTGTACTCCTTTCTTACACACATATTACGTGACTGTTTTTAACTAACTTCATTTTTACTTTTCTTTGGTTTTTATTACTAATGTAAATTCATAAACTTCTGTATTATGGGTTTAGGGCAGGGTGGTACGTACAGGGATACGTAGAGAGTTGGTGTGACAGAGGATGCTAGGGGTAGGGGACATGGAGGTAAAGCACCACTGCAACCCCTAAAGAGAGCAGCTGAAATAAGGAGCTACGTTATGGTTACTTACTTACTGCCACCTTTAAAGCCTGTGGTACATAGTCTTTTATTATATTTAAAATTGAAGGATTAGTTAATAGAGATCCTTCTTTGAGCAGTCTGGTAGGAACGGGTTCTAAAAACATTTCGAGGGTTTAAAGAGAGAAAATTTAGAAGTTAATTCAAAAAGATTGATAGGAGAGAAACAGTTGATGTACATAGTGACACTTTTGTGGGAATGCTGCGAATATTTTTTTCTCTAATGTTTGAAATGTTATTTCTGAAGAAATCCACACAGTCATTAGTTTAAAGCTAAAGCTTAACAGGGCTTTGACTCTGTCAGCCTGGCTGCAGTCCTGAAAAGAAAGCTGGGGTCACTCCTACTTTCTTTGTTTACGTGAGTTTGCGTACATACGATTTTTTTGGAGGAGGACAGACATTTGTTTAGAACTCTTAAAGATGTCGAAGAAGCTCCTTTAAGCAATTACTTTGGTGTTCCTCCACCTCCAAAGAAATGTCAGAAGGAGACCGAAAAGCAAAAGAAGCACGTATTCTCGGAAAAGTGTTTGCAGGAGGTGAGCTGGCTTCAAACAAATGATGAACGCACAGAGATGTGGTGCAGAATGTGCCGTGAAAATCCCACTCTAGCGGACAAAACAGTGCCGTTAAATGTACCAAACGTGCACTGCAACTTCTTATCTGGTGTGCGTCTTTTATTTTGACAGTGAATGCGCACCTGCGGACCACTTATGTGCACCCCTGCAGAAGAACAGGAAGTTACAGTCTGAGTTTTTTCGTCCTTGTGCATGAAGTGCATTAGCAAGTTCAGCCACAGCATCACTTTTTTGTACAAGTTGTTCTGTGTCTTCCCAGTCCGTGAGCACTAGACTGATCTACACTGTCTTTCGGGGCATCCTGCTGTCTTCTTACTTCTGTGTCCAAATAAACATCCATTAAACTGAAATGACCTGTGACCGGCCTCAAAATGCTCCACATGGTAATTGACCATTACCTACAGTCATTAATTCTCCAGAAAGTCATTCTCACATGTAAACAAACTGTCGTGCATGGATGGATATATGCGGCGATTAGATCAGGAGGCAAATATCCCCAGATGGAGATCCCTAATGCAGTGAGCAAATGGCTCGACAAGGTGTCTAATTCCTGTGTTTATTTTTAGTTAGACTCAAAAACATTTTTTTAAACCACTGGGGCTTTGTCCTTGTTGTCCCAATATACACTGTTCTGTGTTGTTTTTTCTATGTTTGCTGATTATATAAAAAAGTAACATTTTGAATTTTCTAAGCAAAATCGCTTAAGGCGCTTCGAAGCAAAAATTTGAAGCGCCTTGAGGCGACTTTTGTTGTGATTTGGCGCTATATAAATAAAATTGAATTGAACTGAAAAAATCGAAACATCTTGAGATCTTTATCATTACGTTTAGATCATCTTTTTACTTGATATTGAACAATATGAACATTGTGCTCTACTGGACGAGACTTTTCTTAACAGCTTGTTCAGTTCAGAGTTTCAGGAGAATGAAGCATATCCCTGCTGCCACAGGGCGAGACGCAGGGGGACACACTGGACCACTGGCCGCTCACCAGTCCATCACAGGGCTAACGCAGACAGACAAGTATTCCTGCTCACTGTCACACCTGGCCAATTTAGCGTTGCGCATTTCCCGAACATGGATGTCTCTGCACTGTAGGACGAAGTCTACGAGAATTCATGCAATAAGAGAGAAAACATCTGAGCCCAGAACCTTCTTGTTATGAGGTGACTGTAATGACTACTTAACTACTGCACTGCTGTACACAAACAAAAGATACACACTTTTAATTAATAGAAACGAAAGCAAGGTCTATAACATATAACATAACATAACATAACATGTGCCAGCTGAACCACCTCCAGATCAACGCCAGTAAAACCAAGGAGCTGGTGGTAGACTTCCGCAGGCGCACGCATTCTCCACTGCAACCACTGTACATCCAAGGTATGGACATTGAGGCTGTGGACAGCTACAGGTACCTTGGTGTTCATCTGAACAACAGACTGGACTGGACTCATAACTCAGACGCCCTCTACAGGAAAGGGCAGAGCAGGCTGTACCTGCTGCGGAGACTCAGATCATTTGGAGTGGAGGGCCCACACCTGAAGACCTTCTATGACTCTGTGGTGGCCTCTGCTATCTTCTATGGTCTGCTGGGGCGGCAGCATCTCTGCTGGGGACAGGAAGAGACTGAACAGGCTGATCCGAAGGGCCAGCTCTGTTCTAGGATGCCCTGTGGACCCAGTGGAGGTGGTGAGTGACAGGAGAATGGCGGCTAAGCTGTCATCCCTGTTGGACAACATCTCCCAGCCCATGCAAGAGACTCTGACAGCACTGAGCAGCTCCTCCAGTGGGAGACTGTGGCACCCACGGTGTGGGACGGAGAGATTTCGCAGGTCTTTCCTCCCCACTGCTGTCAGACTCCACAACAAAGACTTTAACTGATCAAACACATCCACTAATGTGCAATAATCTTTTCTGGCATAGTTGTATTTTTTACTCAGTTGTATATAGCATTTGTATTCTATTTTTTTTCTTATTGTATATTTTATTCTATTTTATTCTACTGTATATAGTATTTTATTTATTCTATTCTGTACAGTTGTGTACTGTATTTATTCTTATTGTATTCTAATTTTTGCTTCATAACTTTTGCACTGTCCACTTCCTGCTGTGACAAAACAAATTTCCCACGTGTGGGACTAATAAAGGTTATCTTATCTTATCTTATGTATAGTCATCCAAGGTTTGACCCCAAAAAACGCAATAACACTGTATATTTAACCACGCTGTATATTTAACCACGCTGTATCCAATGATTGTACTGCTCATGTTTCACTTACTCTTAATTACAGTATAATTATGAGTTAATGCCATCATTCAAGCAAGGCACATTCTTATGAGGAAACAGTCTGTGATTTTTAGCAGCCACATCTCAGTGAAGCATGTGTGAGGACACCTCTGTTGATGTTTACCCACCAGTGTAAGTCTTTAGGGCAGGAATCCACTAGATGGAGCACAGCTCTAAGGCTTTGCTAATGTTCACCCGAGAGCATATTAATCCCCAGTCCAGAGGACTGGGAAGCTGCAGCGGTCGATGGAGATAAGGACAGTCTGGGAGAGAGCCACAGATGCTCCCTAATGCTGACTGAGGACTGCCTCGGGCATTAACAGTGTTATCTGCTCCACTTACTGATTAAAAGAGAGTCTTGAGGAGTGCAGAGTTAGATCTTTAAAGGTTGCATCTTCCCAGTATATTTATTTGTGGTGCTAAACCAAAGTTGTGTAATCCCGGAGCTAGATACCCAAAGGCATAAAAGGTAGCAAACACACAGAGCTTCAGGACACAGTTGGCTAAACAACAAGTGAGATTAGCCAGTTTCCTCCTGAAGCGTTTGGAAAATACACTCAGTCAGATTTCCAGTTTTCAAACATGTAGCGTAATTTATGTTTTTATATATTTGTATTATTTGTGCCTGAAAGATGGGTGTGAAAACAGTCTGATCATTTAATTATGGCAAACTGACCCTAATATAGACTAGGAGCTGTGTATGTTAATTATATTTTATTTGGCCAGTAAACATTCACCGTCAAACATCAGACTCTGCTCTTCAGTGCATTAATTTAGCATTTAGTTGTCGCTTGATAACCATGTTGATATTGAATACAAAAGATAATGAAGCATTGATAAGAAGCTAATTTGAAAAGGCTTTTATCAAAGCCGACATTTTGGCTTTCAGTAGTAAAAGCTGGTGTATTTCTGCTGTAATTAACACGTCATCTGTTCTGTTCGAGTGTAACAGTAATTATTTTCCTTATTTATCTTTTTTCTACTCTTATAAAATGTCTGCTGTCACTTTTTAGGAACTATGACCTGTTTGGGGTAAAAAAAAAAATAAAGTGTTATTTCTTTTGGAACATTCAATTCAATTTTATTGATCCAGCGCCAAATCACAACAACAGTCGCCTCAAGGCGCTTTATATTGTAAGGTAGACGCTACAATAATACATACAGAGAAAAACCCAACAATCATATGACCCCCTATGAGCAGCACTTTGGCGACAGTGGGAAGGAAAAACTCTCTTTTAACAGGAAGAAACCTCCAGCAGAACCAAGCTCAGGGAGGGGCGGGGCCATCTGCTGCGATCGGTTGGCTTCAAAGACATTTGTACAGTTTCATCTTCGCCACTGCATCAGATGAAGAGCTGTTTTTTGGTGGAGGAGCCAGGGTGAGGGTTGAGTTTTCAAGAAGGTGTCTTGGACTCAGGGAAATGACAGCGAATCATTTCCATACAGATATATGTTACATTAACTCAGACCTTCCCAAAGTGCGGGGCCCACCCCCTGGGGGGGGGGGGGGGGGAGCAGAGCCATTGCAGGGGGGGCGCGGTATGAAAAGGGGGGGGGGACAAAACGCTTGGACACTGCTAGCACGGGGTGGCCACAGAAACGCAAAGCAGGAGATGAAGCATCGCTGAATATGTTTCCAAGCCAACTTCATTTTAAGCCAAAGACTAGAAAATTGAGGCGACATTTGTTGTGATTTGGCGCTATATAAATAAAATTGAATTGAATTGAATTGAAAAATATGGTGAAGCAAATCTTCCTTTGGCTTCACCTGCACAACTGCCGAGGTAGGTCTCCCTGCAGGATTGGTTTTCCCTTCGTCGGGAGCAGCGCTGGGCTCCCCAAATCATGGACAAACAGTATCCCACATTCTTGATTTGTAGTTCACAAACACTTGTTGTAATGACTAACTACTCCTGACATTTTGGAGTTGTTAGCTCTTTATACAGTAAAGTTACAGTGAGATACAAATAACATCAGGCTGATCCTGCCACAGTTTGTTCCCTCGGTTCAAATCACGGACAAACAGGATCCCACAGCTGTTTATGTTTTTAAACCCATTTTGCCAAGAGAGGCATTTTTTGAAAAATGTATTGATAGCAATGTTGAATATTATTACACAGAAAAAAAACCCAACTACACGTAAAATAATCACACCATGACGCCTTTGTAAATGGAGGGACAGTAACTGCGTGTAATACCTGCCAGTCAGATTAACAGTATTTCGTTTCTATCTGCCATTCTGCAATCCATCTCATGTAAACAACGTGGCGCACAGCGTGACGTGAAAAAAGGCACACACCTTTGACATTGCGTGAGGAACTCTGTATTCCTCGTCCACAGGAAAACGCAAAAAAGGAGTTTTAAAACAATCTCCGTTTTCGGTGATTTGAAACGCCGTTTACGTGTGGACGAAACAGCTGCGTTTTCAAAAATACCCGTGTAGGTGCGGACGTAGCGTAAAAGAGTTAGTAGTTTATTTTATTACTACCTGTAATTTATTGCAGATTACTTGTATTTGCTTAATTGTTTACTAAATGTTTGAGGTGTGAAATAAACCGCAACAGAGCATAATAAGGGTGTGTGTGGTTGGAGGATGTGTTTGTGCGTTTGCCTTGCCGCGTGCACATGCGGGAGGGGGGGCGAACATTTTTCTTGTAAAACAAAGGGGGGCCCAGCAAAAAAAGTTTGGGAACCACTGCATTAACTGACTTGTAGTAACCAGCAATTCATGACAAGGAACCAAGTTTTGTTTTCTTTCCCAACAAGCCCATCACATAATGTAAGGTTAGATAAAAGCATTGTTTCTGAGATGTTTCACTTGTTGAAGATATGAACTACTACACTGATGCCAGGTCCACATGCTCTGTGGCATTTTAGTTTCACAAACAATATTTCCTAATTAATAGCTCTGAAATCCTGAAGCACCACTATACAAACATCCTTTGTTATGTATCACCTGGAGTGGTAACTGAGCTGCTCAGGGGGGGTCCCACACACCAGGAACACACTACTCTGACTTCACAGAGACACTCTTTTTGTCAGGCTTCCAGCTTTAGATATTGCTCATAGCCAATTCCCTCGCTCTTGTCTCTGTGGGATTTCTCCCTTTTTCTTCACCCAAAAAAGAAACTGCCATACAATAGCTAAAAAATACAGGTAGTGCAGTCTGCCTTTGGGTAATCCTCTGCAGTATCTAAAATAAATACCTTAAAAAGCTCTGTTTCACTCAAGTTTATTATTTAGAGCTTGTAGAAATCAGTCTTGGTACTTTTAACTCGTATAATTCATATGTTCACTTTCATATTTGATGTTGTAGCTGCTGAGACTTTCTAAGCTTATCCTTCAGCAGCTGTTTACAGGTCTCCATTATACAATGTTGGAGATGCTCATATATTACCAATAGTGAATAAAATTCAAATACGAAAATATATATGTATACTATGTCCATCCATCTTATTCTGCTTCTTCAGTTGAGGCTCTTGGGGGAGCTGGAGTCTATCTCAGTTGGCATGGGGTGGGAGGCAGGATACACCCTGGACAGGTCGCTAGTCTGTCTATAGAACCATTAACGTTCACACCTATGAGCAATTTAGACTCACTAATTAACCTAACCCACCTCGCCAAGAGGAGAACATGCAAACTTAGTAAGACCTTCATGTTGTGATTCAACAGTGCTAACCACGGCGCTAATATCAATCAATATGATTTAGAATAATAATAATAAGCTGGAAATGTAATTACATTATTACGGAGCCCCGCAGGGGACATGGGAGAAAAAAAATTAAGATGGACTTTTGCGAGATCTCGCAAAACAAACTCGGGATCTCGCAAAACTTTTGCGAGATCTCGCAAAACAAACTCGGGATCTCGTAAAACTTTTGCGAGATCTCGCAAAACAAACTCGGGATCTCGCAAAACAAACTCGAGATCTCGTAAAAGTTGAATTCCAACAATGGCGGCAGCTACTTAGTTGTAATATTACTCTTTCTGGGTCACACTTTTAAGATATTTTGAGGCATGAATGTTGTTGTGTAAACGTCAGATACCTGCTCGGTTTACAAGACATCACATATTTGCAAAAGTGCTCCGACGTTTTCGGAGATCTGACACCCACCATCTCTAACGGAAGGTCGAGACCTACTACAGCCGGGAGGAACACCGCTTTCCCAGCACATCGTGCCTCGACCTCCCGGTCGGCTTCGAGCTGGCGGCCTCCGAAGAATGCGGCTAAAACTTTTGCGAGATCCCGAGTTTGTTTTGTGAGATCTTGCAAAAGTCCGTCTTAATTTTTTTTTCTCCCATGTCTCCTGCGGGGCTCCGTACATTATAGAAATGACATAAAAGCAGAAATAAAAACATGTAACCCCATCTTTACTGCAATCAGTCGGAGTGCTCACAGGGTTGACCCTGGTGTCAGGATGGAAATGGGATGAAATGAGTCAGCCTTTTCTATTGAGCTTGAAATGTCAAACAACATCCAGCAACGCAACAGCTGCAGGATTTACTTGCTAGCTACAACTTTTATTTGATATAGGCTCTTAATATTTGGCCTAGCCATTATTGATAAAGCCAAACGAGACTTTCTGTGCTAGATAGAATCTGAATGTTTTCTATTCCAGAGATGTTTTAGTGTGGCGGTTTAGATAGTTCTGAACTTTGCTTCTTCGTTGCATGTGATATATAATGGATAGCTCCTTGTATCAGGATTTCAAGCCATACTCAAGAAAGAGTGCCATCCAAAGCTTTGTTCAGTCAGTCCTAGAAGTCATAAGGAAAAGAGTTTTATCCTGTGGGCACATCCTGTGCTAAAGCTGAGGCAAATAGCCATCAATCAGTGCCTAGTGAGAGCCACGCGTGAAGGTAATATGCCTTCACAACATAACCTTCTCATCTTTCTGCTCATTACTCCTTCTCAGACCTCAGCTGGCCTCACAATAGCTGCAATTACACAGGCAGCGGTCCCCTGGGTACCGACAGGCTCGCGGGGGCTGTTATGGCCGAGCAGGAACGCCGTGGGCCACCTTTGTTGGTGTCAGACCGTAGAGGTAATGATAATGCCAGCATTGACTGTTTATCACTCTGTAGAGAGAGCTGCGTGTTCTTACTGAGGAATTGTCACAGCATTCGAGCACAGCGGGTGAACGGGGAGGAAACCTCGTATCGGATAAGGAATCCTATTATGCCAGTAAATGACTTCTTTAATGAACTCCGAGGAGAGCAGGTCAGAGTTGAGGTGCTGCCCTGAGATAATGGCACAAACGTGGCTTTTCCCCCTCGTGCTTCCTCAGTCATGCCTGTAAAGATGTTTCCTCTCATGCAGGGGGAACAAGGCATCAAACTCGTATTTTGATCATATCGTGCAAATTTCAGACTCCCTCTAAAGTCACCCGCAGCACTTCTCACTGGCTGTCTCAGACCTGCATTTGCTGAGAAAATGTACACCACGCGGTAAACCGTTAAATTTCCATGAGGATAAACAACATAATAGGATCTGTTCTGCCAAATGAGTGAGCAGAATAGTATGACAGCTAGGAGAGGGCTTTTGCTAGAGGTTTTTTTGTTGTTGTTGTTGTTTTAAAGAAATAAAAACTACTGTATTTTTCCAATACTCAGCTCTTGCTGGAGTGGCAGCGCAACAGATCCGACAAACTGTGACTTTGCCTTCCTTCATTGCCTTTCTCTGCCTTCTTCTGTGTAATGTTGACAGACAAATAATGATATTTCTTGGGGAGGAGCTTAAAGCACTCATCAAGCAGCAGCCTAACAAGCTTTTCACTGGCCGGGGAGGTGCTGAATAAAACGTCTTACTCCTGTTATGTTTCGTTTTTCTGTAGGCATCATGTGGTTGCCACTTTGAACCAACGCTATAGAGCTTTGTTGCCATGACGTTCTATCCAGCAGGGATTGCAGTTTGAAATAAAAATACTTTTATTCATGTGGAAAGAGAACCTAGAGGACAAACCCCCAATCTTTCTAATATTGTCACATTCAATTAGAAATCATCTTTGCAGAACAGCGAGCACAGCTGCATTGCTATGCACGTTGGTAAAAGACAAAAAGTGATTTTTGCTTTCAGTTTGGATGAATCTTCAAAACATGATTTCCAATCTTTAAGCAATTCAAGAAATCCTACTTAGTATTCAGCCCAACAATGTTTCACTAATGCCTGTTAACAGCAGCTAACAGTGGCAAAAACAGCAACAGAAAAGTAAAAGCTATCCTCAACAACTCACCTCAGCATCACTTTACTTGGTCAGAAATGAGCTTCACTGGCTCATTGACTCATATCAAACTTCAATTTTCACAAATAGATGTGGACACTCTGCATATTGCCACCGCAGCCTCTTTATACTCTTGACTACTAAATGTTTTGTATGTGCTGATCCGTTTGATGCCAAGTTTCTGAGCACCTTTGAATGTTTTAAACATGAGTCTTGAGGTCTTGTTTAGCTCATGCGTTTTGTTTTTGTGTTTTGTTTTTTTGTTAAGCCTGTGCAAAATTTTTTAATCACAGTCCACTGCTAATTACTATAGTATAGTATAGACTATAATGACTATAGTCCATTGTTTACTGTTTTTGGACTATAGGTGTCACAGAACACGGAGTGTTCAGGTAACAGGACCCCAAAGCAGACTCAGCACACCGCAGCTCAGAACTATGTACACGTTTTTATTGAACTGAAGAATCTTTTAACAACGTTAAGGAAACGAAAAACTAAGGCTCATGCCACGGGGGAAAACGAGGAGCGTGGAGCCCAGGAGCACCGTAATTGTGGGGAAACTGCAACAGAAAGGGGAGACACAGTTAACAGCACGCAGATTGTCAAAAAATGAACAGCTGGACTTCATAAGCTGCCGAGGCTTACAGGTAGAGCAGGACCATGGAGCTTGGAGGGGAGAGGTGCCCGTGAAGGGAATCCTAGGGAGGGAGGCAGTCAGGCAGGCCACAGGCTTCCACGCCGAATGCTGGTCACACTGGGAGGAGACTTACAGACTGGCGAGGAGAAGCCGTCAGAGCTGGCTGAAGTAGTCCTCCGGTGATTGCCTCAGATGAGACGCAGGTGATTTGGAGGCGGCCCAGCCCGAGGGTGTGGCCACCGCAGCCTCCCACGGCTCCCTGGATGCCGAGCCACGGGCCGTGACAATAGGACTAAAGGACTGTATTTGTCCTATAGTGGCCACCGTAGCTAGGATTATGAACTTAAATTGAGAGGGGTATGAAAATGAGATTTTACATACTGTATATTAAAAGTGGGGGGGATGCTATTTTATGGTTTAAACAGTACATCTGAGTCCAGGAGTGGGTAGATGTGTTGCAAAGAGTCACTCTTTAAGCTGGGATGTCAGTAAAAGGGGAAAACACCTCACACTTGTCTTTTCTTGGAGGTAGTCATGATATTGTTTTTGGTTGTGGACACAAAATAAAAAAGAAACAACTTTGTAGTGTGTCATTTCAAAAACTCTGAGACCAAATTAGTCATAGAATGATTTTGAAATCATGAATTTGGTGGACAACTACCAGAATTTCCTTTTAAAAGTGTGACATTAGCCACTGTGCGTTTTACTCTGTGGTTTCCATGAATTTGAAGTGTATTGTGGCAGTCTTTATGTTCATTACACAGTGAATAGGATACCCATATTGCTTGTTGTTCATGGCCTGCCGGAGCTGGTGTTGTAGCGTTGGGTTTGTTGTTTCCGAGACAGCTAAAGCCTGTGAACTAAAGAAGCTCAGCTGGAGTGAAGGGCTTGTCCTTCCCCAGGTGCCAAATGGAGTCTGCAGTTATTACCATAATGCTTTCCTCCAGCTCATTTTACTCCAGCTTACTGCTGGGTTCAGGAAGAGCGGCAACCAGTTAAGCTAATGCAGCAGAATCTACTTTCTATCCTTCACTACTGGAACATATTCACTGATAGAAGATGTCAGGCTGTGAGATTAGCATCGCATATCCAAAAACACGAGTTATGCAGAAGTCTGTATTTTTACATACTATGTATGAATAATTACGAACGCTGGTGTGGGATTTCTTTTGTCTACGCCTTGTGAGAGGTGAATGGTCATTGTGACATCTCACTTTGTCTGCTTACACACTTCAGGCTCTAGAAACCACATGATAGATGAGCTCCCATCTGACTGCATCACACCTCTCAATAATGTGCTGCTCCCATACCCCCACCCACCCTCACTGCTCCTTAATAAGCTGAGAGGAACGTGTGTGGCTCAGTCCATAAACTGACCTCTGGTGGCCTTGAATAAAACAGGGACATTTACTGCAGTGTTGTTAGCGCCTGAATTCAAACACGCGTTTCAGATAGCACATTGCAGTTTGACTGTAGACTTTTGAAAACGAACACATCAGGTTCAGCGTTTTGTAAAGCTATTTTATATCCGTCACTATGGTGATGGAAGATAGTATCTTAATATTCCAATTGGCTGGCACTGCCACAAAGATGAAGCTGCAAGGGGATTTAAAAATGAACTTTTAAAGGAGTCGATCATGTGTAGGCCACTGATGATTTAACCAGATTCATGCAAGCCCATAGGGGCTCTCGTGTGGATTTTGTGTGGGCAGGTCTAATAAGGGCAAGTGTGGTGTGCCCACAGATTGGCACTGAGGCTCAAAATGGCAAAACTGCTGTGGGCCCCTTATAAGGTTGCCTTCATTGGTGCCACATGTTTTTTCTGTGAGTAATCCTACCAACAAAATTCCCACTTCACGACCCAAATGGGCAAAACTGCTATAGGCCCCACATGAGGTAGCCTGCATTATCCCCACATAGGTTTTCTGTGAGGTTCTGTGAAGAACCAAAGTGTAGGGCCCACAGGATTCCCCCATTAGGCCCCATAAAGGCACAACTGCATTGGCTCATGAGCCTCACATGGACCCAAAATCGGTGCCACATTCTGTTGGCAAGCCAGTTATGGACAGTGTTGGGGAGTAACGGAATACATGTACCGCCGTTACGTATTTAAAATACAAAATATGAGTAACTGTATTCCGTTACAGTTACCGTTTAAAAAGGTGGTATTTAGAATACAGTTACTTTGTTGAAATAAATGGATTACACGGCGGTACTTCCCTGTTTCATATTGTGGCGGGTCAGGACTGTTTGGGTTTTGTTTGACAGCTACGTTCTGTTGTTCCAGGTGGCAGCGTTACAGTTGCCATGGTTACAGGGTGACGCTCTCTCTCTGCGTGTTTCCTGGGTGAGAGAGGCCTTTTTGTTGTTGTTGTGCTAAGCTAATAGGCAGAATGCTACAGGTATAGCTCTAAAGAATGTAGCATCATGGGCAGTGTAGTCCGTGCTGCAGGGAGAATGGACTGCCATACACGTTATGTGTCTGTGAGCGAGGGAGGGAGAAAAAGGAAAAGTACAAGGAAAAGGAAAAAACGGGAGCTGGAAGCATGTAAATATAATAATAACCACTGCAGCCAAGAAGAGAGCCTGACGAGCCCAGTTGTAAGTAAGCTATTAAGACTCAACTGTACACCGTGTTCGTGTTTTCCTCCAAAAACAATAAGTTCTGTTGGAGCAGCCTTTCAACGCCTCTCTCTGTCTCTCGCTAGCAAAGTTGACCCAGACAACAAAGTAAAGCTAGTTTTCAGCTACGAACCGACACAGAACCCACCGTATTAGTCAGAGGTCCCTTTACTACGGTTCGGAGCCGCGGACCTTCAGTAACTGTAATAAATCAGTACATTCATGTAGTTGTTAACAGCATGATAATATATTAAGTAATCCAAAGTATTCAGAATATGTTACTCTCATTGAGTAACGTAACGGAATACGTTACAGAATACATTTTGGGGCATGTATTCTGTAATCTGTAGTGGAATACATTTTAAAAGTAACCTTCCCAACACTGGTTATGGATTTGCCCATAGGAGCTGTGCTCCACACAGCCTCACACCTGCCCACTGTGGGCTCACATGGACATGCTTGCTGGTTAACAATATGCAGTAACACAAAACATTCAACAGTAAGGTAGCGAAGTTAACAAAATGCTTTTAGTTTACCTTTGCAAAGTGAACAAGTCAGTGAATGGTAGGCAGTGGGCCAAATTACTGGGAGCCATATGAAGGGGATTTCTTTTTTTAAAAAGCTTTCAGTGCATATTATTTTATTAATTAACATGTAAAATTATGTTTACAGTAGTGCACTGAAAACAGTCAAAATTCAGGAGGGTGATGACACCATAGGCATCTGTGTGAAAGTTAAATTTGTCCAAAGCCTGGATGTCATGAAGTTCTTATTTAATCAATTGTAAATCTCTCAGTTTTATTAAAGAGAGGAAGAAATTCACTGGGAGCCCCTTTAACATTTCTGTCAAGCTTAGCTGTTCACTTGGTGCTTCTATTCTAGTATAATGCTGTATAATTACCAAAGACTTCATATAAGTCATTAGTGTTATTAGTGTAGGCCTTTAACAACTGGCTCATCCACATAACACACAGAATAGGATTGCATTTTGAGTTTGCAGCATCATACGTCAGTGTACTGTTCATTACTGTAAACTTTTCTCTGCTCTTTTCATGACTCGCAGCCTTTTACAAAATGCTGTCTGTTCTCACTTCAAAGCTGTTTGCCCGGCTGAATAATTGCCGTATCGCTCCGTGTGGCTCCCCCACCCAGCCCACTCTGTGGCTCTGTGAGCCGACGGAGCTGAAAGCTGTAGCAGTGATTGTCTTAAACCTGGCTGACAGGATGCTACTGACAGCTGAATCATCATGGCAGAGAGCAACAGCGCCCATCCAACAGGGATATCTGTATTAAACAGAGAGCGATCATGGGACTTGTTTACACTGGTTACGAGAAAACTGATTCACTTCGCTTTGATTATTATGAAAGTATTCTTCCTTGGTGAAGTATTGACAAGAATCAAAGACATGTTGTAACATGTTTTTCTTTTTCCAAGTAAAACTTGTGGAGTAAAAATGGTGATATGTGAACACCATGATCCGTCGCAGGTTGTAGATTTGTACACGTTATGATAAGCTAGTGACGGTGTTCGTCATTAATTCATTCATGCACGTGAATCGTCTGCTCTCTTTTTTTGGCATCATTTTAATAATTAGTACGTAAGACGTTTTTGATGTTGGAGCATGTTTTGTTTGGTTGGGGATTTTTGTTCTTGGAAGCTTCTGAGAACTTTTGAAATTGACCCTCACGTCTCATCTTCATTCAGTGAGAAAGATTCACATCAAGGGTCCATTACTTTCTGTAGATCCTGTGTTTGGAGTTGTCTTGGCAACCAGCTCAGGCTTTATATGTACAAAACGTGATTGAGGTTGGCCCTCATGGGTACTTGCCTCGCCCCTCTGCGCACCATGTGCTGCTGCTGATTAGCCTCTCCCTGAGCAGGCTGGGCTGGTGCAGGCTGTGCAGCATCTGATAAAGCCTAATTGATACGGCCGCCGAGGGAGGCCTTTGTGTGCTTTGTTGGCCCAGCGAGGCGCAGCAGAGTCAGACCATGTCAGTGTGGCTGCTTAGACAATAGGAGCAGCTGTAACTCAACTCTGAGGAGCAGCAATGATGGAAACTGAGACCATCTCTGCTATTGATTAACTTGAAAAGATTGAGCATGGTGGGAAGGAGTAGGTTGAATCCACCATAAGATTGCCAAGGTGAACCTTTTGCTCAGGAAGCCCAGACAGATCCACGGTGTCTGGTCTTTGACATCTCTATCACACCAAAAGGAGCTTATAACTGGACATATAGCACAGGACTGCAGCCGACCGCTCAGCGTTAACAAAGGCAGCAGCAGCAGAGGGATGCAGGTTCAACCCCCTCCATGTGGCCCAGATACACACAGGCAGACGCTGAGATGGATTGTACCATGTGGGGTGTCAGTGTTTTTGACATGCAGTCTGAACTGTGCGTGATTTGTTTTGTTCCTCTAAATGTAAGCCATTCTTTTTATTTCTGAGGATTCCACGCAGAATGACATTTTTAATCTAAGCCTCTTTAACTGGCTGACAAAATGTTGAAGTTCAAAGCTTTTTGTTTGGACTACTGGCAGTTCCTGTGTCTACAGCCTCTGCACGGTTTCTATAAAAGGTAAGATGCTCGAATTTCACATTTTCCATGACTAGGGAAAAAGCCAGCTTGCTAAAAGAAAGAATGTTTTGTCACATCACGTCAGTTCCTCTTGCGGAAATGCAATCATATATGTAGTCTTTTAGTTCCCATTTGAATTCCCACATGAACACAAAGTGTCATGTTTGACAGACAGCGGACACTTTTCACCCTCTCTGCTTTTTTCATGTCGAGAGAGGATGAAACGGGGACAAAGGACCCACATGTCAGCGAGGTCAGCTGCTCTGAATGGAAGAGCTATTGTTGTGGTTTGCCTCGGACAAGCTCCAGCGCAGTATTCAGTCCATTGTATGTGTGGTCCCACTCATAGTTATCGGCTCAGGCAGCATGAGGAGGCACGTGCTCTGTGGTCCTTTGTCCAGCCCCGGTGTCGCATCCAGATGAGGGTCTTTTGTTGTTGTTTGTTGTTGTTTATATTTTTTTCTGAGTTTGTACAACAATATCCATGTTTACCTTCATGTACTTTATATAAACACATTTTAAAGAGTTTGTACAAAAACACACTTATTAATTCCTGCTGGTTAAAGTAGAATTTTAGAGAATTCACACATCAGCAGCTGTACAGGGAAGCTGTAGTACTCCGCTGGAAATCCATATCACACCCTGGAGGCTACAGTGTGGAAAACAACTTTATAGAGATATTGAATTAAAAGAATACAATCAGATTATTTTAATCACTATTCTTTGCTTTAGTTTAATGTCTACATTATGAAGAAAAAACTATTTCTTTATGCCAATTATTTGTTTCCATGATGCCTTTAAGTCCTGTTGGACCTCTCTCTCTATTGCTATAAATAAATATATAAAACATCTGCGTGTAGAGAGAGAGCGAGTTGTTTTTTTAAAATTAGCGACATCATCGTTGAAATACACTTCTTATAACTGCTTCTGACAGTTTCAAGTGTAGACATGAAACCTGCCGTGTGCTTGTCAGCTCCAATACAATACAAAGGCTACGTCCACACGTACCCGGGTATTTTTGAAAACGGTAGATTTTTCTATGCGTTTGCACCTTTCGTCCACACGTAAACGGCGTTTTCGGTCACTGAAAACGGAGATTTTTTGGGTCAATAAGAGGTTGTATACAAAGAACACTGTTCAGTCTGTTCGAATGGAACAATCAGCAATATGCTGTATCTGTCTGTTTGCTGTTCCTCAGAGTTTTCACTTATGTGTAGAAAATTCAATGCATCTCTTTAATCTGAAGAAAGTGAAATAGAGCCTTAAGGAGCCTTTAAATTAAAACGTAACCTCCGATTTCAGGTTTCTGTGTTTTAGCCTCTGTGATTCCAGTAGATCGGTGACCTCACTGATAATATCTCACTCTTGCCCAGTGTCTGCTAATGGATTTATCTGTGTTTTAATAGCTGTGGACGGACCACAATGACGGGTGTTGTGTTGTTGGGACCGGAAACCTGTGATTGTGCCGTACTGAGAAATAGATATAAAACAGCGAGGTGAAAAACTCTCCAATCGAGCTCTACCCTGTCAGCTGCTGTGGGTCACTGGTGCTCATGAAATTGTCCAAACATGGCAGTTCATCAGCGCTGAAGCCCCCCCCCCACAAACACACACACGCGCACACACACATGCCTTCCCCCACCTCTTTCATCATTCACACTGACTTGACTTCCTCATCCATTTTTCCTCATGTGGATGTGACCTGAGCCCCAACATGTACAGCTGCCAAGTCCTAACAGAATAATTGTTCACATAAGTGGCTCCTTTATGCATCTCAATTCACCCGTACAAAGATTGAGACTTTGGCTTTTTCCTAAAGGATTCATCCGATTACAGTGTTTCTATCTGGAGTTAGCAGGCAGAGCAGTGGCTTTTTAATATTGCACATTCACTGTGGCCTGGACTGAGAGGGTTTCACTAAATGCACGACATCAAAAGCCATCCTAAAGGCATCAGGCAGGTCTGTGGTCCTTCTAAGACAGATCCCAGTGGAGTTTGTCCTCGCAGACACCGATGAATCCTGATAAATCTCCAGATGCTTTTCAGCTTCTTACCTACTCACCCACGTGATTGGAGTGTTTTTTTTATTTGTTTTTTATTTAGATGTACAAAAAATAAGCAAACTGTTTAACACTCACTGCAATATAGGTTACATTAGACAGAGAGTTCATATAACTTAAAGTTGCATTAATGTCAAAGTGTTAAAATATATGCTCATTTCAATTTGATGCCAGACACACATTTCAGAAATGTGCTTCCTAATGTGTTGGATCACCTTTTTTTAATCACAATCAGCAAAAACTGACCAATTGCTGTCATTTTAAAAGCAAAACACGTTTGTTTGATACAAGATTTCGGCTGCTCGGCAGTTCAACGCCTCATTTGTCATGTTTCGTTTCAGACAGGCCAGTTTAGCACCCAGATGTTTTAGTGAGCCATGTTGCAGAATGTGGTTTGACATGATCTTGCTAAACAAAAAGCGAGACCTTTCATTGGATGGCAGTATACTGTATATTCCACCCAAACATGTAAATATCATTCAAGATTAATGAGTTAGTCGAGCCGTGTGCACCAAATTACTGCCGTGTAATTACAGGTTACATAATATTACATCCAATGATCCTCTGCTTACTCAAAGGGGTTTCTGTAAGTGTTCCTCAGCCGCTCTGTACTGACTGACCATGCAACTTTGTTAAAGATATTACAGTGTGGACATTCTGGTGTTGTCTGGCCTGCGAGTGAACATTTTGTAGCAGCTTGTCCGCCCCGGCTTGCACCACCCAGTAGCAGATATGGCTCGTAGCGGTCAGTTTGATATCACTCACTCTTTCTGTGATTTTCTCCATGGCGTGAAATGGAAACATCAAAGTACGAAGCCCCTGTCAAATCAATCTGCTGCGTGAATGTGTACAGAGCGTGGCAGTGCGAGCCTGGAGCTGCAGTCACTGTGGTTCACAGCTCTGCTGCCTGTGGCCACTGATTCTCCCTTTTGTTGATTAGCTTGCATTACATATTAATTATATCTGCCGTTTTTCATCTGTTTCTGCTCTTGTTTCTTCATTGAATTGAAATATTGTGAAAATATTGTGAGTCTTTATCAAGCGGATAATTCACACTGATGTTTTTATACTGTAGCGTTAGCCTCAGCATTCATTCTAACTCTTAGTAGCTGACCCAGCCATGAGAGTGGAGGTCAAAGATAGACAGAGAAATGTTTGGCAGCTGCTCATACAGGAAGACCACAGCAGGCAATGGAAATACTTGGTTATTCTTAAACATCTAAAATAACAAAGGCAAAAGTCTCAGATGGTCACTGTAAGGATTTCCTTTACTATGTGTCAGCATATCGTTTACATGCAGCTGAAGCTTGTTTGGAGCCGTTGATATGCCTGGCTGTTATGGTTATTTAGGTCACTACACTATAATACTCTAGTGTAGATGCTACCTCCAAAAAGTAAATTCTAATCAGTTCTTTGCCTTATAATATATGAATCAAACTCAAATACACTGAATATACAAACATAAGAAATCAAGGTATCTTATTTAACTTTCCAAAACATTTCAAAAGTAACAAAGGATACATTATAGATGTGTTTTTAAGCACTGATGTTTAAAATAAAAAGATTTTTAATCCATTATATTCTGATAAACAAACAGGTAGTAATGATGATTAATGTCCGAAGGTGGTTTTATGTTTTCAAGTCTAGGATAAAAACAACATGCATGAATGCCAGCTTACTGTGGGAAAAAGATCCATTCAAATGGAGACTCCAGTCTGCACTGAGGGCAACATCTACAGTCCTCACTCAGTGCAAAAATAAAAAATAAATTCGAAGTAATCAGTCGTAGAAAGATGAGCTTTGGGAGAACGAGCTAATAACCGGTGTCAACATTTAAACACGTACTGATGGAGGCTAGTTTTTTGTAACTCTCCCCATGAGTTCAGTTGAGCTTCTTTCAAGTTTTGCATCACGAGTCACCCTGCATTCAAAGTTCAAGTTTCCACCTCTCCTCCTTTCTGTCATTCTTTGTAGCTGAAGGATTTTCAGACTGCACAGCTGTTCGCAGCTAAAGCCCCTTCCAGACACGCAAGTCTTACTCTGATTGCAATTGAAGGTGTCAGTGTCATGTGTGGAAAAGCTGCTGACTTTTCTACAGAAGAAAGATCTCAGACCTCAGACCTGGTGATATTTATGCATTAGTATCATTACAGTAGAAGAGTGTGTGAATGCATTAACACGGGCAAATATGAATTAGTGGCATAAACTCCATAAAGGCAGTGTTTTTCTACTTCTTATTTAATAGCACTATTACATGATATTTTTCATTCTCTCCATCTGTCCTTATCATGCTTTTTAAATGCTCTTGAAGCATGAACAAGATTACTGCCAGACATGGCCGTTTAAGAAGTGATGCTTAAAAAGCTGCAACCTAATCCCAGACTGCACTCAAAGCAACAGTCTTTACAAAACATCAGCTATTAAAAAATATAAAAACAGGAAAGTAAATACTTGGTCCAGTTAACTCAGTTGCTTAAACCCTCACGTGTTACACACTTGGTGCATCGTCTCTCATGAGACGGATGATAAACACCAGACAGCAAAGAGGTTTTTTTTACTTTTTCTTTACATTCACTGACTCAGCATGTCGACTTGGATGTTTTATTTTCCTCTTACTGCTGTTTAAAGATGGCTGACGCATCAAACCCACTGTAGCATGACCAAAATAATCTTATTCAGCTGCAGCATGTTTCACGACCCTTAGGTCAGATACCATCTATTGAGAGTTTGTGAAAAACAGTGAGACTTGACACCACAGGAGAAAACAATACCTGAACCTTTGCACATCCCGTACTCAGCCAGTGGGATGATTTAGAGGAGGAATGGCGTGGCAGCAGTAAAAGATAAGCTACTGAGGGAAGGGGCTGCAGCCAGCTAGTGGAATGTGAACACTCACTAGTGTTACACACTAAAGCAAGAAGGGATTTTCCTCCCTGTCTGGTCCACTCAGAAGCTGGCCTTACTTGGTAATGCTGGATAAGTCTCTGCTCTGCTCTCAGACAAGAACAGCTTGTGTCTACTTTTGCAAATGTAGAATAAAGAAATGAAAAAAGAGGAACTCAGAAAGGAGCGGTGACTGAAAAAACCCAGCCTACAGGACGGAGAATTAGTCATTTTTTCTCAGGAGCGAGCAAAGACTAGTACATGTTTTGTGGTCAAGTGAAGAGAGAGAGAAGGAGTGGCATGGGTGGATGCTGCTTCTCCTGAGGCAGGCTTTTTCCAGCTCTGAGTTGCCTAAAAACATTTGGGTCTCTCATTCAAGAACTGAAACAAGCCAAATCTGTCCTGACGATGTCAGGGGCATGTGGACTCTAATGTGGAAATACTGCATTTCAGTGCGCACGATAAGGTAGGGGGATCCTCTTACTCCAGAGCTCAAAAGTGTGGTGTTGGTGTGTGGCTGGGAAAGCATTCGTGCTCATGCTGGTTCCTTCCTCGGGGTAACGCTTTTTAATAAAATTGGACACCTGTAGATCAGGGGTGGTAAGTTAGCCTTTTCTTTTTTAAATAGATTATTGCAAAATGAGTTAGGCTGCAATATGAGACTGTATGGTTTACCACACGTTTTAAATCAAACTTTTAAAGCTGTGGTATGCAATAAATCATCAGATGACTTAAGATGAACAGCTGTTTAGTTGATTTCTTGTTTTTTTTTCTCTGTTTTAAATCATTTAAATCCTTTGTTTTCAACATTTAGTCCATCAAATGTTACAGAATAGTGAAAACATCCATCTTGAAACAACTCATTTTTATACAAGAGCCCAAACATCCAAATGTGTGCTACTTCAGATTGAAAGTACTCGTTTAATTAGCTTAGTGTTGATCCAGTAAATTTTTCTTTGAAAAATGGCTGCTGAGCATGTGAGTGGTCCCTGTGACCTTTCTGTGACCCCATGTCACTGATTGAGTATCTACCAGTTTCTTAACAGCTATGATTTTTTTAATCATGTTCATCTTCCCAAATAAACAGAATTATATTATCCACGCTGTGACCCTCCAGTGCTGTCTGGGATTTAAAACTAGAGGTCTTTCAATTACGCCGAGTTTTGGACTTTTTAATCTGAGATGTGTCCAAAGGGGTGATCCAAGCTCTGCAAGACCCAACTCTAATACAGAGATAATTAGATCTGTGTCAGGAAAATGAAACCCTGCCCAACTTTATTAGACTGGAGCAGTTAATGTAGAATATGGTCCCAGTACGACGCAGGTACCATCAGGTCAGGTCTCGATTCCTCTGAACCAACTGGACCCATAAAGACCCCGATCAGGAACCACTTACTGAAAGTATTGATTATTAAATTCGTCGTATAATTTGATGACTTAGTGGGCAAAGTGTTTCAACAGTGTTGTTTCTTTGGAGAAGAAGACTTACTATGCTTCGTTCCATGCAGCTCCCTCCATCTGTGTTGTCGTATTAAACATACTTGAAGATGCTGCAGGGGATGGGCTGAAGCATTAATGGTTCCTCGCAGTGGTTTCACCACAGCAAGGCTAAAATTAGTGGCCACTGTGGCTAGAGCAGCCTGACTCAGCAGTAGACAATCACCATTCATAAACTGCTACGGCCTGTAATTCCAGTCTCCTTGGGTCTGCCGGCCACAACACAAATGTTCCTCCTGGGATTCTCAGCGAGTCCGGGCGTTATATTGAATTTCTGATCTCTGTCTGGTTCTGCGCACGCAAACAGCCTTGTGTAACTTGGCCATCGGACATTTTCCGTCCGTGCCGATTTCTCATGAATGCCACAGTTACGTGCTTTTTCCTCTTGGCTTGGAGTCCCTTCGGTCTGCTCTGCTAAAATTGACCGCACATTTACTCACACATGCACACATGATCTGGAGGCAAATGTGTGGTGTTTTTAAATAGCTGACTTTAATTAGCCTGGTCTATATTTACGCTAGAGTCTTTTTTTTTGTCACTTTTTTGATAGTAACAGTGGCAGCAGAAGAAAATCCTAACACAACATTTAAGAAGATCAACGTTTTCTGCTCTCCAGCATTTTCGTGGTGCTTCGTCTTCTTTTACCCACATCCACAACATCTCTGTACAGGGAATGATGAGGTGGATTACAAGTAGTTGACACAGGATTTTTTGGCGTTCTTGGTTGTTTTGCATAATTAAAACCTTTCGCAGTGTCATTGCTGTCTCTGGCAGAGCGACCTTTTGCAGCTCTCCTCTCTCTGAGCTGATGGTAGAGCAGCATGTCTGCAGAACATTCCTGAGGACAGAAGTCATAGCTCAATAACTCACGTGCTCACATGCAGGTCCTCACCCCGTTTCTCTGATTCTCCTCCTGAATGTCTGTCTGCATACCAACCCCATCTGTGAGTGTGAGAGTGGTCCCCCCAGGTATTCACTCTCTGTAGGGAATTTTAACCTGCTTTTGTAATAAATTCCCTGTAAAGAGCCTGGCTGCACAGCAGAGGTTGTCCCAATCTTTGTTTGAACTCTTAGCAGACCGTGTTTAGTTCAAAGACTGTGTTCATGCAGCCCATTTAAAAAGGTTTGCCAGTGAAATAGTAGAAGCTAGCAAACCCGATCTGCTAGGAGTGCAGACATTATTTATTTAACTTGGGGACTCAGACTGGAGCTGCAGCCTGTTTGAGGTGACCTACAGCGGAGTACGTGTCTGTGTGTTTGCTTCCTGTGCTCCTAGTCTCCCCGACGAGAGGAAATACGGTTTCCCTCCTGAACTGGACAACAAGCCCTGAGCTGTCTGGACAATTACTGTAGCTCTGCGCAGCTTCCTGGCATGCGTGTAAACACGGCAGTTGAGAGTTGTCTACAAGCAGATGTGCGCCTGTGTTGTGAATCGATACCCACCTGGTCTTCCATAAAGGCTGCAAAGTCATTTCTGCCTTAAGCGGGGAGTGGTGGTGTAGAGGGCCTTGTGTAAAGAGTACGGAGCGGAGTCAGTGAGCCATTGGCCGTTCACTGTCTGACAGAAACTCCCTCTGCCCTGTCACTGGTGAAGAGCAGCTGCAGTATCTCAGGAGCTTTCTGCCGTCGAACACCTGAGGCAGGCAGGCGGGAGGCAGATGAGCTTTTAACACAACCGAGAGACAGACAGAGCATCTAGGAGGAGGCGTATGGTGAGTGTGGGTCTAATTCTCTGGTGTCTGCTGAATGGATTGGTTAAGGGAATGCAGATGTTAATAGATGTTTGCTGGTCTGCAGCCTAGAATAATGTCACATGATGATAAAACTGCATTTTATGTTCTGGTGCTTTGTGTGTGCTGGGATGACAGTCGGTATAACTGACGTGTGTCTGCATTACTGTGTCACTGTACTTCTGCCATTCCTCAGCAATTTCACACTTTTTGTCCTTAATGTGGAAGAAGGAATTCTTTTCATCCTGATGAGGCGTGTTTGACTCACTGTGGTGTCACTGACCACCGATGCCACACTTACGATACAGAAATTAGCTATAGCCTAAATCTCTGCAACTAGACACAGTGTTGTGTTTAGCTGTTTCTGTCGCTACTTTTGAAGAAGTCGAACGTCAGGATAATGCATAAGTGCACATTTGTCCCTTAATAAGCTGCTTGTTGTTGGACTGCATGCCAATATTGTGTTATAAATAATTTAACACCACAGTGTCTTATTGCCGCCTGTAATTTGATCCAGGTCTTCTTTCCTGGACTCCTGTTTGGACTCTGTGTTTGTTTAATGTTTTTTCTCTCTCGTGTGTTTAAAATTTTTATCATATTTAATCCAAATGTGTTCACCTGGATCCTGATTGATAAAGTGAGCTACAGGGCTCAGCCCAAGACATTATCAGGGGCAAAAAATGACAAGTCAGTACTAATTTACCTTTTAAATATTTCATAGTTTGTGTAATTCATTTATTTTAAATGAACCAGCCTAAGGGTATTGGCAGTGCTAACTCAACATTAGCTCTAGTTCCCCCTCACCTTTACTCCTATGCCTAGTGGTTAAAAAGTGGTTAAACGCTCCAGCTGGTGAGGCATAGGCTAACCCCAAATATCATCATTTTCCCGTTTAATAAAGTTTAGAAATCAGTTTCACTGGTGAGAAATCTGAGCAAAGAACCATAATATAATACAATAAGTACTTCAAGAGCTCAAACTTTCCTTTATTCTTTTGAAAAGTATTTCCAGAGGTTTGTAGTGAAATAAAAAAATAAAAAAATTTATAAAATGAGTCTACATCATTTACATGAGTGAGTGCCAGTTAAACGACTATAGAGGTCAAACATGGACACATTCAGTTGGTAGATGTCACATGTTCCTACTGAAACAGAGAGCATCTGAATGTTTAGCTTACAGTTCTGTAGGAAAAAGAGGGAATAATGTTAATGTTGCATTTGAAACCTTCTTTTCACCATGTCTGCATATACACAGCAGGTGAGGAGATAAACCATAATATTTCAGTTAGACAAGATCTCCTTCTAATGATCTCAGTACATGCTTGGATGAAATTATGATGGATTTAAATTGCCATAATCAAGAATAAATCTCTCAAAAATAATGGCGTGTCACTGTAGCTCAGGAAACTGCTGCGCTCTGAGTCCCTTTTTAATCACTGTCAGGTGCCACTAGCGGTGGCCAATGGCTCGGTCAATAATGATCGGATAGTTTCTCTTGGGGGGAGGGGGACGCCACTGCCACCTGGGGTCCTCCTCCATCTTTTATACATGCCAGTGAGGCCAAGCTCATCAAACATTAATGGCCAAAGCTTGGATCGCTCTACCTCTGTGAGCTAGACTATGACCCTGAGCTGTCAGAGGTCCAGGCGAGGTGCTCCCGACCCGGTCCTAGCTGCCCCGTGAAGCCTGAATTCACTCCGACTCTGGTAACAGCAATGTGCCACTTGGTCACGGCCCTCTGATGGATTAGAAGCTCGGCAGTGCTCTCATAGTATCCCACAACCAATTAAAATCTAAGCTATTGAATGCTAACCATATTCACCAGGACCTTTCCCTTCCAAAGTGCTTTTCCCAGTATGGTGTGAGCCAGGCCATTATCCTCAGGAAGGGCTCCGCCTCCATCTTTGTAAACTCAGAAAGGATTGCTACGTTCCAGCTGGAAGTGGCACTCACCAGCATTTACCAGTGTGAACACATGCTAACATCAGGCTAGTCACATATTATGCATTTGCAATTGTTTGAGTCGAGTTATCGCCCCGAATGTCTGGGTAGTCAAGTAGAGGGTTTTGAGAAGGAAACTTAAGCGGCTTATTAAACAGAATTTCAAATATTGCTCTCTCGTTTAATTCGTCTTCACCTGGAATGTGCGATTTAGCTTTTTGTTTCAGTTTTCATCTCATAAAAACAAAGGAGCAAAGCTGTGAATGAATAAAAGAGAGGTTAAGCTCTCGGCTATTCACTTCACGAACAGCTTAGTTAATATGACTGCAGCATAGTTTATAATGTTACGTAGCTAATCAATAGGGGGCTAATGGTTCCTGGAACACCTCCTGCTTCGTGCCCACACCCTTCGGCTTGTATTATGGGAGAGTATCGTTCACTGGCAGCTCGGGGGTTTTGTTTTCACTGTTGTGTAGCATATGCCAGGAGCGGCAGTGTGTCGACAGAGGATGGACATTAGTGCTATTACTGCTTGAGGAAATGCATGTTGTTAATGGTGTGGTGCATTTGCAAAGGCTGCAGGAACTGAGTGTTTTATTATATGTTTGGACTGCATGTTGTCACTCCATGTGTTTTGCATCGCACTGATTAATTGTGCAAATCTGAGAAATGCACTTTTACAATAGAATAATAACAGTAATTAGAGACACACTTTCCTTATTTGTAAGCTGCTGCATCAATTGTGTTTACCCTTTCTGACCTCTTTACGCCTGTTCTCCTCCCACTTCCACCTCCTGCTGGCCACCCGCCCTTTAAATAAACCCCCCATCCCCTAACTCACCCCACCCAGCTTTCATTCTCTTTCCCTCATCTCCTCCTCTTCATCCGCTTTTATTATTTCTGGTTGAAGTCTGCAATCAATTAGTATGAGAGAAGGCCCAATCAATTCCCGCTCATTTGCAATTCCTGCCCGTTAAACACTTTCCTTTATTACCAATGTCATAATTAATGCGGAGGAGATTGAGGGGTGGGGGATGGGGGGATTCTGGGGGTGGGAGAGTCTTTGCCTTATCGCCTGCTGCTCATCCAGACATCACTAATCATCAGTGTAGCGGGCCATGCTTGCTTTGTACAGCAGGCCCAACAGTAAAGACGTGAAGCTGGACTTGGCGACAGACGCTTTACAGTTCTGTCCACATGACAGTCAGTGAATGCACTGCTATGGAGAAGTAAATATATATTACGTATGTTCTGAACGTTGTCACAAGAGTAAACTCGAGCAGCCCGTGTTGGTAACTGTCCCCCAAGGACAAACTGTCCACAATGTCAGAATTTGCTCAAGGACATCCTTCTTTTTTTTTAAATTAATTTATTTATTTTGCATGACATTTCTCTTCAGTGGAGTGTGATGCAGAAAACTGTTTGGGCCTTTTGTGCCAAACCTCTTGCAACAAAGATAAGCACATTTTCTGCAGTGCTGCAACCGCTAATGACTGCAAATTATGCTCTTGCATTTTTGGCTCATTTAACATCAAGCCAGAAAAAGAAAAAAGAAAATGTTGAAAGGTGATTACAGCTGAAATCAGTATCACTTATAAATGCCTGAAGTGTTCCTACACTTGTCATGATCCTGAGCCTGTGGACTTGGTGGTTTTGGTTTGGATTATTATCTTATGTTTAAAGTTAATTCATGTTAAGATTTTCTTGTTCTTAGGTTTGGTTTCTGTTTTGTATTTTGAGCTCCTTTTGTTCTGTCTCTGTGTTTCCTTCCCGTTGCCATGTCTTATGTCTCGTGTCTGTGCGTGCCTGTTGTACTTCCTGTTTTACTTTGATAGTCCCTGGCTGTATCCCAATTCAGGGTCTGCAGCCTTAAAGGCCGCATTTTAAGGCCGATTACGTCACCGCGACGCGATGAAGGCTGTCCCAATTCGAAGGCTGCTCGAAATGCGGCCCTCAAATGCGTCCTTCATTTCCTTGAATTTTAAGGACGTGGCGGTGTAGACTTCGTGGCCCAACATATCCCAGAATGCATAGCGCGGCGGTGGGTGTGGATTATTTTGCCGAAAAAAACGGCGGATGAGGGGCGCCCGAAGAGTAAACTTTAAGTAAGTACTGAATATGATGTCACTTATTTATGTTCAAATGTTTAATAACAAAGAACATTAAAACATTACTGTTGGCCACATGTCGGCAAAGTTATGTGACATTAGTGACGTTTGTACTAACTTGGTTTTAAAGCCTTTACTTTAAAATATACGCCGTTCAATAGCTGACCTTAATCAGAGAATGATCAAAGCTCATGTAGAAACAAACAAACAAATGAACAAAAGATTTTCTCCTTCATTTCTGTCAAACAAAGCTGTATGAAACGTTTCCAGCTGTTAGTATCATGGTTGCTAGGCAACCTGGGCAGCGCAACGGAGGCTACACCGTCCCATTTCACAAGCCTCGCACTTCCGGCCTTAGCGGTCTTTAAGCCTTAAAGTACGCAGCCTCAACGGTCCTCATGGGCCGCGTACTTTAAGGCTGCAGACCCTGAATTGGGATACAGCCCCTGTCCCGTGTGTCGTGTGCCTGGTTTTGGTTCCTCTTGTCTCGTCAGCTCTGATTTCTCCCAGCTGTGTTTCCCTCCTGTCTCCCATTCCCTGATTGCTCCTGTGTGTATATAAGCCCCGTGTTTTCTTCTGCTTGTTACTGGTCCGTCTGTGTTACCTCCACGTGTCATCCTGTGTTCCACTCTTTATGTTTTCCTGTGAGTTATGGTTTTAGATGTGTTGGTTAGATTGTCCCAGTTTAGGTTTGTTCTTAGCTTCCGTCTGTCCCATCTTGGCTCTGTCTGTGTTATTACCTCATGTCAATAAAGCTCACTCATTGCACCGTCAGTGCCTGCGATTGGGTCCTTTTCCCTTCGACTTCACACGGCTGCAGCGGCAGTCGTGACAACACTATCTACAAAACAAGTCTACAAGCAAAATTAGATTAGTGAAACCCGTGCATTGGCTGCCTACTATTAACCAGCATGTATGTTAATGAATCAGAAGAATTTTAAATCAAACTTTCAATCTGCTATCGCAAACACCACCATTCCCCACCTTTCATGGTGTTACAGGATTCAAATGTATGACTTCTGTGACTATAGAAACTGACATAATAGGTCCAAGATAGGGATGCACTGATACCGATACTGGTATCGGGTATCGGGGCCAATACTGTAAAATGTGTGTGTACTCATACTCGTAAAAGTTAACCGATACCATGAACTGATACTAACTTATTTTATTAATCAGAGGGTGGCTTGTCATTTCTGTTGTAGTTTTTTAGATTGGCCACTAGGGGGACATCCCGCGCTAAACAGGCACAGGGTTAGACGAGTGAGACTGGCGGCTCCAGATAAAAAAGAGAAACTGGAGGCTGCTGTAGCTAGGCTAAACAAAATGTCAGCAGTGTGGACCAGAACAGCCAACTTTAACTCAGGTTTTGGAAAAGCAAAGAAAAATGTCAAGAGAAAAACCACGGGCAGTTAAAATAACAGAGGCTCTGTGCCAATAGTTCAGTGGTATTTTGTTAAATTACAATGTGGAGACTCTGCAATAATTTAACAGAAGTGCTTATTTTTCACTTGAATTTTTTTTGTGGTCATTTTTATTAAGATTTTATTTTTTATCGGCAGAGAATAAAATAAAACCTGTCTTCCAATTTATTGCATTTGTGTGTGTGTGTGTTTGTGGTAGAAGTATCGTTTTTTTGTACTCTGTATCGGCAAGTACTCAGATCCAAGTATCGGTATCGTATCGGTTTGAAAAAATTGGTATTGTTGCATCCCTAGTCCAAGAAGGAAGTCACAAAAGACAAAGTTTCCTTGGGAGTGGTGATGGTTCACTAATGTTTTTAATGCGATTTCAGATAATAAAAGAAATCCTGTATGTGTGTATGCACTGTTGAATGTAGTCATACACTCTCCAGTGTATATGACCAAGTTTATTGCACAATGAGTTTTCCAGCAATGCTACACAAAATAATAAAAGCACAGAGTAAGGGATATAAACAAGTACAACATTTCCACAGAAACGCATAAAAAAAATCACAAATAAACAAAACATGAAAACAGCTGTGAAACCACCACTCAGGGATTCAAACTGACTGCAAACGGCCCTCACGTCCTCAATGTGACGTTTCCAGGGGTCCATTGTCTCAGATCGGGTCTATGGCTAGTAGATGTGCACAGCTGTGTGGAAGCATGTTTTATGAGCAGCAGGATGAGATGGTAGTGTGACTGGGGAGGGAGGGTGCAGGTGGTGGACTAGTGGTAATTACTGGGAAGCCCTGCTGCTCAGTTAGTGGTCCCAACACACCAGTCTGTCTTCTTCTGCACCCTAATGAAAAGCCTTTTAATATCTGATTAGCTTTTAATGTCACTCTGTGGGAGTGGGTGTGGTCTGGAGACTTTTATTAGAGACTAGGAAAATGGGCCTGCGCGCCGGCAGTTTGTCATTTTTGATTGAAGAGCTGAGGGATGCAGGTGGAGCTATAATTACACCGGAGGTCAGTAATGTTTTCATAAGTGTGCGCTTGCATGTTTATGTGCAGCCTTTTATGGTTTCTTCCTAGTCTCCGTTTCAGCCCGCAGAGGTGTCCCTTTGATGGATCGTACAGATAAAGTGTTTGATGACACAGGAGAGCTCGGGCCCATTAGAAATTCATAGCAGATTATCCACACAGCTCAAATGAAAATGGACATCAGAGACATAATGGCTGTCGTTGGCATTTTCCACCACTTTCTGTGATATCGTTTCCTTTTCGTGACTTTACCACTCTCATTTTTGAAAACAACAATTCTTCAAAGAGTCGCCAACAATCGTATTGTTCTGCTCCTGCTTCGCGCCGGCAGCTTTCATCCGATCGCCTCTATCAAGTCACAGTGACAAGAGCTCTCTTGCAGAAATGAGCTCTCATGCTGCATCAATACGAGCTGTCTTTGAAGGAAGTCCATGCAAACAATTTGTGGACTTTTTGTTGTATTCTATTTGGTTTTTTTTCAAAGGTTTGTTTTCACTCTTTGACTAAAACCTCGTCACAGATGTCGCTGAATCATCATTTTTCACCAGAGACAGCACTTTGGAAAGATGCTTTGTAGTGACAGTGCAGAAGCATGCTACACATTTAATATCTGGCTCTGCAAAGCAGCCAGGACTTAAAGGTAGTGGGTTTTTGCTGGGCTGTTTGATTGCCACTCAGCTGTAGCTGTGTGTGTGTGTGTGCTGTGTGAAATGTGTTCAGCTGTTATGGTGCATCCTGCATACTTGTTAAATATAAATGGCTACCAAACTGATCGTGGCAGGTGAACACTCAAGCTCAAAGGAAATTCCTGTCCAAGTCTTTAGTCTTACAAGTTTAGCTTTAATACATTTGCACATGATTCAGTCGCCCGTTTGCTGACCTGTTTAAACCTGAAACATGGGGTCAAAGAGGTTTTTTTAAACACTTACATACCTTGATTTGTTTCTAACTTAAGACAATGTCAAAGTCATTTTACATTGCAGGCCATGTACAGCCCACTTTGATCTTATGTGGGTTAGGGTTAGAGCTTGATATGAGAAAAAGAAGTGAAGTTTCAACATTGAGTCTCAGTTTTTCTACACGATAAAAGAAAATGCTCTGCTCTGTCAGCACCCCTCTTTGGGCTTAAATTGTTAGAAGTAAATGTGTAAAATTAAGAACTCTGTAATTACACAATTTGGTGTAGTATGAATGGCCATGGGGGACATCTTTGTCACTAGGAAAAGCTATAAAACTTGTAAAAAATAGAGTGAAAAGTCCAGAATTTATGTCCCACTTCACATTTTTCAAAGCCATCCAATGAGCCACATTGACTGGGACTGACTCTGGCTCCTGGGCCTTATGTTTGACATCCCTGGATTAGGCCAATGTATCAGAATCCTGTTGCCCGTGAACTTTCCAAGGTGTACCATTCAAAATAATAAAGAAACAGAAACATATTTCCTTTAAAACGATAAATATATCCGTGTATCCTCCACGGACTCGTCTTTCAAACAGCCTGCTCTGACTTTTCACAGAGTCACAGCAGCCACAGCGATCATCAATTAGTCACTTGCTTGGTTGATGCTGTTTATGATGCAATCCGTGGATGTCTTCAAGGGGCATCAATTAAGTGAAAGTCGCTGGCATGTCTGTTTTGCACAAGGTATCCTTTAGCAGCAGTGCATGATGCACCAGTTTATGCTATTAGTGAGACATATCTGTCACTCCCAGCTCACCTTTTTTCTGCATTCAGGGCCGCTATTGTGATGAGACATATTTCACCCCAAACCAAGATCTTGTCCTGAATCTACTCTGTCGGAGTAGATTTGAGTGCTTTAATCTCCCCACGCAGGGTTTTTTTGTATATGGGGAAATCTTATAAATGTTTAAATTTATGGAATGAATGCACACATGCATGGCACATGTTCGATTGCAGACCTGATCTCAGGACTAAAATCTCTCAATAACCAACATCAAGGCACCAATGCTAAAGAATGCCTTCTTCATAATGAAAAGAAGCAGGTAGCATCTGATTAAACTGCATTTCATGAAAACCTGCCATAAGAATATGTCGTATTAGCTAGAGGTGGGAATCACCATACATCCCACGATACAATATTATCACAATACTTAACGCACGATACGATATTATTGCAATTTTTTTTTAAATATTTTGCGATATTCAGATTCTGTACATAAAGGTAAACTTTATCAATATTCATTTTCTCTAATATCAAAGTCTCACACTCAGTCTTTCTCTCATTTCAGTTTGATTGTTGACAAACTGAACGGTTTGTATTACAGTCTAGTCCAACTTAACTGAATCAACCATCTGGTACAATTATGGCTATTCTGAACTATGCAGTTTATGAAAACTATGCAGCCCCTTCAGCAACTGAAGAATTTGAAAGTAAATTAAAACAAAATATAATTTTACATTAAATAAAAAAGTTTTAAACTTAATTAAAATAAAACATGTCTTAAATGAAAATAAGTAAACTGTCATGTTTATTGCTGCCAAAAAAAAAAGTTAAACACATTTGGACAGTGAAGGAATGTCAGGATTCTTGCTCAGAAAAAGGATCAACATGCTCTGAAGTCAGAGCACAAAAACCTTTTTTTGTAACAAAATATCGATTTCTGCTGTCCCTGTATCGATACATTATTAGCAAACAAAATATCACCATACTACACAGTATCGATTTTTTTCCCCCACCCCTAGTATTAGCCCACTGGGCAATCCACTGATCCCTAAGGTTCACGTGGCTAGCGTGTCTTTAGCATAGCCTAGTGTGTCAGAACACGCTTGCTCAGACACGGACCAGTTGGAATGGACACAGTGCACGTATGTTGTGGCCGCTAATATGCAAGCACTGCTTCTATGCAGCAGCATTAAAAATTGCCGCATGAACACACTGATTAATTTATAAGTCATGCGAGAGGGGCATAGGCAGTGCACCCAAAAACAATCCCAGATAAGCTGCACAGTGTGAGAGTTCTTTTCTTCTACACAGACAGATTGTGATTTGCGTGTCTGTGCGTGTAAATGGGTGAGAGAGAGAGAGAGAGAGAGAGAGAGAGAGAGAGAAACTGAGATGCTCCTTTCAGTTCAGGATGAAGAGAAAAAAAAAGAGGCCTGAAATATTCGGGGAAGTGGGGGTTGGTAGGGGGGGTTGGCTTCTAGTCTTCTCATATCTTATAGAAAGACTTGGAGACTCTTTCCAAAGAATGATTCTGCCATTGTCCCACTCTGGCTCTGCTTTTAAATGATCAGATCATCTCATGAAAACCCCTCCCTACAGTCAGTAGCAGTACATCTGTATTTATGGTTTGTTAGCATCCAAACTGTTAGATTGAAGACGTTTCTCTCACAAATCCAGCAACAGTGCTCTTCTTATTGAACTCTCGTACTACATCAGATTTATCTTTAAAGTGATGCATGGCGTCGGGCCATGAGGTGGCACTCAGCCGCCTGACGGTAAACACTCATTAATTCCAGCTCTGCCAGAACACACAAACATCTGCCGTCTGTTGCCGTGGTGACTCAATGGACCCCATCCAGCAGGCACCGTAGCGTGCCTTTCTGCGCACCGTATTTCAGTGCACACAATGCCAGCCGGTCCTGGTACCAAAACAAAGCAGCCGCCTCCTCGTGGCTTGAAGCAGGTCCGCTGTGTGTTAGAGGGAATCCCGGATCCTGCGCAGAGCCTGCTGCATGCTCACATGTGCGTGGACGGATGTTTAAATGCTCAGGAGCCCTGACGCAGCACAACCCAGGCCCTCGCTGCCTTTCTGCAGACGCCTGACATCGCAGGCTGTGGGGCAAGGCCTGGTTTCATTTTCGAGGATTCTCCTCAGATTCTGTTTCCTGTACAGAGGTGCTTTTCTGAGGAAGTGACTTATCATTTCTATCAGAGTGATAACATCAACCTGCTCTGTGTGAAGTGTCTGCTTAGATTTGTGCAGCCGTTATCAGCTTGAGCTGCTTTATTCATTGTACCACAAAAAGAAAAAGCCACGATTCAATTTGTGGTTCCAGGAGGCCGCTGTGAGAAAGCAGACATGCTGTGAGCGCTGTCTTTAGTAGCGTGCTGCATCTGGACACCTTAATGTTGTGACAGGCTGTCAGGAGACGGTGTCTTGCTTTCTTACGCCGACTCGTTTCTCTTCGTGGCGTTGAAGCCGACAGTACTGATGTGGTGTCAGAAGTAGTGCCAGCACAACACCAAGCCGCTGGGCTGCGGGCGCCTCTAATGAGCTCCCCTGAGTGGTAAGCAGGCCGATGGAGATGGCCCGTCCTCTCTCCTCCCCCTCGCTCAGCGTGCTCGCCTCTAATTGGTGGGAGAAGAAAAAGGGACTTCACACTAACAGGAGACAAAGCTTTGTTTAAAGTGAGTGAGACGAAAAGTAAAAGAAAAATCTATTTCTGCCTCATGTGAAAGCAGGTCCTCTCACCCCAATTATAATTTCTGGCAAAGGCCCGAGGTTTACGTGGTCCAGCAGGTCCTGAGCCCGAGGAGAAAGACATGGGTGACGCGAGCAGAGTCAGGTGTTCGTTTTGGAAGATGGGAGACTCTGATGTGCCAAATGAATGCTGCTTTTTCACCTAGTTTTAATCACACTGTTGGCTCTTCATGTCAAAGTGCTCTTCGTGCTCCTGATGTACTAAAGGGCGCGATGACTGGAATAATGACGCCCTCTACTGCTCAGTTAGCAACACAGCCAACAGAGGGAAACAAAATCAACAGGGGACCGTGGTGCATGTTAGCTCAGCTCAACCACCAAAGGATCCAGAGGGAAACACAGTGAAATGTCTTTATTTTTTATTAATTCTAATAAAGGCATGGCTGTAGTTTAAGAGGTGGAGCAAGCCATTTCTCATATTGTTGCTATGAGACACGTCTGGACAGTGTTCAGTGTGTGTGTGAATGCAGCTCAAAGCAGAGGCTTGATAACTGCTCAGGGCGTGAAGCTCAGGCAATTATGACGTGAAATCTTTGTGTTTCGGTTTATCAAAGCAAGCTTGTAACATTATTCAAAGACATATTTTGGATTTTAAAAATGTATTTAAGCATTCTGGTGTCACAGTAGCACACCCACGTGTGCCACGATCCAGGGTTTGCAGGAAGAACAGTGTACTAGTGTCATTTGGCTCACCAAATTGTGTGCACGCATCACATTATGTGGATACAAAATGTGCGGAAACAAATTAAATTCTTATGCAAAGTGTGCTGAAGTATTAGCAAGAAGAGAAATGGATGCTTAAATAAATTAAAAGGCCTGGTGTGTTGATTCTGTTGATCATCCATATTTATTAGGCATTTAGTCCATCAGTTGCACAGCCAAATTAAATTGCTGCTTGGGGGCCAAAAATGAGCTGCTGGGTTCTTTTGCGCTCTGTTATCTTTAGAAGCTGATTTTTAAAACACCAACGATGCACAAGCAGTAAGTTAGCGTCCAATAAAATTCCTTTCTCAGGTTAGTCATATATGAATTTCTCCACAAAAACCTATGAATCTACAAACATTTTACATTTACTGTGGTTATAGTTGATTATCATACACATTCAGAGTCAGAGAGTGTTTATTATATTGATCTCTGAGTGTATCGGAGCCTCGTGTAGGATTGGTGACCTGTCCTGTCTTTCACCTCAGCCTTTATCAGGATGAAATTGCAGCTTCTTTTGCTCTGGATTGTTTGCCCGGTGTGAAAATATTAATTGAAAACCACACAAAAGTACTTACAGTGTACGCTTCAGTGGACTACACTGTGCTACTATGTCCTGAAGCACTGTTACCATAGTGTGAACCCGGAGCTTCAGAGAAACCAGTCTTGATCATTTAAAACGCTCTGTTACATCAACTATTTCTCAAGGCTGTACCTCTGTTATGTAACTCCTACATCTGCCCAGCTCTAATTACAAACCCTGAGCTGTCTCAAGGATGTCACGCCTAAAACTTTTCCTTGATCTTCTTCTGTATGGCACTGTCTTTACTTCTGTTCCACTCTCTCTCTCGCGCGTTTCTGAGATCACTCTGTGTCCGCACATTAGTTGTCATGCATTCAAGGCCGTTTTTCAGAAGTTGGCTGGATACAATAAACTCTCATTTCCTGTGTAAATGCTTTCCATTTAAATGCATTCACACTGAGCTTAAAAATGGTCGGCCAACATAAACTTTAACCTGCCTATTTGTGTCTGGATTAATCTTTGTATTCAATAAATGCCTGCAGTAATTCTGTTCTCAACTCTGAGATGATGCATTCACATTTCTTTTAATTCAATCCAAAGTTTAGAAATCCGAAGATATTACACAAAATATATCAAACAAAATGTAAAAAATCAGCGCGTTGCTAATCGGCTAATGTTTGGATTTATTCATCACAAACCTGTGATCATGAGTCTTACTGTGCAAAAATGATGATTGGCTAATTTCATATGAAGCGTAGTGCTGGCTGCTTCAGGCCAGTATAGCACGGTGGCTGCTGTCACTCCAAGGTGCTTTGCAACCCACCTCAACCCTTTATATTATTCATGCTATGTCATATCATGGTTGTTGATATCTGCCCTATTTTTAAAGGGAGTTTTGTTGCTCCTCTCCCTGCGTTTTGGCCTTCAGGGTATGAAATTGGATACGTGTGGAAGTCTTTGAACAGAGCTGTAAAACCAAATATGTATAACTGCCATATGGTTAATTTTCATGTAACTAGTCTTACAGCCCAGACCCAGAACTTAGCCACTGAGCTTAGCTATCAATGCTAACATCAAACACAGCAGTAACAAAGCAATACCCCCCCCCCCCCCCCCCCCCCATGCCAACACTGAAGTTCTGTTTTGGTACAAAGTAAAATAGTTTGGCAGTCATCCTGATATAATCTGTTCTTGTTTCTAAGAACTGCTGTTTTAGCAAAGTGAATTTGCTGCTCTAAAATTACGCAGTATTTAGATAGTCAAGACTTGGTTGAGTGGTTTCAGATCAGGTTTCTTCTTCCTCCTTTCTTCTTCTACTTTTGCTTCTACTTCTTTCACCTGCTCCCTTCAGGGGTCACCACAGGGGATCATCTGGCTCCATTCACGACAACCCCATCATCCTCCTTCATAACATCAACTCTCTGCATGTCACTACATGCAAGAACCCCCTCTGTGGTCTTCCTCTTTTCCTCCTGCCTGGTTCCGTCTTCAACATCCTTTGTCCAATATATCCACTATCCCTGCTCTGCACATGTCCAGACCATTTCAATCATTCCTCCTCCAAACTGCTCAACCTGAGCTTGTGATGTACTCTTGGTTCTCTTGGAAACCTGAACATCTTAACCTCTTCAGCTCTGCCACCTCCAGCTCAGCCTCATGACTTTTTGGTAGTTCCACCATCTCTGAACCACAGACCATAGCAGGTCTCACTACCATCTTGTGGTCCCAGATCAGGCACTGGCTTAAACTGCCAAATAGGACGAGGAACATCCAAGAATCTCTTCTATCTGAAGTCAGAGCTACATTATTTTTTTTATACATAAAACCCATAAATAGGAGCCTCTTTCTTGCACATAGAAACTTAAACTGGATTGAAACTGGAAAGTGTTACCATATACTCACTTTTTTAAAAAAATTATCAGCCTTTTCCAGCTAGATTTAAAAGGCTGAAAGATCTCTGTGGCTTTCTTCGTGCTCTTCCTCTGGTTTGCTCTGCAACATTTGAAACGCTGCCGCTGATGCCTGTGATGTCACAGGCTGTCCTGCTTTCAGAGGCTTATGGAGAAACGATAACAAGCTCCTTTATCCTCATTAGCGCCATTACATTATGACGTAGCCTCTAGCTATTGTTGTCTTTCTCCGTCTCCCCTTTGTTTTCCTTCCCTCTCCTTCCCGTCCCTGCCTGAGACACAACCAGCCAGACGAGGTGTATCTTAGTTAACTTTGTCTGGAGAAGAGACACGTGAGGAAAGCATAACATTGTTGAGGAAATCTCAGGGCTGCCTGCTACAACTCTGTCCCACTAGAAATGGTGGAAACACAAAAACTACATTTGCTCAAGAGAAAGGTGCTAAAAGCAACTCATGAGTGTCTCTTTAAAACAGATATTCTGACATACGTTAGATGGACATGTAAAATCAAATCAATGTTTCTGACCCAGAGCTTATTCCATATCTTTTTATGCAGTCTGTGCTTGTGACTGGTGGGATTCAGTTAGTGTTGTTAAAGCTAATACGAGAGCACATACAGTTTTTCCCTAACTGAGCAGCAACTTCTAAGACTGAGAAATGAAGCTAGTGTGGAAGTTGAAATAGCTGCTGTGAGGCTGACTGCATCATTCCCCACAGAAAGCTCATAGGGGTTATTCTTAAACTTGTTCAGGCTCGAATTTGTGCATTATTATATTCGGGCTCCGTTGAGTGTCAGATGGGATCCTGCTAGGTTTTTGTTAGCTCAGCTAATACCTCTGAACTCGACCTCTCCCTCGTGAAATGCTGTTTGTGGCTTTTGGAGCATTTTAGTGGAAATAATTTGACCTGCTGTGGGGTTAAACTCATCCATGTTTCAGGTTTTCTGACTAAAATCCTAGCATTGTATTAGCCTGTTAGCGCTACATAGGTAGGTATATGTACTCCAAATCCACCCGTTTGCCCTGCCTTTCTGTTTTTGCTGTCTTGAGTTTTATCTTTTAGAAACAGCAAACTAAAAGCATGATTTGATTCAGTAATCTGGCTTTCTTCAAGGTGCTGTCATGTCCGTGTCACTTGTTTGCAGAATGAATTATTTGAAGCTACTAGTAGTTATTTTTATTCTCGCTGCAGGGAACACGCTGGTGTAAACAGCTAAGGCTGATTCTCTTTTTTTGGCAGCACATGGAAGAGAAATATTTAAACCTAGGTGATGTGATCTAAACTGGGACGCCACCTGTCAGGAGGAGCCATTAGTGGGAAATCCCATTACTAGTAATCCTATAGGCCCAGTGATAGGAGCACAGTAAGTAGTCTCCACTCTCTCCTTATGTCGGTTTCTCGTGGCCTCGCTGTATAAAGAGTAGTGGCCACAAGCCTGTGAGTGCCAGTCTTGGAAGAGGGCATGACCCCTGGCAAACTTTCTGCAAGTGGACAGAGAAACGAGCTCAGGATATTAATGCCGTTCCATGCCAGCTGCAGTTCATTGTCGAAACAGTGAGTCGTACACTCTTAGAAGCTCCTTCATTTAAAAAAGAACGCTTCTCTCTGTTAGTCTGTTTAATTGACTTCCATCGTCTGTCAGATACAGGACTGCGTGCTTCATCAACACCTTTCAGCCAGTTTTGTCAGCTTCAGCAGTGCTTATCACCTCACAGTTTTAGCTAAATTTAGACCATTGGCTTAATGCCATGCTGCTGTGTTATTGTTGTTGATGGTGGTGGTGTTGTAGTAATGGGTTTCAGCTAAGCATAGAAACCAAGTAGAGCTCAAAGTCAGTACTAATGGTAGTACTTAGCTTTAGTAATGATTTGGAGGTGTTTTCAATTCAGATACTTTGGGTTATTATCCAAAAAGTAGCATTATCTCACAGCTAGAAGGCAGCTGGTTCAAACCTCCTGGTAGGTGAGGGCCTTTCTGTGTGTTTCTCTGTGAGTTTCAACAGTTAAGTTGTTACGTTATCTGGTAATTCAAAATTTGCCATGAGTGTAATACAAGGTAGATAAATTGTTTAAGTGCGTGGATTCACAAATGCATGTGAAAAAGGTAATATGGCTTTTTAAATACCGCTTCATTCCAATCCACAAATAGTCAAAGTTCTTTAATAAAAGCATTTAAAATTGGTCAAATCACAAAAGGTTACCAATGTGCCAAATAGGGATGGGTATCGTCACTGATTTCTAGAATCGATTCAATTCGATTCGATTCACTTTGATTTGAATCTGGAAAATTTTGACAGCCAGAAATATTATAATTCAGATCAGTACATTTACATATTTTTGTATCTAGAAAAAGGAAGCTGACACTTTCCAGACTTTATCAAAGGTGTGAGCGTCACAGCAGAGGCCTTTGTGTCAAAGTAGCTGAAGATAAAACGCAGAAAAACATGAAGGTGATTTTCCTGTTCTGGGATTTTATAAAAATATTCTGCAGTACATCAAAAACAAAAGAAAACCATTAATCAACACATGAACATTACCTCTGAAGTTACAGCGGTTTTATTAGAGACACAGCTAAGCGTTTTGCATTTTGCATAATTTTAAAAAGTTTAAATTTGTTCAGTATTGAACGGCAGAAATTAGGTTTTCTTTTTGGAAGTATATAAAACGGGAAAAAAAATGTCGGCCGACAGCGCTGTAAACAACGGTAGACTTGTGCGTAACAAGCAAGCGAATAATAAAGAAAACAGTACAGAGAGAGAGAGAGAGAGAGCTGTGCATCGTGGTCGAAGCAAAACAGCAAATGTCAGAGTGAATTCATGACGATGTTTATGTGAAGCCTAGTTTGGATCTTCTTTTGCTGCTGGTTCGGTCAATATTGTTTGGAGAGACATCAAACTAACAGCTTTAGAATCAGCGCAAAAAGGGCGTGAACACAAAGCGCGGAGCCGCCGACAGATCAGAATCAGCGAGCTGTCAGCTTTCAGCCCCGACTGTGAGAAAGGCGACATCTAACTGATTCTGATCCGCGGGTTTTGTCTTTGTGCAGAATCCGTGTTCTCATTTACTGTCTTAGCTGTTTGGTGGTTGTTGAAATTTTGTGAGATTTCACCTGAGATTCTGGCATTTCGGGCAAAATAAATTTATATTAAAAAATTGATTCAGGATTTTAATGAATCGATTTTACGTTATCCAAGCCAGAATCGATTTTAATCGATAACTCGATTATAAAAACCCACCCCTAGTGCCAAAGCATCCTGACCACCTGAGTAGCTAATATGCTGTCAGTCTTTGCATGCAGCCAAATTACCTCTAACCGATCACAGGTCTCCTAGAGTCCAGGCCTCGAAGATTCCTCTATCTATCTGGTGCCAAGACATTAGCAGAACATCCTATAGGTCATGTAAGCTGTGACTTAGAATGGGATGAGACTTATTCCAACACTTCCTCCAACATCCTGCTGCTGTTGATGGTAAGTCACACCACCGTCAGAATGTGGTCTCTCTACTGTCGAGTTACCATCATGTGAACTTTGCAGTTTGGGTCCTGCCTTTTTCAAACATATCTTTATACCTGCTGATTGATCCCACATACAACATGGAGGTAATATTTTTTTTGTTTGGGCTCAATGGAGTAAATATACACTTTTTTTCTCCAAGCAAGCTATCAGATAATTCACAATATCAAACTCAGAGGCTTACTCAGCAAAAACAGATCATTTCTTGTTCAGTCATAGGGATAAAATTCCCCATTTTCCCAGAAGAATCACTGATGTTTACGCCTCTTTATTTCCCACTTTGCTGTCTGCATGTTTCCCTGCAATCAAACTCGGAGCAGTTCATCTCATTAATTACCGCACATTTGCCCAGAGGGGAGAATAAGCCGGTGCATGAAAAGGCTGCACGCACTCAGGTCTCAGTGCTGCCTCCCTCTCCCTCGCTCTCTGTGAAGGACTAGGTGCAGAGAAAAACCTTGACCTTGCTGTGCTGCCAGCGAGCGGCAAGGACTTGCCGGGCTGCGTCAGGCTGGACACACAACTCCACTGAGAGGGAGGGAGTGAGTGGGGGTTAGAGAGAGAGAAACAGAGAGTTAGAGAAAGGGAATAGAGGAGGGGCTATGCTGAGAGAGTGACAGAAAGTGGTGGTGGTGTTGAGGGGACTCAGAGTACAGCAGGGCCCGAGCTGTCTCTCTCTCTCTCTGAAGCTGGAGGTGAATGTGGACGGATGGTCCCCTGCCTTCACGCTGCCAGTGTCGACCATATGCCGGGCTGCTCGCTGTCTCTCCCTGCCGGTAGGGCTGCTTCTCCTCGTGCTTCTGTTATTTTCATTTTCTGTCATGTCATACCTGCATATCGGCCTAGCTGGGACTGCTTTTTCTTCTTTTCTAATCTTTGGAGTGTGTGTGAGGTGAGAGCAGAGACGGAGAAAGAGAGCGCTTGCGGGGCTACGCATGATCTTGTTTACACCCGCTGCCTGAGCAGGTGTCTGGCAGGGATGACTGCAGCAGCTGCAAATGCACTGTGCCCACCCCCCACCCTACGCCCCGCCACTTCCACCCTCGCTCATCACTCCCTCTTCCCATCTCTCTCGAATAGTCTGATGTCATGGCAGCTGATGTTTGCTCGCTGTAGCAAACTGGGGTTGAAGGGACAGTCCAACTTCTCAGACAGCGCCTGGACTGTTGTTGTCCTTTATCTCTCTCTCCCCCCCCCCCCCCCCCCCCCCCCATCTCCTCTCCCTCTATGCAGAGGCAGACGTGTCCTCCGAGCAGCCTTGCAAACCAGGGGTTGTGCACTTGTTGTTGATGTTTTTTCTCTTTGGTGTTGTCTTTAACTCTGCTGCATCCCGGTTCTACTTTTGCTGAGCGCAGGCGTCCGTGTGATGAATTCCTATTGATCATTTAAACAGACCCAGGAATAGTTCATTACATCAGGCTTCTCTCTGCTGACCTAGACAGCATTCAGCGTACAAAGTGGACAGACTTCTGTGCCATACTAACCATTACTGCAAATGAGATGGAGGGTCCTCAGCAGTCGCTGCCCTCTGCCTTGTACCAGTACTCATTGGCTTGCATGTCTTAATACGGTTTAATAATATTAATTCAATATTAATTCATCCTGCTTTGGCCCGCAGCACAGGATTACGTCTAACTTGTGTGATTTTTCCCCCTGTTTGTAGCCTGACAGCCCACATCCAGGGCTTTCAGGCTCTGAGGCCAGAACTGTTTTTTCGGTTCTTGGTTTCTGTCCTCAGGGGCAGGATTTTCAGGTTGGGTAGATTATGCAGCATTAAGCTGCTTGGTATCAGATAATTCTACAATGATGAAATCCTCTAGGGTTATGAATTAAAATGGGTTGAGCTCTGCCGTTGTGTTGCACTCATGAGAGTGTTTGTGACTCTACACTTTTTTTAGGGTTTAGATTCGGTGCATCACAGCTGTTGCTAAACAGGAAATTTGTTGCCTCGTCCAACGTTTAGGAAGACATTTCCTGCCTGCTTTGAATCTGCAGCTCGGGTGCAGAAAATAAAGCGGATGGTGCCATAAGTGTTCTGAGAAGAAATCACTCCAAGAGTGAAGCACGCAGAAGGGTTTAGGCTGTTTTTTAATGCAAACTACATCAGCGAGTGCTCGATAAATCACAGGCTCATCAAAAGGAGGACGAATCAAAGGAGGTGAAAAGGAGCCAGGAAGCTTTGACAAGCTCCTGATGACTCATCTTGCATATGATTTGAAAGGCATTAGGTATGGGCCCGGACAGAGGCTCACTCTGCTGGCCCATCAGTCATTATCACTCCAAGGAGACTCCACTCCAGGATAATGATTCTGATTGGAGTCATCAGAGCCACATTTGTTCTCATCTTCAAATTTGAGTTGCCCTCTTTGTGTTTGGTCAAGTGAATTATATGCAGCAAGAATGCTAGAGTGACGTCACTCAAAGAATCCTGAACAGAAATGTTGAGAGATTTTTCAGATTACAGTTACTCTTTACTTTTTTGCACATGCGCAGTCCAACCTTTCTCATTCGCAGAGTGTCATTGACCATTTGGTCAAAGCATGTGGTCTGCCAGTTTATGCACACAAGATGTCCTTCAGTGGTGGAGCGTGATGCACAGGGTGAGACAGGCCTTTCCCTCCAAACTGGTGCAGGCTCACTGTGAAGGGAACACTTCAGCCCAAACTTGTTCAAGTCCAAGCCGTCGTGTTTTGGAACCACCACAACTTCCCATTCTTGTTGTCTTTTTTATTGCCGTGCTTGACGACCACTCGTGACTTTTGACCCCTGCGTGGTTCTAGAGAACAGGCACACAAATGGCCTTATGGTGGCCGTGCGCTTCTGATTGTTGTGTTACTAATTGATTGGCTCTACGTTATACCTGAGGATGTGGGCATTACAGTTTAGACGAGAAAGTACGAGTCTTTGTATACGCACAATTCTCCACCTCACAAATGCCCAGTGATAAGACGTATGGTTCCAGCCAGTCCGCCATAGAGATTACAGCCTGTTTATGCCTGCCCAGCATTGGTCCACTGAGTCTCTAGGATTGGTGTCAACAGGCTGCCATAAAGCCCAATAACATGTGGCAGGGAAAGGCTGCAGGGGATTATTATGCTGGTGCTCACCTCGTCTCTTCCTATTATTACCACAATTACTGTCAGCAGCTATAACAGGGGTTCTTGAGATGCTCTAAATTGTGAACGATTGTGTGTCATAGTGATTTAGTTTCACTACTACAACAAGCAGTGTCGTTAGTTACAACGCATTTTTGATGCAGAATGGCAAACCCACTACAGGAATGAGTATTCTGCAGGCTGTAACAGGCTGACGGTTTCCTGTGGGATGAAATCAGGCCTTTAAATAAAGGGTGGTTTGGGGGGGGAGTGACAATCAAGTGAAAAAGAAAGTTTTTAGCCTACTCTGTGTCGTCCTGTGAAAAATATAGTATATCCCATTATTCTGTATCATTTTCTCACCTCACTATGGAGCAATCTTGTTTTTGCCATGTTGCTTCAGTTCACTGACATTTGCAGGGATTTGTACATGCACAGCTCTCTTATGGTCCTGATACAGCATTTCAGTCATGTTGAGAAATGGAAGCAGTAACAGTATGCTTAGGTTTCTGCGGACTATGCAGACTCCTGTGTAAACTTTCTTCTTCATGTGACTGTGTTTTTCTTGTTGGGTGTGTAACCTTGCAAAGGAGATTCATCCATTTGATCTGTTTTTGATATGCTCGTGGTCTAAGTCCCCCTTCATCCCTAACCCTAGTTCTAATCCTAACCCTACAGGAAAGTGTAAATTGTCTTAGGAAAACCGTTCATCAAAGTCCAGAAAAGCAGGGGAAAAACAAAACAGCAAATATTCAAAATAAAACTTGGGTGTTTGTTTACCCAAACCTAAATGAACCTAAACTCATATATGGCAAAAAAACAAAACAAAACAAGACATTCATAAACTTCTTCTGTTCATGGCTTTCAAAATGTGCAAACACACTGTAAAGACATACAAATGAAGCTTGTTTTTGTGACTGTTTAATGATTCAAATAAATCCACACTGTACCTCTGTGTTGTTGCAAACATAAAGTGAATGGAGCTTTCATGGCGGGCATACTTTTCCTGTACTCTCGCCAAGGAAAATGGGAATACGATTGTGTGCTTTGCATTTAGGATCAGTGGAAAATCTCCTCACACGCTTTGTGTGCTGCTTAAGATTATCTATCCCTGTGTCAGTGTGAACCATGTGGTTCTTTCCCGGTTCATTTGTCCAGATGCTTAAGCTGAGGTAACTTACTGGCCCTCTGGGAATTAATGCACTGATCATGAATTGTAATATCTCATCTCTGTCCCCTTGCACCCTGTCATTTCTCTGAGTTGGTTGAAATGTTATTGTTGAGTTATAAAGTACAGTGTATCCTGAGTCTACAGCATGTGGTGTCAAAAGTTGGAACTGTTTTTTTCCATTTGTACTTTAGGTCTGCACCAGATTGGCCATGGTGACTGTGGCTTGGCAGCTGGGTTTTCCACATTTCTACTCAAGGAAAACACTTCCAGAAGTGCAGCTAGTCAGCTTCCAATTGCTGGAATATGAAGAGAGAGGATGTACCGCTGGATGTAATGCTTAAAAGAAAGACTTATTAGAGCTGTTGGAATTTCATGATAAGCAAATAGCGGCTCATTTGCAGACTAATTTTTGTCTCAAATGAGACTTGATGTGATTCTTAAGGCAGACGGAGGTCAGATAGGCAAATAATTTCAGCCATGTGCTTTGTGCTCTACATCAAGTAGGTGACCTTCATTGAATATGGATTTTCAAATAGATTCCTAACTGGAATTAAAACTGCTAAATGAGCTTAAAGTGAAGAATATAATGCTGTTAAATGCTTAATTGATGCACCCAACTGGACGTTCAGCAGCTGAAACAATTGTGTGAGACATTTACAATCTCTATTTAGTCTAAGAAATGTTAGCCATTTTCTCAGACCTAGAAAAACATGTTTGTTGGAATTAATTAATGACAAAATTTAGATTTCTTTTTGAGCGTGATGAGTTTTGGCACCCAGCTGCTGGAGTTGGCATCAAATTCACGCTTGTTTTTAAAGATGTAGTCCAGTCCACATTCATCTCTTATTTCCAGCTTAGTACAATTTAGGATGAACTGAGGGTTGTACTGAGCCTGAAACATTGTTTTAGCATTATTTCCCCTGTTTTAAAGCAAGCTTCCATCCCACTGGCTGTCCTTTACACACAAAAGTTTAAAACAAAGATAGGCGGGGCTTTAGTGCAATCAGCCAAGCTGTGTGAAAATGTGCATATGAGACACTCCCAGTTTGTATGAAATAGAGAACAGAGTTGAGAAAAAACTGAACTAAAAGATAAACATGAATTAATTTGGTTTAAAATAATGGAAAATGCATAAAAAATAAACTTTGCTGAGAATCATCACAGTTTTTAAGTTTTAAAGAAGTGCAATGACAGGTTCACAGCACCATAGCAAAGATGAACCGTTGCTAATTTGGTGTCAAAATGTCACAGTTCTGTGTGTGTGTGTGGGGGGGCTCATTAGGGGGTGGAACAATTTTGAGTTTGTACTCAAGAAATGATTTCTTGAATATGGGAAATTTCAGAATCAGTTCAGTAGATCATGGTGATAATCTCACTTCTTGGAAAGAAAATGTCATGTCGTTAAGCGTACACGTAACCCTGTGAAGGGGAGGGGGTGGATGGATGTGCCTGGCAATCGTGTTCAAACCTACAGGTCTTATCAGGCCATTCAGTTGCCTGCTTGGAAAGATATTCAAATGGTGTATTCATAGTCTCAGGAGACAGAAAAGATGATTGTCTTCTGGGAATTCTTGCTGCTGGGAATCCACCTCAGTAGGATTTTTTTTAGAAAACAGCCACTAGTCATCGGTACCTCACAGTCTGCTTTTTCCACCAAACACTTCAGAACACTAGTTGACAAATAGTTTCTAGGGACACGTGATGCTCACTTCACTAAAAAGTTTTTGATAGTTCTTGAGGCCCACAACAGTGTAGGAAATGATGAGTGGAAGAGAAGACAAAAAATGTTCCTTCCTCTTCTTTTTGATATATTGTGCTGTTCACTTTCTCATTCTTAAAAACAATTCCATCTCCTTCCTTTTCATGACATCCATATTTTGTTTAGCTTAGGGAAATAACTTCTAACTGTCCAAATCATATTTCACTGAAATGAGAAGTTGCTGAGGTTCTGATGTTCTTCTCCATCATAAATGAAATTCATCTTTACAGCCATGCTGAGATTGTGTATTAGAGGCCCTTAACTGGACATAGAGGAGTCTGGTTATGGACCTCTTCATCTAAAGATAGAAAGATAATGTTAAGGCACATGCTGTCATACTTATTTGTCATCAGTTCATTTGAAATGACTGTCAGATGAATGAAGCTGATTACAAGTCTTCCACACCCTTTAGCACATTTACGGTTATTCCACAGTGATTTTTTTGTACGTGTACGTCACCAGTAGTACTTGCATGTTTTAACCCCACCCAGTCTGCCTGCTCAGATTTGTCATGTTTTGAAGTGTTTCAGGTTTCCTTTTCAGACATGCTAGAGTAAGAGCGAACTGTGGAAAAGGGGCCCCTTGGCGTGTAGATTTGTAGAGGAAGTGCTGGTTCAAAAGGTTAGCAGCGTTCCCATTTGAAGAGGAAGAGTTCAAGGTGAGGAGAATGGATCTCTCGGGGAGAAGGAGTGAACCAAAAATCCTTTCATCAGTCTAAGGATCTATTTGGGAAAGAGTAAGCATTTTCAGCGGCCCCTGGTTGACCTCTGCTTGGCTGAGTCTTTTCAGCATGTGCTGTCTTGAATGGCATTAAAATAAATTTGCGCTTGCCTCTGTTACCTAACTGGCAGTGTATATGTTGGTATGCATGTTGGACCTCTTTGTCCTGCTCATTAAAACTAATATCGACAGCTCGGCCAGCTGGCCAATTACTTATGCTACACAAATGTACAGGACAAAATGCGCCTGGCAACATACATCATGAATGCAAATGAAATGTTTAAAGGCTTAACAACAAGCACATGCCGCAGAGCATGGTTGAAAGTGGCCATTTCAATGCCTGTATCAGCAAATTAATGGGAAATAAATTATACTGATTGACTTTAACATATGGTAGATTGCTTTTTGAAGTATTAAGGATTAGGCTATAGCTGAGGCAGTGAATGGGAGTTATTATTGAACTGCAGCAATAGTTTCAAATGAGTGTAGAGTGGGTGATGGTGTATAAGCTCAGTTTCTGTCTGGAGAACAGAAAAAAAGAATGAGGGTCTTTTACTGCACTGTATATTTCTTGTAGCTGTTTTGTCTGAGGATTTATTACACTTGTTTTGACTGAACATGGCTGCTGACTGTTGGTGGAACTGATGTTTATGCTTTTAGCTGGCTAGCTAACGTTTTAACAGGTCTGAGTACCTTGAGAATTCACCTAGCTTTATTTGAAGGTCTTTGTGTAAAGACCACGCACATGTCTTCAGTGCAAATCAGAAAATTAAAAAAATACACATATATTTGGGACAGTACAATAAGAAAGTGCTATTTCTCCCACTTAGATGCTTCAGATCATCAAACAGATTTTAATGCTATTTTCAGTGAACGTAGCTGTTGATGCTAGTTGGAATTGCTGCTGATGTTGTAGCTGCATCTTTAAATCTGGAGTTGTCTTATGTAAACATTGTTATGTTCTTCGCTGGCTTGCTAACCAAAGCTCTGAGAACATTCAGAAGTCACTTAGCTCTATTTGAACTTGGTGGTCACTCATCCAAACTGGATAGCTGCCTGTCTGTTAATCTAGAATCTTGTTTTCTGTTTCTACACATGTTAAATGCAAGAATACAAGGTGTGTGTGGAGGATTTAGAGTTGGTTAGTCTACCTGACAGAGGTGGGGTCAGTTGTAAAAGTAAAGCACATTACTTTTATTGGTAGGCAGTAATAAAACCTAACTCATCCTGCATTCTTTGGACGTCATTTAATCTAACAGCTAACTAAATCACATGCTAGCTCACCAGCATTCAGCAAAAAAACAACAACCAGATATCTTGAAACATTTTCTAAAGGGCTCACAGTTGGATATAGATAATGGTTGCAAAACAAAACATTGTATCTTAAAGTCACTGCATATATCTGTGTCATAAACTGCATATAAAAGATGAAAATAGCATTTAGTTTCTGGACTCAATGCTAGCAAGCTTAGCTAGTTAGCTACATCACATAGAAGTAGATAGTACTAAGTAACAGACCAATAATATACTAGCATTTCACTGAAACTGAAAGAACAGACTTCTTGAATAGCCTGCACCACACAGGAAATTCTCAAGTTTATCCCATTAAAAGAACAACTAAAGGTACCAACATGACAAATGCAATCGAGACGTCCCAGTGAGAAAGAGACCTAGTAATCAACTTCTCTGTCTGGTTAATCTTTAACAAAATCAAACAGGTAAGAAATCCCTTAACATTGCATTTTTATGAAGTTGTAAAGTTGGGCATTTGGGTACTCGAATCGGGTTGCTTTTTTTAGCGCCAGCCTCCAGTGGCCAAAAGAGTAACTGCAGTTTTATGAACGTGTGCATTGGTTTTCTTTGTTTTCTTCAGGTTGCACTTGGTCTGTGTCTGGTGGATTTTGCCACTTCCCTGCCCCTTCAGTAGACTAGTGGCAGATTCTTCTGTCTATTCAATTCAAACTGGACATGAACGCACATATCGCTTCCAAAAATCAAAAATACAGTATAGTACAAGGACGCCTATAAAACCCATTTACCTCTACTGATAACAGCATACAGTAAACTCAATTTTATTTTATTCTACCCACGTAATGTTTACAAGACTTCCAGCTGTGCCTACTGAAGATACAGGAAGTATGTACAATTTCATCCCATTGCAGTGCAGCTTGTAATGTCTTGATCTTTGTGTTAAACCATCTTTACATGGGACTTTCTTCATTCTAAAAGAAAAGGCCATCCCAGCTTTTTCAAGCCTGATCTTTAAAAAAATGAAAAGTCTACTCAGGTCAGTAAAATGCTAGAAGGGACTTTTCGGTAGTTAGTGTGGCTTCAGGATTTTGTTGTCTTCTGGCAAAATATGGTAGTAATCAGCCGTGTTTTTTTCTGTCCAAGTACTTTTAGGGCATTCCAGATGGATAAGCCGTGAAGCTATTTTGTGGCTTGCCACTGATTATCAATACTTAATTATCTGCAATTAGATTAAGAATGGAAACTCCATTATTACTCGCAAACCACGCAAGTTACCACGTGCTGTTCCAGAAATGCTGATAACTCTAACTTACTGCCACTCCTACTGAACTACTTCCCTGTTTCTTGAAGTTCGCACAGGGTGTCAGTTGACAGGAGGAAAAGGGGACTCTGGGTGTCATATGTTGCACTTTAAAAAGATTGGTTATGTGATAGCATGTTTTCCTCTAAATAAAACAGGGTAATTTGATGTCAGATGAATGATGGTCAACTAATGCAACGAGTGGAAGAGGTAATTATAGGAGAAAACGCAGTATAGTGTTTCGCTTTTATTAGGGTGCCAGTGGAAGCCAAAAATAATCCCCAATCAGCCAGTGTAATTGAGTGTGTCACACCAGGCTGCCACTCCCTTCCCCTGACAGGCAGGCACACACAGGCGGCACGATGCCGTCATACAACCTTTCTTCCATTTCAGCCTTGCAGCTCTCCTTGGCAGAGGTGAAAACTCCAGCGGGAAGGCAGGAGTGCACAGCAAAGAGAAAGGCGGTCTTTATTGCAGATGCCAACATCAGCAGCGCCCAAAGCCAGCGTGTATAGACAGAGGTGCTGCCTGTCCTTCACAGCCTCAGTGTGTATATGTGTGTGTATGTTCTACATCACAGAAAAAGGGGCGGGAAAGGAGCCGTCTAACACTCACACTAACCAGAACTAGAGCCGTGCTTCTCTGGAAGTCTGTCGGTGTAGAGTAGTAGTAGCGTCAGCCGGTGCCCTGCTGCCACAGGCTGTCTGGACTTGTTAATGAACAGTCTAGCTGGGCCACCTAGGTCGAGACAGGCCTCCGTCCTGCTTCTCTCCAATGAAGGTAGGTTCATGTTCTCAGCGTAATCTTGCCGTGGCTGGAGTTTGTCTTTAAACCTCTGGTGTCTTTGGTTTTCTTCGTGTCAACAGTCGTACAGCATGTGTGCTTCACAGAAAACGTATTTTATCTTCTGTTTTCATTTTCTGTCTTTAACACGGAATGACTTTTCATTTCTTTGTTAGTTTAAGGTCCTGATTATTTCCATTTCTTGTCCTGTATCATCTGTGACATTTTGGGAACTATCCTGTTAGGCCTGAACCAGATGGGTTTCGTCTCTTCTCCTGGTTGATAATAGAGCACCCACACACCCCCACTCCACCACTGCCACCTCCATCATTTGTGTCTTGCAGCAGATGATGTACAGGTGCTTCTCCTGAGCCTCTGAATCGTTTCCCTTGTCTGGATAAAATGCCCTTCAAACCAGCAGGGGCAGCAGGCAAATCCATAACCTGTCATGACCGCTCAGCCAGGATCTCAGACTGCATAATTTTGGCCTGATGGTCCTGCTCAGAGCGGACAGCGGAGGGTGCTGCCCATCAGTCACTTTGGCAGCAGTGCTGCCCACTCGGTGCCAGGGATGAGCAATGGATAGTAGAGAAGGGACATAAAGAGAAAGGGGAGGTGATCCGGGGGACCCGTGAAGGGCATTCAGCCGTCATCAGTTTCTCTCATTTCCTGTGATTTTACAACCTGAAGTTTGTCTTCAGTTTGTAAAATCTAAACCATAACCTTTTACTAAACTTGACTGACTAAAGTCAGTCTTGTATGCGACGTCCTGTGTTTTAGCCATCCATTCATGTCTGTTGCCCTTTATCCCAACAGCATTCACACCAACCAGTCAAATTCTGCAGACACTACAATGCAGTTTGTCAGAATTTCACTTATCAGTGTTTATTACCTGGATGCAAATTTGCCTGTAAGGGGTGTAAATGTGCAGTCTATAAAAGCTAAGTTAAAAGTTGGAAACTTGGCAGCGCGTCTCTGCTCCACCTAGAATTAAATCCCATTTGACGCACCTGGTGCCAGGAAGCAACTTTCACATTCAGAGGTTACTGAATACCAAAGCTCAGTCTACTGAATCACTTCTAGGGTGTTTGCTTAGCCGTTGTTGCTTTCGATTTTATACAGTCTCAAGCTATTTGATAGTTAGTGTTAGCTCCTTTAAGGTGGGTGATACCAAACCACAGGGGGTTGAAACTTTGACTTTCCCTCTTCTCTCTTCTTCCAAGACTTGTTCATTTTAAAACAACATTATCATAACATACAAAAAATGCAAGGCTTTAGTGGAACAAGGTAGCAGCAACTTCTTATAGGTTGAAACTTGTGTGAGTATGCCACCTGACATCAGAACTTTAGATAAGAATTTCAAAAAGAAGCACAGTTAATAATGATGATACCACTGGTTGTTAGTAGTTACACTTTGATTTGCTGTGAATTGACCAGTGGACAATAACTGGATTGGGTAAAAACTTTGGAAGAAATAAAAACTGCTTTTATGCACAAGGCAAATGAGGAAAGATCTGGAAAGTCAAAATTGTCCCAGTAAAGTGTGGACTGAGTGTTTTATAGTGTTTCAGCATCCTTGTTGTGAACCGTGTTCCTACCCTGTTTCAGTTTATCTGAAGTCAGCACGCCTTGTTTTTTTTATTCCCCTTGGTACTTTTGCATTTTCCCGTCACGCATAGCCAGTGTCCAGCCATTCTCAGACTCAGACTGAGCACACTCAGCCAGCCGCTCTGCCTGGAATAGAAAAATGTTTATGAATACTAATGAAGCAGCAGCAGCTTTACAGGGAGCGCCTCAGGTTTACGCCACTGCAAGACGCTCATCTGTTTTTACTGCAAACTAAACGTGTCAGGATCTGCCATGTGTTCTGTGTGAGACATGTTATCTACTGTCATTCGGTTGGATGAAATCTGATTGTTTTTTTCTTTTGTTTTTCTTAATGGAAGAAAATCTGTAAAAAAGAATGACGAGACAGCATCACCATCTGTGGGGGACATCTGAAAAATACTTCCTGTCTTGAATCACCTGATAGCATCGTGGTTTGGGTGGATTGAATGCACAGACATGACAACAACAAATGCTGAAGATAGGATGCGGTTCTAAAAGCTCAGCCCTGTTTTGGAACATAAAGTAGAACTTAACACCATGTACGGACTTATACCCGAGAGTGACACTGATTGATTTTAGAATCCGAGGCAGCGATAAATCTTGTTTACTAGAGCTGGGAATAAATCTGTCTGGCTTGATTAACAGATATGTGTGGTTTATTGAAACTCTGGTTTTATTTAAGTAATACTGGAAACCTTTGAAAAGATTTTAAAATATAGTTGGATTGGTAACTTAGTCAAACTGATGAGAAAATAAAAATAAATCAACCAGGGTCAAATAATCTTGACTTTTACTATAAACACTTTATCTGAACAGATTAAACCTTTACAGTGCCCTTAAATATCATATTATATTAAAATTATTATTATTATTTGTATTTGTTAATGTAGAAAGTAACATCAGCAAGTAGTTTCAAGTGCAAGCATATCACTGTGAATTTATGTGATCGGCTATCTGCCATGACTGGGCAGCCTCCCTGAGCCTGGTTCTGCTGGAGGTTTCTTCCTGTTAAAAGGGAGTTTTTCCTTCCCACTGTCACCAAAGTGCTTGCTCATAGGGTAAATATGAGGGATACTTTACCCTATGATACCCTAGGGACCCCAAAGCACTTTACAGTCATCCACACACTGGTGGAGGCAGCTACAGCCACAGCTGCCCTGGGGCAGACTGACAGAAGCGAGGCTGCCATATGGCGCCATCAGCCCTTCTGGCCAACACCAGTAGGCCTGACACAACGACCGAGACTGTCCGAGCCGGGGCTCAAACCGGCAACCTTCCGATTACAAGACAAACTCCCAACTCTCGAGCCACGATCGCCCTGATCCTGGCTCAACAAACCCAACAATCCTGATCCCCTGATAGGGGTTCTTCTCTGTATGTGTTACTGTAGGGTCTACCTTACAATATAAAGCACCTTGAGGTGACTGTTGTTGTGATTTGGCGCTGTATAAATAAAATTGAATTGAATCAATTTGAATTATGTGACCTCTGCAAGGAAGATCCCAAACTGAGTAAAACTGACGTCGACTGTTTTTGAGAAATATATTAATTTGTTTTCTACATAAGAGCAAAGTAAGAGAATATTTCTTTTATTCTCTAACAGAGGCCTACATTGTATCCTGGTGAGTGCTGCAGAACCACTGATCCAGCATCCATCACTGTGTTCATAGCTCTTAAAAGTGAAACGATACATGATAAGACTCGGGTTGTAATAACGTCCTGTGATGCTGCTCAATATTTACTTCTCCCTGTGCTGCTGTGAGTTAACGGTTTGGTATTAGAGCTCATGGGCAGCTCAGATACAGGATGGAGGAAGAGTTATGGCTTGAGGATTAGAGGAGATAAGCTAAATAACTGCGTGGTGGTCGGAGGAGCTACAACAGCAGAGCATAAACGTGAACAGATATTATTCCATAAGGACACCAACAAACCATCAAGTATGTTTTCATCTGCCAGCTCTTGTATCTGCAGTATGTGTGTGTTTCATTGCTTTTAATGGGTGATGCTTGCATGTGGATGTTATTTGTTTTTAAGTAATGTGGGCTGTGCGCTGCATGTGCGCTGCATGTGCTCTGTTGCTGGCTAGGAGCAACATGACCAGCACAGAGCATGAGAACCAGCGGTTAGTTAAGTTAATCCTCCCTCTCTCGCTCTCTGTCTCTCTCTCTCATGAAGAGGCTTGAGGCTGAGAGGGCAGGGCCACCGCCTCCCCGTGAAGGCCACACGTGGGTGGGTTCTGTGCTCGGGGATTACAGGGCTGAAGTGGAGCCAAACAGCTTTAGAACGAGCAGCCAGACGCCCTGTCTGCTTTCTGGGTTGGGCCTGAGGAGCGCTCAGTTTGGGTTATGGGTGGTGTGACCAGCTCCAACAGAGCACAAGGGCCTGGATCTTTGTTTTCACTTCTAAATGAACGTATTCCCCAGCGTCTGTAAACAGGAGATAATTAGGAATGAGCTGGTACTTGTGAAAATATGCTACAGCCGTCGGTGTAGGTTAATGGAAAAACAGCTTTTATGGCTCCACTGAATTTTTGAAATGGTGCCTGTTTGTGTACGTTTAGTTCTGACCCGTAATTAAAGTGAAGTGGCTTGTAAAACAAATCAGTTCAAATATAATCTCATATTTCTAACTATAACAAAGACATTCTAAAAATATTTTTACTTCCTGAGTCACATCAGTGTTTCCCATTAGACTTTGTTGTGGTGGAGGGGAGGGAGTGCACTGCAGACCATGCTTATTGTATAGCAGCTGCAAACAAGCTTGTGTTTTACTCTTTGTGAAATCTTCCAAGCACCTTGAAAAGTGAGTTTTCCTTCTTTCTCCCCCCTGCAGCTCTGAAACACCAGGATTTGATTTTAACTTATTCTCTTCAAACATTTTTACATGTATGAAAACAGCTTGGTAGAAAAAACTGGGGGAAAAGGTGACTCGATGCTGTAACCGAATGAGGTCAGCTGCTGATAAGATGAAAAGAAAATATTTTTAGAAGGTCTCTTATTCAGTATGATCTTATTCAAGATCATATTCTCACGAATCACATTCAATGGAAGAGCTGTTATTTCTACCTCAACTTTCAGGCACTCAAGTGTGGCAAGTGATCTGGTGATTAGCCGGGATTGTGTTGGTTTGGCTAAAAATCTCCTGAAAAGCTCTAAGCCAGCACACAAGTGCACTGTGGCACTGCTCTGTGTTCTCAGAAATTACAGTAGAGCTCAACATTGACAGTCTCACCCTAGAAGATGAATTCTTGGTGAATGTCAGGCAAAAAGAAGATGCACTCTCTGAACATTCAGCCACTATCCGGCCTGGAAACCTCGGGCCCTTCAACCCAATCGTAGCTGGAGGCCCAGCTCTCATAACCAGTGATGCAACATTTGAGTCTGTTTGAAACAGAAGCTGATATTTGTTCTCCGTGCAAGAGCGCAACTCATCAGAATAGAACTTACAGGAAGTAAACAGAAACTAAAAATAGCAGCTGTGGCTGTGACCAAGCTTCCTTAAGTTTTTCAGATGTGTCCGTAAAAATGTTTCCCTGCTATGCGGGTTATCTAACTGCCAGGTTATTTAACTAGCAATGATCTAACACAGGGAAAAGCATCAGGCCCCCAGATCTTTAAAGCTGATGATCTCATTATTTGATGCCACTTATTCATCACCTCTCCCTGTGAAAAATGGCTCTCCTCTGAGACTCTGCCTGGTGAATCCGGGTAAGCTCCCTGTGCTTCTAATCAGTGCTGCTGTTGTTTTAAACCACAGATCGGAGCATCTGGGGAAGGTGGACATGCAGACACATTTGTCTCCAGGTACCCGACTCACACAGACTGCTCAATTTACTTACCAAGTGAAGCAGAAAATGTAGTGTCTGTCAATGACTCTATTTTTGCCCCCGCTGGTGTCTCGTGCAGTATGTGAAATGTGTCACAGCTGTGGGTGTGGCATGTTGTCATCCTGGCTGTATAAGGAGGTGTCGGTAGTGAGAAGAGCTTAGGTTTGCCTGCCGTAGACTGAAGTGTGTAAGACGAGAGTAAGATCTGGTCGTTATAGTTGGACCAGAGCTGTCACACCCTCCGTCCTCAGCGCTGAGGAACTGGAAGTGATATAGGGATTAATACAAGGACAAGGAGCGCTGCTGTTCCCACTTTGGAGTCTAGACAGAGTGTGACAGGTGTGTGTGTAACTCAAGCCCTTAAAAGAGCCATCCTGTGATGAGTTGTTACTCTCTAAACTCGCTTTGAATGCACTCAATTGAAACTGTTCGGCTGTTTGGAAAAAGACCAGCTGCTTTATGAATCCCTCCGTGTGCTTTTGTGTCGGATCAATAAAGGGTAAACACACGAGGACGCACAGACCAGTGCAGTGAAAAACGGGAGTTAACTGTAAGCACAGAAAAGCTAGCTTACCTTAAAAAACTGACAACATGTCTGTGAATCAACACATTTGTAATAATAATGTTTTGAGTTATTCCTGTCACATACAGACACTCAGATGATGTGATTCTGCTCACGTAGCTCAAAGGTCACAGGGGGAACCTGGTGTAAGGTGGTGTGGGGGAGAAGTAGACAGCACTGGGTGAATAATAAGATCTGTTGTGTCATACGTGTTTTAACGGCTCACACAGTGAGTACTACATTTTGAATTTTATTTTATTTCACAAACTATTGATTGTCTCTTAGTTGAGCTGAAATTTTAATATAAAAATTATACGTACGTCCTTGTTGCTAAATTTAGAGAGTATGTGAAAACTGTATCAAGATGTAAATTGGTTAGCTTAAAGTGAGCAATGGTTCAACCTTGGAAATAGCTTGAAGGTCCAGCAATGCTACAGTCACACTAGCTAAAATAGTGTCTGCAACAACTCACGGTCAAACATCTTCAAACCGTCTTTGGTGCATCGAGACGGCAACAAAACAAAAGCCGTACCAATCCGCCTGCGATAATACAGTGTAGGGATGCAACGATACCAATTTTTTCAAACCGATACGATACCGATACTTGGATCTGAGTACTTGCCGATACAGAGTACAAAAAACGATACTTCTACCACACACACACACACAAATACAATTAATTGGAAGACAGGTTTTATTATATTCCCTGTCGATAAAAAAATAAAATCTTAATAAAAATGACCACAAAAAAGTTTCAAGTGAAAAATAAGCACATCTGTTAAATTATTGCAGAGTCTCCACATTGTAATTTTACAAAATATCACTGAACTATTGGCACTGTCTCGAGCTTTCAGAATAATTAATAAACACTTCTGTTTGGAATCAAATAAATACAAATTAGGTTTGCGAATAAAATAAACGTTTAAATTATTGCAGAGTGTCCATATTGTAAACAAACAAACAAAATAATTATTATTAAATAAATAATAAATAAAATAATAATTGGCCCCCTAGTGGCCAATCTAAAAAACTACAACAGAAATGACAAGCCACCCTCTGATTAATGAAATAAGTTGGTATCGGTTAACTTTTACGAGTATGAGTACACACACATTTTACAGTATCGGCCCCGATACCCGATACCAGTATCGGTATCGGTGCATCCCTAATACAGTGATTAGGTGTGATGTAGCTGTGAATATCTCTTGCCATTGATTGCAAATTTGTTGCATCTCCATACACAGAAATTCACATTAGTTAACATCTTAAATTAGGGATCCAGCTGGAACCATATCTCCATAACTGAAAAACGAGAGGCAATCAGCAACTTTGCTTTTATATGGAGCAGGCAACACTTAAGATTATTTTAACGTTTTTACCAAGCTGCAGTGTGTTTACGAGTCCTTCCATGTCAGCTTATCGCACTGTCTCAAACTCATCTGGGAGGTAAGAATACATCCCATCTCTGTTAACTACTGTGCTGTAATCGCTGTCACGATAGAGATGAGAGAGACCAAAATAACCCAAGGTCTGATCAAAGGCAGCTGGCTCCGACTGTCCCTCTCTGCATTCAAGCAGAGTGAGTGTTAAATGCTGCTGCTCTACCTTAAGCTGCGCAGTCATGATTAAAGCTAAAGGAGAACCAGGTTTCCCTGGCGATGTTCGGTGGGGGTGAATACTTTAATTAATAAATAATGACCCAGCCAGTGACGGGATTTTCAGATCTTATCCAGGTTTTTGCATCACTTGAGCTCAGTTCAGACCCGTTTTAGTTCAATATTCTTCTGCTGTGAAAACATTTCTGCTGCTAGCTGAGCTTCCCTTGTGTACCACAGGTAGCAGTAATGAATGCTAAACTCTTATCACTGCACCATATATAAAACCGGGAGACGTTTTGCCCTCTTTTCTAAGTTCTGTAATGGCTTATTCACCTCATACTCTATCTTTATTTTACCTTTGACTTATTGTATTCAGGATTGTTTTCCATTATTCTTTGTTTTCTTGAGGGGAAATAGGATATAAGAGTCCCAGCTACCACTGTTAGCTGTCTTATCACACTGCTTTACTATATGTGGTTGATATAATCTTTGGTCCACACCCATCTTTTTTGGGGGGGAGGTAATGATGTCATGAACCGGAAGTGGAGGGGCCCTTCTGAGGGCTTTGATTTATGTGGTTGAAGTGGGAACATCATCAGCACAAAGATGCAAAGAGTTGTGAGTCAAATATTCCCTCTAAACTCGGATTGTTTGTTTAAAGGATGGCTGAGCAGCTGTTCCTTGGGTAATGTTGGCTGGAAAGCTGTGGCTGTGATACTATCTTCTAATGCACACTTTCAAGCAGTCCTAAAGAGCTGATTATCAGGTGCTGATTAAAGCTGAACGTTGGGCAGATCTACTGAGGTGAACTGATATTAATGCAGTCCCAACTCCAGCTAAAACGCTATATCCGGGGGGTTTTCCCGGGCCTCATCCTTACTGCAGATCTCTTGCCATCACCACCAGTTTTCTCCCTCTCTGTCCAGTTTTAACTTCTTGCCCCTTCCTGCTAAAGACCCTCCAGATCCATGGGACACCAGTGCCCCCGCTGCCACACGACCCAGTTTTCCTCTGGAGGAATTCCCTCCCTCTTCCTGCGAACGCCCCTCCTCACAAGCCGAGAAGGGAGGCCAGAGCTTTAGTGGAGAAGAGTTGAAGGAGAGGGGAGCCGTCCTCTGTCAGAACACAGCACAGTCAGCCAGCAAATGAACATTTAGCCCAGGGATGGAGTAAGCGAGGTCAGGGCGGTGATGGGTCTAGAGTAGGGGCTCGCGGGGTAACATGTGGTGTCTGCAGTGTGCCTCTGACAGGACTCAGTCCTTACTGGAGCTGGAGTCATACAGCTGGTAAGTGTGTGCGTGCTTGCTCTGAGTCTTTTAATAGCTGCTGGACACGTACTTAGCTTCTGATTTGGCTCTGAACGGGTCTCGTGATGCAGCTTGAACGTTTCACTAATGGCAGCTGCTGTATTTGGGGGCCACTGCCAGCTCGATTGAAAAAGCATTAATAAACGTCCAACAAAACTGCTGGTGCTGCTTATTAGATGAATTGCATTTAATGAAGTAGATTTTTGTGCCAGGGTGTAGCTGCTGATGAAGAAGCCCGCTTTGCATGAAAGCCTTTGATTTTCCCACTGAGTGCCAAGCAAGTGAATGCAGCTGACTCATAGTTTACTGTTCCCAACTCAGTGCCCTCTAACTCAGGTTTCATCAAGTTAGGCTTAATCAGCTCACGATGAAACGTACAAGTCAGCGTGGATGCACGGCGAACGTGTGAGTGGCAGGTCGCAGTAATTAATTCATCACTGCAGAGCGACGCAGTGAGAAGAGACTCTGGTTTTTGAAGAAGTCACACAGCAGCACAGGGAGGATGTCTCCAGGGGAGGTGGTGACACCAGCACTGTCCTCGCATCACCTGCCCTCCCTCCCTCCCCCTCCACTTGCTCTGACACACCAGCTACCAACACATCATTAAAATTCTATCAGGCAGCAATTTATGCACTGTCATGGGACTCTGAGGCACTTTGTGGGTTTCTGATTCGAAATGGCAGCTGTAATGAAACAAGAGGGAAGGTGCACCCTGGAGGAAATGTGGGTGTGATTGTTTGTGTTAAGACTTGACGTTTTAACACCACATCTGCCACCTCTGCTGGACGGCAGGACCTCTAAACGTCAGGAAGAGGTTAATATTTTGAAATGGTGAAAAGAGTTGCGTAATGTGGCTCCAGTGGAGTTTTCTGAAACCTGAGATTTGCGACGTCATTGGAGTAATGTTAGCTTGAACCAGGAGACTGAAGTTTTATCATGGAAAGCGGAAGAAGCGGCTGTTTATAAAACAGGGCGGGTCTAATGTGCAGAGCGTCTCACCGATTCAGCCGCTCTGTAAATAAATCGTTCGCTTTGGACCATTTCTCAAATGGACTTTCCAGACAGGGAAGAAAACAACTCCGAGGCCCTTACGTGATTTTCTGGGGTTGTCGCGATATCATTGGTTTGGATTTGTGTTATACACACGTGGGTGGCTGTTATGTTAAAGCTCCCTTACAGCTTGTTACAGACATGCTGAGGATTTCAGAGAACTTTGGCGTCTAATTTAGACCAGGCGGTGCAGGAAGTTGGGTATTACGTGTAAGACCTTTGCAGTCCTGTTAAACACTCGTTATCTTATCCTTGACATGAAGGGAGAGCAGTTCTCTGATCTCGGCATCAGACCAATTTCTGCAAGTATTTGCAGTCAAACTGACTGTTTCCAAGTGAAATCTGGCAGTAAGGCCCAGTATTATGTATCTGACTCCCTGACATAAGAGGAAGTTACACTTTCTTTACATTTCTTTCCACAGAAATGTAAACACTGTGACGTGCAATGTCTTGTCTCAGAGTGATGCTGAAAAACTGCTTCATGCATGTATTATTTCTAGGCTGGATTATTGTAAATAATTATTATCAGGCTGTCCTGAAACCTCCCTTAAAAGGCTTCAGTTGAGAGTCCTGGCGGGGAAAGAGACAGCACGTTTCTCCCATAGGGGATTCTCTTTATTGGCTCCCTGTTAAATTCAGAATCACGTTTTAAATCCTTCTCGTCACATACAAGGTCTTGAGTAATCAGCCCCAACTAATCTTACAGACCTCATGATGTACCGAGTCTTTCTTCTTTGCTTACCTCTTTTCACACTCTCCCTTTAATCGTTAGTTATTAATAATTAGTGTGTCTTTTGCCCTGTCTCGTGTTTCTTCCTGTTAAAAGGGAGTTTTTGCTTCCCACAGTTGCCAAGTTTGATTGTTGGGGTTTTCTCTGTATTATATAGGGGTGGGGGAAAAAATCGATACTGTGTAGTATTGTGATATTTTGTTTGCTAATAATGTATCGATACAGGGACAGCAGAAATCGATATTTTGTTACAAAAAAAGTTTTCTGTGCTCTGACTTCAGAGCATGTTGATCCTTTTTCTGAGCAAGAATCCTGACATTCCTTCACTGTCCAAATGTGTTTAACTTTTTTTTGGCAGCAATAAACATGACAGTTTACTTATTTTCATTTAAGAGATGTTTTATTTTAATTAAGTTTAAAACTTTTTTATTTAATGTAAAATTATATTTTGTTTTAATTTACTTTCAAATTCTTCAGTTGCTGAAGGGGCTGCATAGTTTTCATAAATTGCATAAGTTTACCTTTATGTACAGAATCTGAATATCGCAAAATATTTTTAAAAATTGCAATAATATCGTATCGTGCGTTAAGTATTGTGATAATATCGTATCGTGGGATGTATGGTGATTCCCACCTCTAGTATTATAGTAGGCTCTTTACCCTACAATAGAAAGTGCCTTGAGGTGACTGCTGCTGTGATTTGCCATTATATAGAGAAAATTGAATGGAACTGAATTATGCATGTCTGTCATAGTAACAGTGAAATATCTGCACTCAGATGCAGCTGTTTGTTGAATTCGATTTATTATTAACACATCCAGGTTAGTATTTAAGTATTCTTAAACTAATTTCTAAAATAATCAATGCAAATAAACAAATGCCTGCCGTACAAAGAGTCCTCCTGGGGGAATTCTGCTAAGGATTAGGCTCTAGGATTATGTCACGTGGCTGTTAGGCGTTTGTCAGTTGTCAACTGCATTCGTGTTTGTTCTGCACTGAAACTCATTCAGAAATGTTACTCGGTCTAATGTAGTAATAAGATGGCTGTCAATCACTGAAATATGAGCGGGGTGTTCAGATGTAAGGCTGAAATGTTCCACTGCTAACAGGATAAGTGAAATAGAAAGAGCTGCTCTTATGAAAGCAGTTCAATTATTCAGCTGGCTGACATTTTGGAAGCTGTAGCAGTGTGTTAGGTTGAAGCCAGATTACCCAACACGGTAACGCTGATACACTTAAACAAATATCAGTGATCTGGGTACTTCCTGCTTCAGCCATGCTCCCCACAGTCGCTGCTGCACCTCAGTTTGTGGTCCAGCACTGATCCAAACACGTACCAAACTGAGGTAGTGGAATTACCTCCATCAGCATCTCAAACATTGGAGGTGTTAATCCCAGTTCTTCCAGCATCTTTATGATATCTCTTTAGCAACAATATGTAGTTACATTCTTTTTAGAAGTTTGCTAGTTAATTGGCTACATGCATAACCTCTAATTAATATGCACCTATACAGTACTACAGTATGAAGACTGGAGCTATCTAGGAAGGTTTTCTAAAACCTGTCACACTCATTCTTCCTGCTCTGAACAAATCTCGGTCTCCCTCTCTGACTGCTGGGGTACTACTTCATATATGTTGAAATATAAGCAACATACTCTTCAGTCATCCTCATGCAACATAACCAGCTAACTGAAGACATCAGCATGCTGTAAGTGGTTCGAGTTCGGTGCCACGTTTCGAGCATGCCAAGCTCTTCTTCCGTCTAACGGAATTGATATTTCCAATTAAACTTCCTCTGCTGGAGCAGATGTATTATGGCACGCCCTTCAGTCTAATTAAAGGGCTCTCTCTGTCTGATTAGATTAGTTCCCTTAAAAATTAAAAATGTGTTGATGGTGCACAGGGAAGGGAATGAAAATGCCGAAAGTGGTTTTAAAATGAGCGTCAGTGTCCAGCTTGGAGAGCGGGGCCGTTTTCCCTAATGAGAGATGTTATCACGTGACAGAGAAACTGTCGTTCATTACCGTGACTTGGCCAAATAAACATTATTGCAAAGTATCCCACAGGAATGTGTGGCCTTCCAAATTTGTTCTAAATGCCACTACTATGGCTAAGCTATTGTTCATTTTAGACACATTTTTCTTCCCCAGTACAAACTTGAGCTTAAAGATTCGAAGAAGTGAGAAACAGTTAACGTAGCTGCTCTCAGTGTTTAAATATCTGTCGACTCACTCACCTCAAAGTTCACAAACTAACACAACCCTTCTTTTTTTGTTTAAATGTTTTACACAGAGCAAAACAGGAACACAGTAGTTTGTGGTTTCAGGAGAAGTTACACCACAGCTGTTTTTCAGAGTTGTTTAAACTCCATACTCACCATGCAAAGACAGGAGTAGAAAGGTTTCCATGTCAGCGAAGCGTTATTGGAACCAAATGGGAACTTGTCCAAAGACTAGACTGAAAGTATAAAGTTGCACAAACAAATGTTCTTCTCAGATTGTGTGGGTCGGAGCGGACACCTCTGGACACCTCCCGGTGCGGAGATGAACACGCATTTGGTTCTTTTGAGCATTTGAACAAATGAATCATTGTTCAGATTTATCTCAGAACACCACCAATATAAAATGTAGCTGTTTTTGCTTTGATATGTCATATTTCTCAGCAGAAGTCTAACTTATGTGAATGTAGACCCATTTCAATATCACCCTCTTCAGAGTGATGACAGGAATCATTAGTCTACCGCTTTGACCCTATCCTGGATGTCAAATCTCTTTCCTGTTCAAGCTTTTACTTCACCCTTTATTATCTAATTTTGACACATTCTCCCACAGAGATGAGCCTTTCCACCTCACCCATCACACTGATGACAAAAGGAACATTTTTGCTTTAAGAGAAAACTGCTGAAATCTGCTCAAACTGATTATGCATTGTTTTTAAAGTCAGACCCCATCACGTCCTGGCTTGATGAAGCACTGACACATTTCTACCGCCTACTGGTGTTGGCCAGAGGGGCCGATGGCGCGATATGGCAGCCTCGCTTCTGTCAGTCTGCCCCAGGGCAGCTGTAGCTACAACTGTAGCTGCCTCCACCAGTGTGTGAATGTGAGAGTGAATGAATAGTGGCATTGTAAAGCGCTTTGGGTGCCTTGAAAAGCGCTATATAAATCCAATCCATTATTATTATTTCTCTCTCTGACTGACTGTGCAGGTCAGATGGTGCACAGCCAACGATAGGCCAACATCCTGCAACATGGATGTCTTGTTTTTTCTGACATTGCCGTTGTGTACTGCTGTGTGAAATTAATTGATAATGAAATATCTGCTAAGTGTTTCTGGATGTCTCACTCCTCATGCCAGTGCAGCAGTTGGTGTGATCTTTCACAAATCACGATTGCACATGAAGCTATTGGCAACTTTCTGATTTGTGTGATGTCTCAGCCTGGTTGCTGGTTGCTGGTGGACTCGTAAATTTGCTTCCCGAGGGCCGAAAAAGAGAGTCTGTCATGCAGAAATAATTGTTTAGGAGATGCAGATGAAGAGTAACAACCATGGATGCATGTTACAAAATATCAAGAATTGGTGAACAAATGTTGCATCCCATTCTTCTGCACTGATACCACAGAGTTTCTTAAACAGCAGTTCTCCACATACAGAAATATGCCCACACACTATGTATAAGCAGCTGGGCTGTCCTTTAAGTGCCCCACTTGAGCCAAAACACATCAATGGTCAGAGGCCACGCTCTAGGCTAATCTATTTTTCAGGCCTCCCCAAAGTGAGACCTCACCAAATAAACCAAAACGAAGTCCTGATATATACCACATGTGGTGGTTTTACCCATTCTTAGATGGTGGTGGTGAACAGAGGGGTTTGCAGCCAGCCTTAATGATAGGCTTGTCTTTTTTTTGTTGATTAGCAATTTAATGTAGTGTTCTGCCTAATTTAGAAGTGAGCTCGACTGCAGTTGACGGCGTGCACTAATAGGAGTTGTACTATATTATACCTGTTCTTGTAGTGTTGATTGATATCGTTCACAAAACAATGTAGACACAGAAATTCAGTTAAGCTGTCTCCAGTGGTTGCTGTCTAAATGATGAGTACTGAAGAGCAACTCATATGTGAGAACTACAACAACAGATACAAGTGTAGTTGTGCACCATGATTATTATCCCCACCTCACTGCATATTAAGAGGCCACCAACCTGAGGTGTTCACCGATTGCTTCAGTGTGATCTCCTTCTTGTTGTTTTTGCAACAAATAACTCCATGACTACATTCACGGGAAAATGGCATGTGCAGAAAGCAAACCCTTCAGTCCTGCCAACTGCATGCATGACAAACAGTCCACTGTGAACATATCAGCAGTCTCCTTTTGTTGGACTGTATTTGCAGTTCAATCAAAACCACGGCATTTAAAGAGAGGCAGCTATTTCATCTGCTGTCATTTATATTTGGCTGTGTAGCTCTGTTCTGGGACCTCCACACATGTGCACATGGAACACCGTAGAGTAAGAGCATCAGCAAGACTCAGTGCAGAACAGAGCAGGAATCAGTGACAGGATGGCATGAAAGGAGGAGCTGGGTTGGAGGTGGATTGCAAAGGGGCATGCAAGCTAATGAACCTTTAGTAGTTGCAGTAATGCTTGTTTAAAGGATGTAGAGGTGCTCATGTTGTAATATGTGAAGCACAGGTTGCTCTCTTAGGGTTTGATTCATGTCGTGGACCTAAAGTCATGTCTCCCAGCTGTAAGTCATTAGAATACCCATCAAAGCTTTTTTAAACACCTGTATTAGGCTAACAGGTTTCCTTTAATTTTGTCTCTGCCATTAGTATTTCAGCTCCTTATGGTAAGTTCCCAGTAGATATGCTCTTCCTGTTTTGGTAGCCATCATCATCATACAAGGTGATAAACAGAATTGCATAGTAAATGTGTGACTGATAGGGAACACGCATGTTCTCATTATTGTAGCCACTACATTGTGAAATGAACATTTATTTCAAAATGAAGAAGTAAAAAGAGAAGTAAGAGGAAGCCTGCCGATAGCAACTTTAAAGTGAGCCACACAGTTGTATAGCTGTAGGACCGATACGCTGCTGTCACCTGCAACTCTATACTTTGTGTTTTAAGTGTGTAGATAGCAGTGGGTAGTATAAGCCGTAAATGAGCAAAAGATGATTTGCAACTAGTGGGAGGGAGGAAGTGCATATTCACTTTGATTCATGATAGATTCAGTTGCCAGCTTCCTTCCCTTTTCATGAAATTTCACACTTTTGACTAAAATGTTTATCTGCAGTCTCATAAGCATTTAATGTCCTTACATTGACATCCAGTCTTGTACAAAGAAAAAGTTTCTTAAATCAAGCATTCGTCAGTGGAGAGGGAGATCTCACCACGTCAAACATTCAAAAAGCAGTCAGATCAGTCCTGTAAGGCAGAATCTTTGATTCTTTGCAGGAATACTTATGGAGCTGTCTTTGAGAAACAAATATATGGCAGGAAATCACAACAGTGTGAGATGTGTGGAGACCAGCTGTATGCTGGCAGAACAGATCTATAGTCTGGAGCGAGCCGGTCGGTCATTGCCAGTTTATCCAAACTGATGTTTGAACAAAGGTCTGTATTGATCTCAATATTCAAGGCACTACTTCACATGCTTTAATCAGTTCTGACATGGTGCCCCTTTGTTTATAGTAAGATTGGGTTTCTGATAATGTTGTGGTAATTTCAGCATCGGTGGAGTTAAAGTGTGTCTTTAACAGTCAGCTTTTATTCACATTTCATTTGTTTTAATTAAGACATAGCGCCTCGCTCGTACGGCTGCTTGGGATCGCCTGAGGTTTTTCCTGCTCTGTAAAGAGAATGTGTAAAGACGACAGGCTGCACACTGACTGCTGCTATAAATTCACTCGCTCGCATTTATACCCTGCCAGCAGTATCAAAGTTCACTTTTTCCATCTGTCACGTGCTCTGTGCTGACACACACAAGGGAGTGTGTGCACTCAGGAAAATGACTAAGCAGACTGACTTGGCGTGCTCTCTGTGTGTTTGTGTGCCGCAGTGTGGAAGGTGATGCTCCGGGAACTGAAGTGGGAGCTTCTGTGGACCCTAGTGGTGGCTACAGTTGTGTCCCAGTGACCCACAGCGGCGGGCTCGGCCCCGACCACCTGGACAGCCAGCTCTACGGGCACATCTTGCTGCCAGGCCACCCACGGCCCAGACGGCCCAAGCTTCAGCACTCTCAGTCCATCCTCCGCAAGCAAGCAGAAGAGGAGGCAATCAAGCGCTCCCGCTCGCTGTCAGAGAGCTATGAGCTCTCATCTGACCTACAGGACAAGCAGGTGAGACGGGAAAGGGCCACACTAACTTACATTTGTTAAAACTTAGAGTCATGAGTAGCTTGAACACAGAGGCATTATGAGCAGCTGTGTAGTAGATCCTAGTTTTTCGTGGCACATCAAAGGAGAATTATTAGCCAAAACTGCAGTTCCTCGCCAAGGTTTTTCCATTTTTCACTTCCTGACTTTTCTTATTCTAAAAGTATAAAAACAAAACTTCTGTCAACATTAAAAAAAAAATGCAACCTGTTGTATTGTATTCTTATAATGTTTTCATTCGTTTGCTGCCCACCATTATCTATTAGCTTTACACCCCATGATATCTGATGTGGTGCATCAAGTCCTTCTAGTTTGGAAGTTCAGTTAGTTTGTAGTGTGTATTTAGGCCCGTGCAGACTGTTACAGGCTTTCAACACATAAAAAATTCATAGTCAGAGTCATTTCTTTTTCCAGCAGTAGTAGGCATGGATGGTTTGCTTGGTCTTCAGCCAAGTAATAAGAGTCCACATGACAGTGAATCCCTCCATTTTTCCCAGAGGACACCAATAACTTAATTAGCAGCAAAATTAGGCATCAACACAGTCAAAGGGTCCTGTTCAGTGACTTAAATAGGAGTAAGTTGAGCGTATATTGAGATTTGCTACCATCCTCAAGTACTCATTAGAGGAACTGAAGTTTTTGGCATTTTAAAATCGACTTCATTGTTCAGCCTCAGAGGTTGTGGCTTGACCACAACATGGTGAGGACTATGGGTAGTGGAAACCATACAGCGTATTATCTGTAAGCAAGCCCAAAGAAAAAGCAGGCAACTAGGCATTAAAGTGTGTTGCTGAGTAGACTCTTGTAAAAGGAGATGACAGGAAAATATGTGCATGGCCTTTAGAAGAACTACACAAAAGATCATCTAGTGACTTTGGTGACCCCAGTAGAGAGCATCATTCCCTCCTTAGCTCTGTTTGTGTGCCAACCAAACAGACTCACAGCATAGTTTGTTTATATAGAGTCTCTAGAGTCTGTTTGCATTTATTTATTACTTCTATAGTTTCACATAGCTGAAGCCCAGGAAAGCACTAAGAACTTAGAATGAACCAGAAAGACCAGAGTTACTAAGCACACTGTCAAATGTAGCTAAATGCTATTTATCACATGACATGTAAACTGCCATTGTTTCAAAATAATAGTGTTTCAATAATAAATAGCATCTGTATGACATCTATATTAATAATACATTATCGATAGGAAATGATATCACCGCTTAATCCTTTTGTCACTGCTTAACCTCTTGCATTGAAACTTCCTGTCATGTTCCAGTTGTTTCAAGTATAAACCCACTCGCCTCATTGGCCGTCCCATACAGAAGTGGTATAGATTTAGTGTCATTTTTTACACCTATGAGTCCATAGGTGGAAACCAGGTCAGTGTAAGCGGTACAGGAATGAGAGGGGGGCAGTGCAATTCAGCCCTGACATTATTCTAATTATAGGCATATAGTTTGAGACTTTTCAGTATAGTCAAGACAGGATACTGTTTCTCTCAAGCACTGCAATGATTCAGTAGGATTTGTTCTTTTCAGTTTCAGAGAAAAAAACAGTTTCTGGTTATCTTACATTTATGTTAATGAACTAAAGTGGTCATATAGTTAGAAAATGTACTCTTTCTCATAAAACAAGCCACCTGTACCTATTGTGCTTACAGGCTGTGGCGTACAGACACACATTTTGTTGTGTTTTGGACAGAAGGATTAGAATCCTTGCTAGTTTTTTTTTTTGTTACTCCCAAGGCTTCATTCAGTGAACAAAGCTTGTTTAGTTATTGGTGTTACCATCTCTTAAAAATAATGTGGTCAAGTCTCTTTAATTAGACTGTGTGACCATAGATGAACCATCTTTATCATAACGATGTTTTTTGTGTGTCAGACAAATATCTTTTGCCAGAGAGCTCAGGAATTTAGCTTTCTGGGTTTTCTTATTTTTTAGTTTTTTGTTTTTTGCTTTGGTTGTACCATTGTAGGTTGCTTTTGCAAGTCTCAAGTCTCGTAAGAACACGTCTAAAGAGACTATTGAGGAATGTGTTCCCATGTTTCCAATACTAATAATATTTCATTTCTCTCAAATTTCCCTCCTTTCCCTACAGGTGGAGATGCTAGAGCGCAAATATGGTGGGCGTTTCATAACCCGGCATGCTGCCCGCACCATACAGACAGCTTTCCGCCAATACCAGATGAACAAAAACTTTGAGCGTCTTAGAAGCTCTATGTCTGAAAACCGTATGTCCAGACGGATCGTCCTATCCAATATGAGAATGCAGTTTTCTTTTGAAGGACCTGAAAAAGTCCATAGCTCCTACTTCGAGGGAAAGCAGGTCTCTCTAACAGATGATGGCACTAAAATTGGCGCACTGAGGCAGTCAGACCATGGCGGGGAAATGGGTGTGCAGGCCAAGACCCCCACCACACAGAGCGACTTCACAGATGCCATCACAGAACTAGAAGATGCCTTTTCAAGGCAGGTGAAATCTCTAGCCGAGTCCATAGATGATGCTCTGAACTGCCGCAGCCTACATGGTGAAGACAGTCAGTCAGAGCCAGCGAGAGGCCTCCAAGATATGGACCGAGAGGTCCCCTGTCAGGTGAAACCCTCCCACAGCGCCTCAGAACACCGTAAACTCGATGAGATGACGGCGTCTTACAGCGATGTCACCCTGTACATCGACGAAGAGGAGTTATCACCACCCCTGCCTCTTTCTCAGTCTGTAGACCGGCCCTCAAGCACAGAATCAGACTTGCGCCAGCGTTCGCTCAACTCCTCACAAGATTATTGGTCTCTTGCTCATAAGGATGAAAAAGGGGACACCGATACCAGCTGCCGCAGTACACCTTCCTTGGAATGCCAAGAGCAACGTCTACGGGTAGATCACCTACCCTTATTGACCATAGAGCCTCCCAGTGATAGCTCAGTGGAGCTGAGTGATCGTTCTGACCGCAGCTCTTTAAAGAGACAGAATGCCTACGAACGAAGCATCAGCAACCAGCAGAGTAGTCCTAAACAAGTCAGCCACAGCCTGCCACCTCGAGGGCCTTCCAGAGAAGAAGACACTTCCCGACATCGATCGCGACAGCTGGAGGCCCATCTGGTGATCAATGGTACAGCAAACCGGCAGAGCAAGTCAGAGTCGGATTTCTCAGATGGCGACAATGACAGCATCAACAGCACATCGAACTCCAACGATACCATCAATTGTAGTTCTGAATCCTCGTCCAGGGACAGCCTGCGTGAACAGACGCTCAGCAAGCAGACGTACCACAAAGAAACTCGCAACAGCTGGGACTCACCTGCATTCAGCAATGACATCATTCGCAAGAGGCATTACCGCATTGGCCTAAATCTCTTCAACAAGTACGTCCACACGATAGAACATCACCTAACACATGATACATTCACACACTTTGGCTTGTTCAAATTAGATGCAGTTCATTTCACATGACTTACAAAATGGGATTTGTTTTGGTTGTTTTTTTGTCTTAGAAACTCAAAATGAACCTCACATTAAAATGCAATAAAGTTTTTGGAACAAGAACTGCCTCTGCCTGTTCTGCGTAAAGTGCAAACAAGCTTCAAACTCCTTCTGCTCCAGTTCGTTTGAGCCCGGCTGAATCTGTTTAATCATTGCTGATTGTGGATTTGGTTTCTTTCTGAGCCCGCTATAAAATGCCTTTTAATCATTTGTGATCAACACCGTAGAGAGTTGTAGCTCTCTCCTGGCTTCTCTACGTCCTGTCCCTCATGCGACACACTTTTGGCCGGGGTTAGGAGCGCAACAGGATAATCACAGATTTGGAATGTGTCCTCACCCACTCTCATTTTGCCTCTCTCTTTTTTGGTCTCTCTTTCTCTACTCTTTCCTGTGTCTCTAGGAAACCAGAAAAAGGCATTCAGTATCTGATAGAGCGAAACTTTGTTCCAGACACTCCGGTGGGTGTGGCCCACTTCCTGCTCCAGAGGAAAGGCTTGAGTAGGCAGATGATTGGCGAGTTCCTGGGTAATCGGCAGAAACAGTTCAACCGGGATGTCCTCGAGTGAGTCTGCAGCAGATCATGCCGGTGTACTCTTTTGGAATATTTGTATTTGAGGATGAATCATTTCAGGCTTTTGATTTAAGTTCACAGTGCACAGAATGTTAGTTTATTTGCCTCCTGGGAACATAAATATAAATCATCATTTAGTTGCAAATAAGGTTGGCAGTTTGTAATTTACCCTCATTCACACTGTCTAAGGACTATATAATGACTCAAGTTACATGCAGGAAATAAGCAGAAATGGAATCCACTCAGGAAATTGCCATGATGCTCAGATAAACATACAGATCCTCTTTATAGTTCCCAGGTTTTTTGATATGAGAGAGCAGTCGTATAGATTGTCTACTCTCTACTCCTTTGTATCATTCAAATAGTGCCTCGTGCTTTAGATTGCACAGACTTATCTTAGACCCACTTGAAATACACCAGCTCTGTCAGAGCCTATTGAGATTCATTGGAGGATAAGGCCAGAAAAGGTCCGCTGGTGTCAGTTTGACAGGCATAACTAAAGGGCTCCTTGAGAAAATGTCTATAAATCCAGACATGCAAGGTATCACTGCTCCGGAGTGCTGAGTCACAATCCTCTTCTCAGCAGAGGAAGAACTGAACATTTCCTTTACTTAAGTAAGTGTTAAGTGAGCAGAAAAACTCTTGCTCCCTTTCATGTCCTGCATATAATCTGAAAAATCAACAGCAGATCAGCTTACTCACTGAAAACAGCCAAGTCTGTAGGCATCTTTAATCTTAAACTGTTCTTCACCTACGTGGCCAAAAAAACCCAACAACTTCTAAAATATTCTCAGTTGAACTGACAGGTGCTTGTTACACTCCCAAACTTCCTGCTCACTGTGAACTCGTGTGTTTTTCACCAGCTGCGTAGTGGATGAAATGGACTTCTCAGCTATGGAGCTGGATGAAGCGCTCAGGAAATTCCAGGCACACATCAGAGTCCAAGGGGAAGCACAGAAGGTCGAGCGACTGATAGAGGCCTTCAGGTAAGGCATGCTTTTAATATTTGGGTGCAAAAACATGGCTTTAGTTCCCAAACCAATGTAGGTAGCTTAAATCTAAACCACTTCATGTGCCTTTCTGTAGAAAGGAGGTGTAAAATGATGTTTTTGCAAATAGGGTCATATATCAATTTAGACTAACTGATTATGTGACAGGTTGGTCATTATGGGGTTCATTGCCGTGTCTAGTATTTACCACCAACATAGCGTGTATGATTAATGGATAGCACAAACCAGCTTTGCTCCATTTCAACAACACCATTATCCTCTAAAACAAAGGTGACACCAAAAAGTCTAAATGTAACGGTCGCGAGCAGAAAGCAATAGAGCGGTGCAAAGTCATTTCAAATCCAGACTTTTGTTCGACCAAGGCATTGTAGAAAATGATTTAGAGAAAATTAGTTCAAAGAGTGAAGGAATACCTCCCTCAGGGCTGCTGATAGATGTTGTTTGTGCCTCATTTACTTTTCCAAAACTTCCAGCAGAAAAGGTGCCCTCGTGTGCATGGAGAATTCGCTTCGATCAGCAGTGAGCAAGGACATTTCGGCCTCAGTTACGGGGGAGGTAGTGATGACGGATCATCTGGTCCTCACCTGCAGCTCCCTTTGTGGTGGTTCAGAAATTGCCCGTGTAATACCTGGAGGCTGTATTGACAGATGTTACTTATTTCTTTGACTGCAGAACAGATAGCAGAGAGCTCAATATTAATATCAGGTGAAGCATTGATACCTATGCCCCGAACTAATCGCTTACAGGGAAGCTAACACCTTTACTTTGCCAGTAAGTTGTCTTACTGATGCCTTCTTATCAACTAAATGGTAAATGGACTGGTTCTTATATAGCGCTTTTCTACTCTGTCCGAGCACTCAAAGCGCTTTATACAGCTAATTCATTCACCCAATCACACCCATTCACACAAGCACTTCTAAGCTTAAGTGCGCAGTATCTAACATTCATACACATTCACACTCCGATGGATGCATCGGAGAGCAACATGGGGTTAGTATCTTGCCCAAGGATATTTGGCATGCAGACTGGAGCAGCCTGGGATTGAACCGCCGACCTTCTGGTTAGTGGCTGATCCGCTCTGCCACCTGAGCTACAGCCACCCCAGCTCTTGAACTAGCTCCCATGTTCAAGCAAAGCATTGCATTACATCCAGAATTCATCTAATATACATCAAAGTGAAATTGATGTAATATTAGTTGTGTTATTTCAGTAGTATTAAGGTCATTTTTAGAAACTGCCTCAGGTCCAAGTCTTTGGGTCGTCTAAATGAGCTAATTAGCCTAGCGTGCTAATTTTAGCATATTGTCACCTACTGTATGTTGGTCAGTACTGATGCATTTAATGTAATGCTTATATTTAGATGTAGACTATGTAAGGGCATCATAGTAAATTCTTATAATACATACAATAGCTTTGTTAATATAATAGTTTATCTAGCTAAAGTTAGCAATGGCTATACTTTGATAGCACAGTTGTGCTAGTAAATAGTTTTGTTTTTTTCTGTTAGGGGTAAATTCAGGTGGATTAATGACCCAAAAATATTAATTTACACACATATTGTTTTTATCAGAACGATTATTTTTGCATTCAGTTTCTGCTCCTTACATATTCTTCCCAGCCAGCGTTACTGCATCTGCAACCCCGGTGTGGTGCGACAATTCAGGAACCCCGACACCATCTTCATCCTTGCCTTTGCAATCATCCTCCTCAACACTGACATGTACAGCCCCAACGTCAAGCCTGAGAGGAAGATGAAGCTGGAGGACTTTGTTAAGAACCTTAGAGGTACTTTGTTCTCCCTCACTGCACCACATCCGACTTTCTGTCACAAAACCAGTACTCCCCTGACACATTACTGTTTCTCTGAGGATAAATATTCATCTTAAAATTGAGTTTTGTGCATGCACATTGCCTCGATTAATGGCCATGTCAATAAGGTATTTATTTTTTTGGAAGTCATGGCCAAGAAAGCTTTCCTGTCGAAGCAAAGTACTTTTTAGTTGCCCTCAACAGATTTTGAGGGTATTAGAAAATGGCTTTATGGCATGACTGAATAATTTTTCTGCCTATTGAAGTGTCTGTAATTAAAGTACAGTATTGAATGGAGGAGAAAATACTTTGAAGGACGTTTCTGTATGTATTTTGAGATACATAAGCAATGCAGCAAGTAAGTATATTTAGAGGTTTGGCTTGCATAAATCTGCAATTTAATCATTAATCCCTCTTTTTTTCTCTATTTCTCTTTTCCTCTTATCCCCCGGCAGGAGTCGATGATGGGGAGGACATCCCCCGAGAGATGCTCGTAGGGATATACGAACGGATTCGCAAGCGGGAGCTCAAGACTAATGAAGACCACGTCTCCCAGGTTCAGAAAGTGGAAAAGCTAATCGTTGGAAAAAAGCCAGTAAGTTGGAGTTTGACCTTGGACAGCTACATGTGAAGTGTGACTCCTTTTCTTTTTACCTCCACTCAAGAGCTGAATCCAAGCAGGAGCATTAACACTAAATAACCCAGTGTGCCTCTGAGCTGCTATAGTGTGCTGGTTAATTCATGGCCAACTTTCTTCACCGTGTGACTCTTCAGGGCTACTATACCATTGTGCATTACTGCAGTATGTTGTTTGCCCTGAGTACCAACCACAAGAAAAGCCTGAGCTAACAAGCTGTGCAAAAATGAGATAAACAGCCTCGCTCATAATGATCTTGAAGCCGTTTATTTGAAAACTACTCCTTCTGTGAGTCGATACCTGAGAGATGATCCTTATGATGTCACGACCATTATGGGGGACGGAGTCGGAAAAGAGGAAAGTGAAGGATTCTGGCAGCGTGGTTCTGTCAACCAAATATTTTGGTTTTTAATTTGGTCTTAAACATTGCTTTAAACTTCTTATCATTCTTGTTGCATACATTTTTACATGTGTCCAAGCTCTGAAATGTGTTTTGTTTGATTTCTTACTCCTTAGATCGGCTCTTTACATCATGGTCTTGGCTGTGTAAGTATTTCCTTTCAATTATTTTCATATTAGCACTGAGTGGGATTTTTCTGTTATTCCTCAAGGCTGTATGAGGCATAAAGTTTGAAGCAGCATGTTTGAAAGCTCTCTGTGAAGCACCAAGAGACAGAATAAGAAATTATACTGTATTGTATTGTGCAGGTACTATCTCTACCCCACCGGAGACTGGTCTGTTACTGCAGACTTTTTGAAGTGCCCGACCCCAACAAACCTCAAAAGTTGGGCCTGCACCAAAGGGAAATCTTCCTTTTCAATGACTTGCTAGTGGTACGGCAGATGTTACTTTCAATAAAAAGAGAACAAACTCTGTTTTAGAGAGAAAGAGTCTTAAAAAGAGCGCGTGCTTTGCTTTTTTCACAGGTTACAAAAATCTTCCAGAAGAAAAAGAATTCTGTGACGTACAGCTTTCGACAGTCCTTCTCTCTTTATGGCATGCAAGTCCTCCTCTTTGAGAATCAGTGTAAGTAGTATTTGCATGAAGCACTCACTGTGTTATAGTTGTGTGTCCACTGAGAGTCCCCAGACCCCTTAGTTCTAGGAACTAATGTTAGGGAACCACAAGTTTCTTCAGCCCTGTTTTTGGTCTGATCTCATAACGCAAATTGATTAGCAGACATTCTAAGAAACTGTTACTTTTAAACTGCATCTTTTTAAATTATTATTACGATTGTTAAAGCTGACTTTCTCATTGTAGGCTGTTGTGTCAAATTTCATTTCATGTGATTCGTTTTTATTTATATAGCACCAACAAAAGTCATGCTTGAAAATCCGGTTTCATGCCTTTCTATGTATTCCTGAACAGTTCAGGACTTCCTCTGTAGCTCCATGACTTTTCAGAGCTAAGCGGGCACAAAAAATAACTGTTTGCAATTGCAGGTTCTTATAAATGGCCAATAGACACTAGTGGGAAAATACAAGAATACAAATTAAGAAAGTCAAAGATCCCAAATGTTCCACAAACATAACCTCCTAAACAAGGACTGTTTGAAGGTTAAACTCTCGCACTTAAACTTAAGTCAGAACATGGTTCCTTTAACAGAAATCCCAATGGGAAAGTCTATTGGAAAGTTCCTTTTTGATGGATAACAGCCAACCTCAGAGCTTGCCATCATGGAAACTTTGAACCTTGAATTATAGATATAATTCAAAGTCACATACTCCACATACACATACTTTAATATCCTAAATCTGTTGTCTCTGATGGTAGTTCTGATATCCTGCAGCTGGTTCCTATTATGTCCTACTGGTAACATCAGTCCTAACTCTCATAGACTTCAATAGTATAATGTCTGAAATGTCATTTTCATCGTTCTTTAGACTATCCCAATGGCGTTCGCTTGACTTCGGCCATTCCTGGAGCTGATATCAAAGTCCTCATCAACTTCAACGCACCCAATCCTCAGGACCGCAAAAAGTTCACTGATGATTTGCGAGAATCTATTGCAGAAGTCCAAGAGATGGAGAAGTACCGGATAGAATGTGAGTAAATAGTTCCCATTTTTTTATAGACGATATCAGCAGCTGTCTCGCATCAGTAGAAAATATGTGGAAGCCAGAAGTATATGGCACATATGTATTTTCTCCTTTGCACAGCTGAGCTAGAAAAACAGAAGGGCGTGGTGAGGCCTAGCATGTCCCAGAGCTCCGGGTTAAAGAAGGATGCAGGAAACGGAAACCTGAGCCGAGCGAGCCTCGACGACAGCTATGCCATCGGTGAAGGTCTGAAGAGAAGCGCCCTCAGCAGCTCCCTACGCGATCTCTCAGATGCAGGTAAAGTCAGAGGTTGCCATAGTAACATGCTGTCTCATCCCTCATCTAGGCTGAGTAGATTGTGTACCTGTGCTATAGATGCTGGCATGACACTGTTTACTCCTTCTGGATGTTAATCGATTTAGAAACTTGGAATACGGCATGGCGGCCATCCTGCCGGTATAGAGTGTCTGAGCCGGTGAAGCACGGAGATAGAGATGTGTTTGCTAATGGGCCTACGTATAATTTACCAGAGGCTATCAACTAATAATCCTGCATCGCAAGGGGGAGGAGGCAGTGCTATGTAGGTCACTGTGATCAATTTGAGAGTCTTAGCAGTAAGAGGAATTAATGTTACCATTCAGGCGGGGTGTAGACAGCCGGCTCTGCACAGGCACACTCAATGACCTCAAAGTGAGGAAGCAACCTCGAAGACTGAAGTGATCTGTCGTTTTTTATCAGTGTGTCTTTTTGGTAAATGAGGGGACAGCCTTTAAAAGCCTGATTAATGTCTGGATTTCGGAAGTCTAGATGTTCTCGAGGAACTTTCTCTATCTTTAAAGGGGAGCTCTACACATCTACAAGTACCAGTTATGAGGAGAGCCACAGTTTTGTGGGTGTCATAGTTCCTTTGCGAATTTTAGACCATCAGCCTGAGTCAGTAACATTCATTGACATTCCTTAGTGACATTGAGTTTAAAACACTGAATATTGCTTATAATTGCATATTTTAGCCCCTGATTTCACCCAGTCTTTTGTAGAACTGTCCCTTGGGAGTCTTTCATCTTGATGGACATGAGCATCATTTTCTTGCAGTCAGATCAGTTGCTTTGCTGATGGGAAGGTTTCCTGCCAGCAGTGACTCAAGTTGACTGCACAGATTTATCTCTGACCTTGTTTCGGAGCAGTGTCTTGTTCCTTTCCCATTTCCTTTAGTTCTTATTCGCCTCCCTCCGCCACGCTAGTCTGCCACCAGCTAGCCGTGTACCGCTTTAGCGTGTTAGCATCCTGCCGTCGCAGACAAGAAATATGTGCACCTCCATATTTTAACCAGGCATGTCTTATCTGTCATGTTACATGTTCTGGGCAGGCAAGCGTGGGAGACGCAGCAGTGCAGGATCACTAGACAGCAATATGGAAGTAAGTTTGGATCGACTGATGCTGAGCTGTCCTCCGACTTTACGTCGCTCACTGTGATCACAAGTTTCTGTTTCATTGTTTCTTTGTAGTGTTTTTCTCTCTTTTTTTTTGAGTGTCTGTGTTTTAGTCGTGAGCATATTGGCTGCTGTGCATGTTTTGAGTAGAACGGGAATGATGTTGCATCTAGCATGTTAACCCTTCACGTACACAGCATGGCACGACTAATAAAGTCCTGACAGCTCCGTTGATGATCGGCTCTTACGTTTGAGTTATCTTGGCTTTTGTAGTGGGAACAGTTTTTAGCCATTACCCGAATGTTGTCCTTTTTTTGATCACTCAGGATGATCCTGACAGCTCTACTGCATGCTGACACAGTTTGAAGTTTCTTTTACAGACCTCTGACATCAACAAGAAAGTCCTGTCCTTTCCTTTTTCACTGTTGCACTTATCCAACATAGAGGATGACATGTTGTACCTACTCAGAACTCTGAACTTCCTCCAGTTTGTGCTCCAGTCCAGTGTTCTGCATTACCTTTGTATTACAGGATAATATGGAAGTCTTTGTTTGTATTGATAACTTATGTTAGCAGATTCAGATGAGTAATTCAAAAATAAAAAAAATGATACTGTAAATGATAAAGTAATGAGAACATGACCTGATCTGTTTTATATATGGCTGCAGAGTTAACTTGATTTAATGATTTGAGACTAGCATACATTTTTAGTTTACTTCAATGCTAGCTTGAATCTAACTATTACTACACAAGTCCCATGAAGAGATACCGTAACTTACTATTTCTCCATCTCTGAAAAACTTCAGACTAGATTCAGAATCACTGGGACTGAAGCATGATCGCTACGTTACTATTTTTTTAAATGTATTTTATGTTGTAGAACAGAACAGAGAAATATTAAAGGCTTTAAAACACATTTACTTTGAGTTTACACCATCCCTTCTCCCCCAAGCTGTGCTGGGGGTTTCTTCCTGTTAAAAGGGAGTTTTTCCTTCCCATTGTCACCAAGGGCTTCCACATAGGGGGTCATCTGATTGTTGGAGTTTTCTCTGTATTTTTGCAGTCTTTACCCTACATTATATCGTACTTTGAGGTGACTGTTGTTGTGATTTGACGCCGTATAAATAGATTGATTTAAATTCCTTCAGCACTATAAACCAACATCACAAGTCAATTAGTTCCAGCTCGAGGTGTTTAACTTTTAAAAACAGTTCACAACTACCCTTCCTTGTCATTTAAATAAAATGCACTACCTTCAAAGCACGCTGACACCATCGCAAATCATTCTGAATATTATGCAACTCTGTTAATTTAGCAGTATTCATGTATAAAAACACAGATCATAATTAAATAGGCTGAGTTTTTGGATTTTGAAGATCATCTATTATTAGTTCATTGTGCACTTTATGCATGGCTTTATTAATTTTGGTTAGACTGTGTTGTATTTATCATTTATTGTGTGTTTTGTGCTATGAAAATGTAAAGAAAATGGACAAATTACTTCTTCACCAGGCTTGGGGGAAATTTCTGTTTTAAGTTAAAGACAGTAAATCTAAAAGTATGAGCTGCATGCAAATGGCAAAATACCTTATTCAGGTCTGCAGTGTCAGATTGTTTTTACATGTATTTAGAGAGCTCAGAAACCAGAGGTAGGAGTGATGAAAACTCACAAAAGCATCTGCTGTCAGAGCTGAAGACATACAAGCTGTGTGTCTACTCATGACAGCGCAGACACTGCGGGCTCTGACAGGCTCGGCAAGCTGAGCCTCCAGACCATTTCGGGAGAGTGGAGCGTGAGATGTTAGCATGGATAGACAAACAAAGGCAGTGAACTGGAAAAGGAAATGGAGATGCTTTTCCACAAGGCAGCACAAGCAATCATGGGAGATTTGAGATCAGCTGTAGCTGGTCATGTGGTCGGTGCCGCTGTGAAAAGAACTGAGCGAGGCTGCGCACGCTGCAGAGCATACGAAAGTGCAGGTTTGTCTGCTGCGGCTCTCGTGATTGTCTGTGTGATCTGACAGCCTTCTCTCTTGCAGGGGTCCATCATTAGCAGTCCTCACATGCGGCGGAGAGCCCCCTCCAGCCGAGACTGCCCGTCCCGTCACAGCGCCCAGTCGCTGCCCAACTCTTCCTCGTTGCTCGGATCGTTGTTCGGCACCAGGCGTGTGAAGTCGCCCAGCCCCACCCCTCAGCCCCAGCTGCATCCTACTCTCATCTCCCACACCCCGCACCCAGCCAACCTGCACCACACAGCCCGCGTGGAGACGGAAGGACCGGTGCCCATGCACCCGCACCACGCCCAGTTCTGCCACATGACCCAGAACCCACCCCCTTATCACCACCATCACCACTACCACCCGCCGGCCCACTTGCAGCACCCACCACACCAGTACCACCCTCCCCCGTCTCACAGCCAGCAGCAGCCGTACCCGGCTCATCCTCACGGGCCCCACGGGCACGGGAGCCACCCACCGCACTCCTCCACCCACCCCACTCACGGCCCTCCCCACCACCACGGCGCGCCGCCACCATCCTCCCAGGGACCCAGCAGCACCAAGCCCAAGCACAGCGGCATCAGCACAGTGGTGTGAGGGGCAGGGCGTCCTCTCTGGACCCTGCAGCTGAACTTTTTCCTCCCGGGCTGACATGATGGTGGCACTGTGCATCGCCGGTCTGGGGCTACGAAGCCAGACGAGATCCCGTTGTGCCTCCTTCGGATTTTTTCCCTTTCTTTTAGAGCTGCTTCTGTCATTTTGTTTCAGGACATAAGACACGTCTACCCGCTTCAGGAGCAACAGACAAGAGCATGCACAAAGACCACAACTACTGTTTGTTTCTCAGTAAACTACCGGAACTCGCTTACTAGTATTTTACACAAGAAGTACATATTAATCTTCACACAGTAACTTTAAACGTTGTTTGGCTGAACAGACACGAAGACGACAGCTCAGCCGTGGCTGTGCAAGTATTTAATGTAGCAGTAGCTCACAGTGCACTGTGATATCTCTGTTAGCAGTGATAAATGTGCCAATTATTAAAGCATTTACTAATTTAGTCACACAGATTGCTTTATGTATATTGTGCATAGTATTTTGTAAAATAATAATATCAAATGTTATTATTATAGTTATTACTACAGAACAAACAGCATCGATGAAAACTCTCAGTATTATACTTGCACATAGATGGCGTAGTTTCACTGTTAAGAAACCAATCAAAGCTTTTCTTAGTTAGGCAGTCGGACGCAAGAGTACTGCTGTGAATGGTTGCCTTTGAGCTAGAAGTTAGATTGTTGAGGGCTGCTGCACTCCAGCCCACCTACAGTCTCGTCCACTGCACGTGTCTCCGGGCCGGAGCTCTCTCTCTCTCCTGCTCTGGAAAGCAAAGGAAGCCAGCGGCGCTCGCTGCTTGCCTGCCCTCCTTTTATTTTTTTAACTATTTTTTTAGAATCCAATGAACAATACGAATATATAAAGGCTGTCCTGCAGCCTGGTGGGACTCTGCAAGTCTGTCCTGCAGGGGGAGGAGGAGGACGCTGGATGTTTTTCATGTGGAAACTTAAGGGAGAAACTGTGCAGCAGGGAAACACGTCCCACTGTGGAAGCTCTCAGCTGGCTGAGCGTGCACTCTCCCTCTTCGGTTTCCCCGTGCGTCTGCTGGGACGGCGAGCGTGCCGTAACTGACTGTTTTGTTTTGTCTTGAGGTTTTTTCCCTGGGATGGACGCCACAGAGCAAAAATCAATAATTATCATTCTGTGATGGTGACAGCGCCCTTGTGCTTGACTCGTTACGGAGAGCGGTTTTATATCAATCATCTTTCTGACATATTATGGGATGGCTGGTTGTACCTCCCGGTCATCCCGTGCACAGTATCTGTGGTGTGTGTGTGGAGCGGAGGCAGGGGGGGCTGCTGTCCTGGAGCATATTTTCTGTTTCTGAAAGCGGCAGATGCAGCGCTCATTCGACATCAGCTGATATCAATGGCAGGAGTTAGTCTGTATCTGCTTAAAGACTGTGAGATGCATTTTTTTTAAACTAGTGCAATATGTATTTACTGTTTTTTGTTGTTGTTTGTTTTTGTCGAAGAACAAGTTCAATCTGTTGGTCGTTCTGTTAGTTTCGCCCTTTACTTTCTCCCTCCGGCGTCCTCTGGCATTTCTTTCTCAGTGTTTCAGTGAAGTGCAAGTATCCACATGGATTTGGAGGAACTGGACCTTTCACACTGATACAGAGTGTCACAGAAAAGAACTGCATGTAACCTTATATCTTGAGGCTATTTTCAAACTGTGTACTCCCAAACTATATCAGTGTTACAGTTGACAGTTGTTTAAAAAAAAAATGGTAGAATAGTTTTGACTTCTTCAAATACAGCTAACCGAAGTCAGCGATGTGTTCATGTCACTCCAGACGATAAGTAACCAAATCTGTATTTTAACCCGATCCACATGCAGTACAGTAGTTAAACTGGATCGTTAGTGTTCAACTGTAGTTAAAGCAGGTCCTGATCAAAGCTGTAATGGGGAAAGCTCTGTGTATTCTGTCATTTGAAAATCAGAGTGATAATCGATTATTTAAAAAGGAAACTTTTATCTTCACATTTTCTCTCTGTCCGTCAGCGGCGCACACGTTACCGTTTTCACGTGGTGTCCAGTAGATCAGTATTCTTAAGTATATATGCCCTCAATTAAAGCCACGCTTTATACTTGCTTCATAATGTTTGATTGATTAATACGCTTAGAAATGCTCTTTGTATTCATTATAAGACAACTTTTGGGTTGCCAAGTTCTGGAAAGTGTCTTGTGGCCTAATGTTTACCCAGTTATACAGGAAATTACACATTTTTATGATATACTATAAATTTTTAAGGTTTCTCTCTAACAGTCTAGTAGTTTACACATTCACCCAACAAGCCAAACGTCCCCTCTTCAATCCAGAGAAGAGACACAGATCCCTTGGTGTTTGTGTAAGGACGGGCATCAAACATGAGGCGCTAACTGCTTTGGCAAAGAGCAGCCAAAAGTAGCTTTTTTTCCCAGGAATCCATCGTCTGCAGCTGACTGATTATTATAAATGGTATTTGTTACACTGTTTTTTAGCTCTCTGCTTTTATTGCAGTAGCTTTGCATACTTTTCACTGTTCAGAATAATCCATGTTTACATACTCAGTTTAGCGCTGTCTGAAACAAGCAGTTACAGCTCTGTTCTCCTTCTTTTTAAGCCATTTAGTTTCTGATTGGCTGCACAATGTTATCAGTATATAGATTTTCAAATGTAATTTTCAAAGCTTTTCCACAGGCTAAAGGTACTCTGTTGAGTTTCCAAACATTAGTAGGTTTAATAAGCAATTTTATATGATTCCACTCTGGTTTGGAAAGCATATATAAACAAGTAAAACCTCCCACGTGTGCAAGCAGAATTTAGAGTTTGTGCAAAGTCCAAAGGGCAGTTTCAAGTGATATTCGTTGATATACAAAGCAGGTTCCACACTTGGCACAGTTTCCCCTCCACATGTGCTAACTCTCACATAAAACAGTATAACCTGCCTGTTATTGAGGTGATAGTCTAAGCAAATAAGATACAAAAACTATGAGAACTACATCAATATTTCCTGGAAATGTTCAGTGAGGATGTAGATTTGCCAAGACCTTACAACCTGGCAACCCAGAGCTTGTGCTTCTTAAAGTTTTATTACTGATTTTGTAAAGCATTTAGTAATGTTTAAAAAAAACCAATTAGATTCTTTATCTTTTTTCTTTTTTTTTAGAAAAAGTAAAATTGTATTTAAAGGTACGTATTTAAAATCCATGCTATTAGAATAAAAAACTTCTGAAATGAACTGAAGCCATCAAATAATGTGGGGAAAAAAACAAATACTATGAATTCATCGACGTCATCTCTGTATTAACCCCAGAAAATTCAAATGTTTTGAGTGTTTATTCAACCGTACTTTTAATTTTTTACAAAAAAGAAGTGAAATATCAATTTGCATATATGAGTTTTAATTTATTGCTACAACTGGCATTTTTATGCAATTTATCGCTTAAATTTTTATTGTGCAGTTTATTCAGGTTTTTCAGGAAAAAATAAATGACACTGATAATGTAAGGGTCTAAAAATCTCATGTATCAATTATGATATACTTGGCGTTACAGGGTTACGTTAAAATAAGGCCCAGCCGTACTTTCACGCAATGCACATTTGTTCCACGAGATGGTGCTGAAATAAATGTAACTTTATAACTTGTAAATCAGGTCAATCATTACGAAAACATTCCTATTTGCAATGGTAGCCTGCAAAAGGCAACACAATAAAAAACAAAAAATGAAAAGAACGACACCTCCGTAAACATTTCAACACACCACTGCCTCCTGGTGGTGAAAGTTTTATTAACACATGTGTACAATTTGCAATATGTTACAAAAAGTACCTTTAAAATAGATTGTGTTGTGTCCGTGCACTGTAGGCTCCTGTAGCGTTCACACCTTATAGTTGGCTGCAGTTTCTGTGCTACAGAGTCAGGAAAGTGCCAATATTGCGTTGTTGAAATCAGTTTAACATGAAATCTACTGGGGGCTGTATTTAAAACCCAACGCTGTACCCGACCAATCACAAAGTTTGTCTTCAGACCAGGATTCGAACACCAACAGGCTATTAGAGAGTAATGTGCAGGCAGATACCAAAAAAGGAGCCCGAGTTACTTTTCTTACCCTACAACCTTCCAGTTCCTTCAGAGCACTGATCTATTGTGAAACCTGTCCAGATTCCATGTGAGGTGCTTTGCTGCATGCCATTGATGCCTATTGTTTCTTTCTTCTGCTCTCCTTCTTTGGTTTCGTTTGTTTTTGTTTTTTCAACCGTTGCTCTGTCAAGCGGCGTGCTTGACTACAACTTAACCTTCCAGCATAGCTATGACTTCCCTAACTTGTGCTTGTTTACATCTAGACGAGTTTTGGCCTGCTAGTGTGTCTTTTTGTTTGTGCATCATTCTCCTCCGGCATGCATTTCACCCATATTTCCACTGTAGAGCATAAAGACCTGGCAGCGTACTGCTGAGTGTAAATATGGAATCTAATGTGACTTGAAGTAAAAGTAAAGAGGGCTGGACATGGAGGAAATATTTTAATGGCAAGTTGGTAATAAAGAATGAGTAACATATGTAAATAGTCTGTAAATTATTGTTATTAATTATTCTTATTATTACTATTCAGTGTCTACAGTTACATTGAAGGTGCATTCCTGCTCCCTTGTGATCTTTACATAATCAAACTGCTTCTCTCTGCCTCCGACAGGACTGAATTATCATAGGATCTAGAGATGAACAGCCAATTGTTACACGGTTAACACCGTTTCTGTCGTCTTTCCTGAGATGCTTCTGTTTTCTCACACTCACAGCCAGACTTCTGAAGTCAAAGGGAAGAGAGGAGTGCTCTTATTTTATTATGCATTCTGTTTCTAAGTAGAAAAATACCCATTGATGTAAAACTAGTACTGTGACAATGTTGAGAACGCAAAATAAAATGATATACAGTCAAATCGGAGCAGTTGTCTGCCTGTTTGCATCCTGCTTGGTATTTCTTGGTGTCAGATGAATGACTGGGAAGATCAAGGAGCTACACTTATTGTAGGCTGAATTCAGATCCCTAAATGAGTGAATGCGTGAAAGCAGATGGAGAGGAGGAAGTAAATATGGCTGTGCTGTAGGCTCCTCTGTACCCTGACCTGAAGGCTGCATTCCTGCTTTGCTGTACAGCTTTATTGTCCTTTTTTTCTAATGCAAAAGTGTCTGCATCCCAGATCTGAACTGGCATAGTCTTCCAGATCAGTATCACCTGCAGTGTTGGGAAGGTTACTTTTAAAATGTATTCCATTACAGATTACAGAATACATGCCCCAAAATGTATTCTGTAACGTATTCCGTTACGTTACTCAATGAGAGTAACGTATTCTGAATACTTTGGATTACTTAATATATTATCATGCTGTTTACAACTACATGAATGTACTATTGCTGTGATTTATTACCGTTACTGAAGGTCCGCGGCTCCGAACCGTAGTAAAGGGACCTCTGGATAATACGGTGGGTTCTGTGTCGGGCTCGTAGCTGAAAACTAGCTTTACTTTGTTGTCTGGGTCAAATCTGCTAGCGAGAGACAGAGAGAGGCGTTGAAAGGCTGCTCCAACAGAACTTATTGTTTTTGGAGGAAAACACGAACACGGTGTACAGTCGAGTCTTAATAGCTTACTTACAACTGGGCTCGTCAGGCTCTCTTCTTAGCTGCAGTGGTTATTATTATATTTACATGCTTCCAGCTCCCGTTTTTGCTCGATGACAGCTCATACTTTTCCTTTTTCTCCCTCCCTCGCTCACAGACACATAACGGGTACGGCAGTCCATTCTCCCTGCAGCACGGACTACACTGCCTATGATGCTACATTCTTTAGAGCTATACCTGTAGCATTCTGCCTATTAGCTTAGCACAACAACGACAAAAAGGCCTCTCTCACCCAGGAAACACGCAGAGAGAGAGCGTCACCCTGTAACCATGGCAACCGTAACAGAACGTAGCCGTCAAACAAACCCAAACAGTCCTGACCCGCCACAATATGAAACAGGGAAGTACCGCCGTGTAATCCATTTATTTCAACAAAGTAACTGTATTCTAAATACCACCTTTTTAAACGGTAACTGTAACGGAATACAGTTACTCATATTTTGTATTTTAAATACGTAACGGCGGTACATGTATTCCGTTACTCCCCAACACTGATCACCTGCAAACATTTCCCAGGTCAGGTCAGTCTTGCAGTATTGCAGGTTACTGTTTTGACTGCAGGTCTTTCACTGCAGATCTGTGGTGTATACATTAGAACCAGAGTCAGGCAGATATGATCTAATAGCCTCAGCTGTGCAGATAGATGTGCCTTATGAGCTCTCTGTATATTTGCTTTACCACTCCCTTTAATGTCCGTACTCATTCTGTAATGAAATATGAATTCTCACCTGTTACTGTGTCTTAAGCTGGTTTGAACAACCGACAAAGAGCAGACGCTGGCAGGCTTAGATGTTTATTGAAGTGCAGCAAGACGGATACTGGTAAGAGTGAGAGTTTTCAAGTGTCTTACTCAGAACTCAGGAGGTATACTTGGTTAGCTAGTTGCTGAGAGGGGATGGGTGGAGAGCTGGCAAGCAGGTGGAGAGGAGGTTAGTCTTTTGAGGGTGACTGCGCTGGCATGCCAGAGCTGAGAAAAGTGGCTAATGGTGCTCACAGTCTTCAGGAATGTGTGACTTGCAGGCAGCATGTTTCTCTTGTTCACAGAGAAAGAGCATTACACAGGCACAGGAGATTACAGACAACCACAGCCAGGACAATCACCACCCATCAACAAAATGATTAATTAATTACACCATTAGGAACAGGCATGGGAAGAACTGTCCAGACAGGAAAACCTGAGACTTAATGCCAGTCCAACAACTCCACCTCAGACTGAGAGCAAAAGGTTACCAAAAAAAGAGGAAAATATAAGAAACTAAAGCGCATCAAGACAAAACATGTCAAAGTGGCCACTTTGGACTCTATCAGGTGCCAACAATTGAAAATAAATACACCAGGCTTTTCTACTTCAAAGGGTTCTGTGCCGGGAATTGAGCAGGTTTTTCCTAACCTCAAACATGGTGTGGTGGCTGAGGATCTGGGAACTCTATGAGTCCAAAACATCTTAGGACAGCATCTCTGTGATACAGTCATCCTAGTCATGTGACCAGACTTCCTCAAGACTTCTTCCTTGGCACCTTTAGAGAACCAGCCTTGTTTTAGAGTTTTCGAACCAAACACTGTCATGGAAGCTGCAGTGACTCCAATGGGAAAGGAAATCTTAGCACAGTGGATCAGCAATCACCCGTGAATTTCTTCTGATTGCCACTGATCTTTGGGGTGCAAATTTAAGACCAGCATGTGGTGCTTTTCTGTAGCAGTGTGGTCTTTAAAGCGTTTAAAGATTTCTATTTTAGCCACTGCATCTGTGGAAAAGATGTACCAGAGCTCCAGAACCTCTGGCTGCTTTCATTCTTCTTCAAGGTGTCAGTATTACATTTCTGAGAGAAGTCATAGAATATTCTCAAGAGTGCTTTAAAGGCTTCTCTACCCAATGATGGTCCCACAGCTGTAGAAACTAGGGCCTTTAAAGAACTGTTTTTTTAATATGTATATGTGATATATTCAGTCTTTATAGCCTGTTCTTCTTAAAAGTTGCCTAGTGTCCCTTATGTAGAGTTTACTGAATTAAAATAGACTGCATAGTTGTGGAACCAGACTTTTTTTTGGCTTTTGTATACTCAGCCTACAGCCAGTGTGACAGTACACAGTCTACTCTAGCAGGATAAAGTGCTTTGAAATATCTAGCACTGCCAGTGTTTACACTTTGGGGATCAACGTCTTGCTCAAGAGCAGGGTGGGCAGGGGTTAAAACTATTAACCCTGTTAGTTAACCACTGGCTCCTGAAACAGAGTGTGCAAGGGCAGGACTATCTACAGTAACTGAGACTAGATTAGCTCAGAATTGGTCTTCTTAGAGTGTTTCCATTATTAGATTTAGTGCACACTGTGCATGTATTCGTGCATTTATGTATTGTCTTGTATTGGTCATGAACTTTCATGCAAACCTGAAACTCCACATCCTCACTTTGACCTGACAACATCATCTAGATTTTATTTTCAGCTTTAAATTCAGCAGCACAGAAAACATTGTACAAGTACTCCAACAGGGCGAGTACTACCTTGTGACGAATAAAATGACCTTTATGTGTGAATTTAGTGGAACTCCCCCTTTAAAGTCCCTACATTCCATGAAACAATAGTGAGGATATGATATCCACTGTCCTCGGCTGCAGCTATACTGTCCTGCCCATGACTGATACATATGTGTTTCTATTTTCCTCCCCTTCACGTAGCTCCAACAATACAGAGGTCACCAGGGACGCTGAGATATTTCTATCAACCTAAACAAAATTCTCAGGAAGTCGAAGCCTCTGATGAAGGTCACAACTGCAGTACTCTTGTTCTTTTTTTCAGTCTCGCACAGCCAGCATGCCTTGGCTACTTGCCTAACTGTGGCAGGTGGTCTGAGTGACAGTTTGCCCTGTTTGTCTGTCTGGCCCTTGAGGCTGGATCTAAAAATAGATTCCAGCAATGTGGGCCACATCCGTAGTGTCAGCAGGACAACGTCATCATGCGGCCAGGAGGGACCAAGTACAGGGCTTCATTTCCTCTGCCAGCAAAGAACAGCATGTATTAGACAAGTACACATTCAATGATACAGAAGCAAACCAGCTCCAGGTTTTTATTTCTGTCAGTAGGGTGTGTGCATATTTTTCTTTTATTTCTTTTACTTATACAGCTTTTAAATATCTTAGTTGGTGGTGAATATTATTCTACACACATGTGGATAAAGAAAAGAAAAAAGTTATTGTCCATCATTTAGGTCCAGTTTCCAGCACAAGTCAGAAGCAGAGCCCTCTCTACTCTAGGGCTGAGTGGTTTCTTTGCATAATACGTCATCTAGTGGAGTCCTGCAGGTATTGCTATGATATGTTCAAGTACCGTCGGAAATTTCGAAAAACCAATGGCGTAGTATTCATGACGTACACGAAATTTAATTTCTTTAAAGGTCTTGTGCTTTCCAACTTTAAATTCGAGGGCTTATAGTCAGCGAGACGGAGGATCATGGAGTCACGTATGGGTTTGTTTTTGTTTTTTCCTGGGATTGCTCTACTTGAAAGCTACAAATACGAATTGCATATTTTTAGTAATAAAACATGAGTGAACATATACATTATATACAGATAACATGGTAAATAAAATAAAATAAAATTCAACAAACACTTTTTAAAAGTCACCGCGGTCTTCTGTAAAGAACACGTGAAAATTAAAAATCAAAGTTGGTAAGAGAGTTATTTTTTTACAAAGATATTGATTTAGATTTTTTTTTGTAAAGATAAACAAAACTAAACATAATTTTTACACTACCAGTAAGCTCGGTATGTATGTGTTAGAAGACCGCTCACATTTGTAAGTCTATAGTTTACATGAGTCAGAGAACGCCTCTCGAACATATGTTACGTCATCAGCATGGGACAGAAACGGGTGAAAGGTACTTTGCTGCTTGGGTTCGGGAGCAGACCGATGGCTATATGAAGTAGAGATTGTTGCTAATAGAATGATGAACATGAACAGATTAATCGTCTCTCGAACCTTTCGAATCGGACAGCGGCTGCTTGGCTGTCACACGAGGCATGCTGGGCAAGAAGAGCTGAGACTACAGCAGCGGAGGAGCATTAAAACTCACTGCAGACACCTGGCGTATGCGAAGGATCTGTTCCTCGGTCAAGTAAACAAGGTAAAGGAAAAGAGCTGCCAGAAAGCCTCACCAAAGTTAGTGACGGGCGGAGGAAGTCGTCTCAGAAAAGACTTTGTACTTTAGATGATAACTATATTCAAAGCTAACAATCACCAGCGTTCTAGCTTTGAAAGAAGTATCGTTTAAGAAACAAAGGGCTTTAGACGCAACACCAGAAAAATAAGACACATAAAATGCAGGGAAGCTTGAAAAAACCGAGGCTGAGGCACTGTCACACCTGTTTGGAGTAAATGGTGAAAGACACTTTAAATATCTACCCAAAGTAAAACCAGGTACCGTGAAGGAAGGTCGGTTTATCTCACACAGTGGAAACGTCTTCCTTTAGATTCCTCCATGTTGACATGAATCATCACACCGTTCCTGCAGCATGTTCACGCTTTCAGTCTCCCTCTGTAACACATCCCAAGGCCTCTCTGCAGGATTTTTTTTCTGGAGTCTGGAAAAGGCCATTAAAAGAGGGTAAATCATGGCGATAAAGGGATGCACATGGTTACCAACAACCCTTACAGTGCTGTGATTGCTTAAGGATCTCAGAGTGTGGACAGAAAAGATTCCCTACACAGCAACATCAGTCTTTACTTTTGGCACAAGGCAGGTCAGCACAGGGGAATCATGCTCTTGATTCTCCAGTCAGAACAGGGATTCACCACACCAGCTTTTACTTTTCAGTCACGTTTCTGCTGCCTGCAGTCTTACAGTTCTGTACCTGCCACTCACTGCGTGGTTTCTGCACCATTCTGAGTAAACCCTGGAGACTGATGGGCAGGTGAGCTGGTTCAGAATCATTTAAAACCAGCCCAGGGCACAGTCAGAATTACGGACATGACCTTTTTCTCCTTTCTCATAGTCAGTGTTGGGAAGGTTACTTTTAAAATGTATTCCATTACAGATTACAGAATACATGCCCCAAATGTATTCTGTAACGTATTCCGTTACGTTACTCAATGAGAGTAACGTATTCTGAATACTTTAGATTACTTAATATATTATCATGCTGTTTACAACTACATGATTGTACTATTGCTGTGATTTATTACTGTTACTGAAGGTCCGCGGCTCCGAACCGTAGTAAAGGGACCTCTGGCTAATACGGTGGGTTCTGTGTCGGCTCGTAGCCGGAAAATAGCTTTACTTTGTTGTCTGGGCCAAGTTTGCTAGCGAGAGACAGAGAGAGGCGTTGAAAGGCTGCTCCAACAGAACTTATTGTTTTTGGAGGAAAACACGAACACGGTGTACAGTCGAGTCTTAATAGCTTACTTACAACTGGGCTCGTCAGGCACTCTTCTTGGCTGCAGTGGTTATTATTATATTTACATGCTTCCAGCTCCCGTTTTTGCTCGATGACAGCTCGTACTTTTCCTTTTTCTCCCTCCCTCGCTCACAGACACATAACGGGTATGGCAGTCCATTCTCCCTGCAGCACGGACTACACTGCCCATGAGGCTACATTCTTTAGAGCTATAACTGTAGCATTCTGCCTATTAGCTTAGCACAACAACAACAAAAAGACCTCTCTCACCCAGGAAACACGCAGAGAGAGAGAGCGCCCTGTAACCATGGCAACCGTAACGCCGCCGCCTGGAACAACAGAACGTAGCTGTCAAACAAAACCCAAACAGTCCTGACCCGCCACAATATGAAACATGGAAGTACCGCCGTGTAATCCATTTATTTCAACAAAGTAACTGTATTCTAAATACCACCTTTTTAAACGGTAACTGTAACGGAATACAGTTACTCATATTTTGTATTTTAAATACGTAACGGCCAGTGTTGGGGAGTAACGGAATACATGTACCGCCGTTACAAAAATATGACTTAGATGTTAACATAGATGCATAACTGTATTACGATCTCTAAAAAGGCCTGTTTTGTTCTCCAGGCTGAGGTCTTCCCTTATCCAGAAATTGGAAATGATGAGGTGGAGGAGATAAAGCAGCTTGTTGCACCAGTAGAGAAGTTCTTCAGTGATGATGGTGAGGTGGGAACTGAGTACATGCACGTGATTAATGACTTTCAGATATGATTTATCAGAGGAATTAAATGACTGACACTGGAATTGCTGGATTTTGTTTGTTTTTGTTTTGGGGTTTCTTTGCCAGTTGACTCAGCAAAAATTGACAGAGAGGCCACAATTCCCCTGGAGACTCTGCAGGGGTTGAAGGATCTCGGGCTGTTTGGAATCATGATTCCTGAAGAATATGGTGAGCTGATTTTAACAAAGCCCTTCTAAAAGCCAGTCTCGTCTCTCGGGATCCATCTTAAAATATGAGTGAAAATTGATTTCAAAGCATTTTTGAGATGAACTTTAACTCCACCCGACTTTGCCCCAAAGTGAAGTTAGAAGTTAAGAGCAATGTTCTGGACGTTATGCTAATACTTTGATCTGTGTTGTTACTTATTTTTACATTCTCTTATTTAGGGTATTTTTTTAAGGACGACACCTCCCTCATATAATTTGTGTGACTATGTAGCTTTTATACACAACTCTTCTAAGGCTACTAGTTAGTTTCAACATTGCACTATACATAACAAATGGATGCAGCTCCTTCTTTCTGAAAAGCAAAGCTGGTGAAGCAGTGCCTAAAAACTTGCACTCTTTTCCTTGGCCAGCAGAGGGCAACTTCCTCCTGTGGTTGCAGAAAAGAAGTCTGATTGTGTGGACACCCCTAGTGGCATTTATTTCAACTCACTTTTATTTATTTATATATTTATACAGCACCAAATCACAAGAACAGTCACCTCAAGGTATTTTATATTGGCAGACCCTACAATAATACATACAGAGAAAAACCCAACAATCATGACTCCCTATGAGCAAGCACTTTAGTGACAGTGGGAAGGAAAAACTCCCTTTTAACAGGAAGAAACCTCCAACAGAACCAGGCTCAGGGAGGGGCGGGGCCATCTGCTGCGACCGGTTGGGGTGAGAGAAGAAAGACAGGATAAAGACATGCTGTGGAAGAGAGACAGAGGTTAACAACAAGTATGATTCAATGCAGAGAGGTCTATTAACACATAGTGAGTGAGAAAGGTGACTGAAGAAGGAAAAACTCAATGCATCAGCCTACGTCTATTGCAGCATAATTAATGAAGGAGTCAGGGTCACCTGGTCCAGCCCTAACTATATGCTTTAGCAAAGAGGAAGGTTTGAAGCCTAATCTTGAAAGTAGAGATAGTGTCTGTCTCCTGAATCCAAACTGGAAGCTGGTTCCACAGAAGAGGGTGATATGGTACTACAAGGTCATTAAGATAAGATGGGGCCTGATTATTTAAGACCTTGTATGTGAGGAGCAGGATTTTGAATTCAATTCTGGATTTAACAGGAAGCCAATGAAGGGAAGCCAAAACAGGAGAAATCTGCTCTCTCTTTCTAGTCCCTGTCAGTACTCTTGCTGCAGCATTTTGGATTAACTGAAGGCTTTTCAGTGAGTTTTTTGGACATCCTGATAATAATGAATTGCAGTCGTCCAGCCTGGAAGTAATAAATGCATGAACTAGTTTTTCAGCGTCACTCTGAGACAGGATATTTCTAATTTTAGAGATGTTGCGCAAATGGAAGAACGCAGTCTTACATATTTGTTTAATATGTGTGTTGAAGGACATATCCTGGTCAAAAATGACTCCAAGGTTCCTCACAGTGTTACTGGAGGCCAAGGTAATGCCATCCAGAGTAAGAATCTGGTTAGATACCATATTTCTAAGATTTTCAGGGCCGAGTACAATAACCTCAGTTTGATCTGAATTAAGAAGCAGAAAGTTAGCGGCCATCCAGGTCTTTATGTCTTTAAGACATTCCTGCAGTTTAACTAATTGGTGTGTGTTATCTGGCTTCATGCATAGCAGTGAAAATGTATGCGATGCCTTCTGATGATACTTCCTAATGGAAGCATGTATAATGTAAACAGAATTGGTCCTATCTCTGAATCCTGTGGAACTACATAATTAAACTTGGTGTGTAATTGGATATGATACAAACCACAACCACCAACAGTATCGAACGCTGCACTGAGATCTAGCAGGACAAGCACAGAGATGAGTCCACTGTCAGAGGCCATAAGAAGATCATTTGTAACCTTCACTAAAGCTGTTTCTGTGCTGTGATGAACTCTGAAACCAGACTGAAACTCTTCAAATAAGCCTCTGCAGATGATCTGTTAGCTGTTTGACAACTACTCTTACAAGGATTTTTGATATGAAAGGAAGGGCTCTGATTATCTTCATGCCCTGTTGCTATTTGATCTTAGCAAATCTCCTCATGATAGTATTTAATGTTAGTTCTAGTCTTATTGAACACAGCATAAAAAGAAGAAAGAAAAAAGAAGAAATGATGCTTTCCTTCCAGTCAAAATGGTTGGTATAATCCATGATACCCAGCCTAGCGGATGATGGACAGGTCATTATGGAGTGCAGTGACCTTTGGTTTCTCAGTCAGACCCACATTTAGCTCATAACAGCTGGTTTCAGAAAACCAAGATGGCAACATTCAAAGTACTGAGCATGACGTCACAGTGGCTGGATCCATATTTTCTATATAATCTATGGTTTCAAGCTAGTGATTTACACTAATGTGCTGGAGCTGTCCTTCATTTCTTTACGTTCTGCTCAGAAAATGGGAAATACACAGAGAGATTTATTGAAACATGTAAACATAACAAACACAGTTTGTACAATTCCAATAATGTTGGAACTCCATATTCGTATGACCGTCTTTATTCTTGAACAGTCTGAACTATCTCAGGCAGCTTTGTTTAAGTGTTCTTCAGGAATATCTCTCCAGGCTGTTTGGATGATATTCAAACCTCTTGTTTGGATGTCGGCTGCCTTTTGTTCTGTCCTGTGTTGATGATCTCGATAATGTTGGGGTCTGGGCTCTGGGGAGGCCACACCGATAGTGTGCACTGCGTGTTTGTCTATCCAGGTATGGCTTTACTGCGCTGCTACTGTGTTTGGATTCATTATCATGCTAAAAAATGAGGCAGTTGTCAATCAGATGCTTTCCAGATGGTATTACATGTGGTCATAAGCCCAGCCTCAGGAGGTTGCAAGCTAGTGTACACTTAGTGCCAGCCAAGACTGGATAATGGAAGGGTTGCATCAGGAACTACATCTGGCATCATATCTGTGCCAAATCAAATATGTAGCTGCACCCACTGCAGGGATTTAACTTCCCAGAACATTTTTTTTAATGTATGTCAGTTTAAAACAAAGCATTCATCTCGTGGCACTGCTGATGACAACTGTATGGTATTAGAGAGAAGCCCAGCAATCCCCTGTAATCAAGCACTTTGCAACTGTGGGGAGGAAGAACTCTGTTTTAATTGGCATATTCAGGCTCAGTGATGGCAGCCATCTGCTATGGCAGGTCTGGTGTTGAGGATAAACAGAAGACAGAAGATCACAGACTCTACAAACAGCTTTGTTTTACACATGGAGACATGAGTCCCAGAGCGCAGTTTAAAATACTGAAATACTGTTTGAATGGACTTTAAACATTTAACGTCATTACTTTATGAGTATATTAGTATGTTATCTGCTGTTAATCAGCAGCGTTTCAAGTATCAGGTCAGTATATTTGGGTGTATTTTATGGCACAAGAGGTTCAATTAAGCTCTCACACTTGACATCTAAATGGTACTCTGTCTGAGCTCAGCGCATAAATGCTTTAATGAACAGGTGGCATGCTGTTAGATTTAGATATGGTTCCTGCCTCAGTGCGGCTTCTACACGTACAGATTCAAGTCAAAGCTACATATCGACCGTAGTGGGGTTTCCCGGAAACATCACTACGATCCTGACTTCATCATGGCTCCACAGCTGTCTCTCTGACACATCCATGCTAGATGGAACTGCCCCACTGCGAGACACAGTGGGGCAGTTTCTGTTTTTATTGTTTATCATTTGTTTTTCAATCCCAGGGGGTCTTGGATTATCCCACACCATTTATGCACGACTGAATGAGATCATCGCCTTAGACGGCTCCATCGCCGTCACACTGGCTGCTCATCAAGCCATTGGACTGAAGGTAAAAAATACAATACTCTTACGGAGTTGTGTCTGCAATGTGGACAATCTGGAGGATTTGCTAACACATTTGTGGGCTCTCAGGGGATCCTGATAGCAGGCAATGAAGCCCAGAAGAAAAAGTATCTGCCCAAGCTGGCCTCAGGGGAGCACATCGCAGCTTTCTGTCTGACAGAGCCCGGAAGGTAAAGAACACCATGCACATGTCATCCGTTCTCCTCTGTGGCTCCAACTCTGCTCATACAGCAGTGAAGCACAGCCACAAATAACAGGTTATCTCTACACCCACTGGCCACTTCATTAGGTACACCAGTTGAACTATTATTAGAACAAATATCTGATCGTCCACTCACAAGGCAGCAACTCAATATCCGTCATTTAGGCATATAAGCTCGTTCAAACCCAGCATCAGAGTGGGGAAGAAGGGTGGTTTTAGTGGCTTTGAATGTGGCCTGGTTCTCGTATCTCAGAAACTACTAGGATTGTCTCATACAGCCATCTGTAGGGTTTAGTCAGAAAAGAACATAGCTCTATGAACCCTCTATGAACACACAACATTTTGAACCTTGAAGCAGATGTGGTACAACAGCAGAAAACCAGTGCGTCCCTCCTGTGAGCTAAGAAACAGAAAGCTGAAGCTACATTTCACACAGGTTTAACAAAGCTGGACAGGACAAGACCTGGTAAAACATCTGAGGTAGGCAGTGTGGCCCCTTTATTTTTGAATAAGATAACCTGAGAACGAGGTGACGTAGGTACAGCTACTGAAAATCTCAGACAAGCAGTTATCCTGGTGATCTGGACCTCAAAATCAGATGTCAGCTTACCTAAAAATCACATTTATTCTACATTTTCATCTACTAGGGGGCTGTGGGGTAGCCTGGCAACTGCCAGTAGTCTCCCAGTATGAAAACAGTCAGTGTGCGTCAGGCTCCATCCAGGTAACTTGCTGCAGTTTACATTTTAAACCCAGCAACCTGAAAATAAGCGGCTCAGCTGATTGTATCTGCAGGTTCATTCTCAGTCACTGCTCAGCGTTAACGCCCACAGGGCGCCAAACGGTAGTTAAAGATGGCAGTTACAGGATGCAGGACACTGAATCCTGTAACCATGATTACAGCCTAAATCTTAATCAGGACATTATTTAATCAAGATAAAGACTGATGTCACAGATGTTGAATCACTTCCCAATGACTTTAGAAATACTATGTATTTATAGAGACCATTAGCTGTTTGGATTGGACTCCACAGAAACACCCACAGAACCCGTGTTCCCACTTTTCCTTCCTCTGGTTAGTACTTGGTGATAAAGGCTCATTGTGTTGTTTGCTTGAAGTGAACTAAACAGTGAGGTTGTTTTCAAATCACTGCGAGCCAAAGTCATCATTGAAAACCCAATTAGATGCATCAGCCAGCGTTAACACAGTGATAATGGCATCTACGCCATGTGCCTGAGCATGTAGCTGTCTTTGCTCCACTGACACTCAGCCCGTCCGTTACAGTGGCAGTGACGCAGCCTCCATTCAGACCCGTGCAACCCTGTCTGAAGATGGAAAACATTACCTGATCAACGGCTCCAAGGTGAGAGGAACCGTTTCCACCAAGTTTTAATCCAGACTTCAACTCAGCCTCTGACTGAAGCTCCTGACTTGAATCATGTTGTCAGATCTGGATTTCAAACGGAGGCATGGCGGACATCATGACCGTGTTCGCCAGGACTGAGGTGGAAGTAGATGGTGTAAAGAAAGACAAGATATCTGCATTCATCGTGGAGAGGGCTTTTGGAGGGATCACCAGCGGCAAGCCTGAGGACAAACTGGGCATCAGGGGATCCAACAGTAAGCCTTTCATCAACACTTAAAGGCAGTTTGATAGACGCTGAGCCATTTTCATGTCATTTATGTTTCAACGCTGTAACCTTTCAGCCTGCGAGCTGTCCTTCGATAATGTCCCAGTACCAGTAGAGAACGTGATCGGAGAAATTGGGGGCGGATTTAAGGTAAGCTCTAAAGCCAGCTTCATCTGTCTACACAACGGAGATTCTGTAATATTTGTAAACATGTGCTGCGTGTCGAACAGATCGCCATGAACATCCTGAACTCGGGGAGGTTCAGTATGGGCAGCTCCTGTGCTGGAATGATTAAAAAGCTGATCGGTGAGCACTCAGCTGTTGTTTTAACTGGGTAGCAGTTGTGAGTGTTTTAAGTTTATTAAGTCTGGCTTCTCTGTCTGGCCTTCTGTAGAGCTGACATCTGAGTATGCCGCTACCAGGAAGCAGTTTAACAAAAGCCTGAGTGAGTTTGGTATGATCCAGGTATGCTCTCCCCTCACTTGGAAGCTTGTGACACCTTCCAGTCTGATCAGAAGTGACTAAATATTGTGATTTCTATGCTTTCTGTAGGAGAAGTTTGCAATGATGGCCCTCAATGCCTTCGTGATGGAGAGCATGGCATACCTGACAGCAGGGATGATGGACAGACCGGGCGTTCCAGACTGTTCTCTGGAGGCAGCCATGGTCAAGGTACCACTTGCTCTGTCGTCTGTGTTCAGGTGAAACTTTTATGAAACTACTCACGGTGTGTGTTCCTCATCTTCGGTACAGGTGTTCAGCTCGGAGGGAGGCTGGATTTGTGTGAGCGAGGCTCTTCAGGTGCTCGGAGGTCTGGGTTATACCAAGAACTATCCCTTTGAGCGCTTCGTCAGGGACTGCCGCATCCTGCCCATCTTTGAGGTACTCATACATAAGTGTTTAAACTCTGAGGGCTAGATATAGTCTTGGTTTGTGCTAGAGTGAAACCGTATGTATTTGTTTCCTTTTCAAAAAATGAATCTTGCCTGCCCTTCAGCTTTTTGCCCAGCCATAGTTAAGATGAACTCTGTGCCCCCCCTCACCTCTCCATGACACACATCAAAAAACTGTTAACAGTTCATTTGTTAAACCTTGTCTTCCAAACTGTAGTGCTGCCGCTACACTGCATCAAATCCCAGTATTTTTCTGGTCATTGGGAATTTGAATCTTCTGCTTAACCTTGTCAGGGTCGCTGGAGCCGATCCCAGCTGTCCCAGCTGAGGCAGGGTACACCCTGGACAGGTCACCAGTCTGTTACAGGGCTAACAACAGATAGAGACAAACAAACATTCGCACTCACATTCACACCTATTATCCTAACCCCACTAACTGCATGTCTTTGGACTGTGGGAGGAAGCCGGAGTACCTGAAGAGAACCCATACAAATATGGGAAGAACATGCAAACTCTACACAGAAAGGCCCCAGAACTGGAACTGGAATTGAACTCAGGACGTCCTTGCTGTGAGGCAACAGTGCCAACCACCGTGCTGCCAAATTTAAAATCCTTGTGTGAAAGATACTGGACTGTTGAGATGGTTCATTCTGTCAGCAACCACCAGGTGGCATATTTTACTGTTGAAACAAAGCTCTTAATCGATGAAATTGAAGTAAACAGTTAATTTTGAGGTGAAGCTCCAGACCCATCATTATCAAAGCCCCTCACTGTGTCAGTCAGTCACACTCACTGTTACTGATAGAAAGTTTAAAATTTGAAAACACAATGTAGCAAAATTCCCTGCTTTCCTACAGCAGACAATCCCACACACTCATACACGCACACCTGCGAGGTACAGTGCGAGGGAAGTTCAATGCAGCCATCCGTTCTTCGTTAGTCAGAGATAACAGGTTTCACTTTGGTGGTTATTGACTGTGCAGCTGAGGTCAGCTTGGTTTGTGTGTTCTGTGATTAGAATCAAGTGTATAAACATTTTCTGCATCACCAAATAAGTACATGTAACTTTACAGCTGGGCTTCATTTGTGATGCGAGTATGGTACAGCCTGCACGAATAAAACGCGCTCCCCCAGCAGACAATCAGCATTTCACCTAAGACATGCAGTAAATAAAAGAAATCGTTAAACCGTCACGTTTCCAGCTGATTTTGAAAGCGAAACATTGCCTGCTCACAACCGAGTTCTCTGTTCAACCATCAGAGAGCCACTTCCCGTGACACAGAAAACTCTTAACTTAAGTCCAATTCCACTGTTTGCTCACAGGGTACCAATGAAATCCTGAGGATGTACATCGCTCTCACTGGAATGCAGTACGCTGGCAAAATCCTCACAGGGAAAATAAAGTAAGAATCTGAAGGTGTTGTTGAGGTTTGAAGGTTTTTGCTTTTAAGTCCTACATCGCCCCTTCTGTTAGTTGTGTTGTGTTTACACTTCCTAAGAAAAATATGGAGCTGTTTGCCTGTGCTTAGAGGCACGTGGTTGTTTGTGCCCTCAGGGAGATGAAGAAAGGAAATATAGGTCTTGCGTTAGGCATGGTCAGCAAGAAACTGAGGACCTCGCTTGGAGCTTCAGTAGACCTCGGCCTGACGGGGAAAGATGGAGTGGTGCATCCCAGCTTGGAAGTAAGAGAATTGTGGTGTTAGATGAGTGAAGTGTTTTTTGTCGAGGCTCTTCAATCTTCTGTTTCCGTTTGCAGGACAGTGCAAAGAAGCTGGAGCAGAACATCAGCCTGTTTGGGTCGACTGTGGAGAGCCTGCTCTACAGATATGGAAAGGTAGCGTTTGATTCTGGAAAAGCAGCTGTGGGGCTTTCCAGTTTCTATGAGCAAATTTCCCATTCATCATGTAAATATAAAAGTTCATAATGAGCGGGGGTGTTTGTCTGTTACACAGCTGCTTCAAGTTGTGTTTTGCGACTGTGCTTTTGTAATCACAGCTTTACCCAAAGAAGCTATAAACCTTTTGGTAGCCGGATAGTTTCCCAGATTCTCAGTTCCTGTATCATTTGACTGGTTTAGATCCAGCACGCACAATCTTTCCTCAGAGGACTTAAATGTTTGCCAAGAGTTTGAATATCGAGGTTCAGGCTGCTTACACGTAAGAAAATAAGCAGTAAAAAGTTTAAAGGCTAACAGCACATGCAAATCATTTCTTCTTCTCTTTAATGATATTTTCAGGAAATTGGACAAAGCTATTAAAGAAGATGGTCTCATTGGAGGCAGGGTGGAGGAACTGATGCATTTAAGTAGAAAATTGTTGCTATGGCTCAAAGCCTTGACTAAATGAAAGGATGATTGAGCAACAAACCGTGCTCTAACAGCTCATGCTGTAATTGTACAGTAATGCTGAGTCAGTGTCATTACAGGACTGATTATCTGTAGTGTTACAATGCAGAGAAAACTCATTCCTTAACTGCCCATCAGCCCCAAGCTGCTATTTCACTCTGAAATCTAGATGGAAACTATGTCCGTTTATTCATTTCATTAGTTTTACTCACATGTTTTACCCATGGCAACAGGACAACAATAAAGCCCGATGCTAGTTAACCGTGTGCTTCTTCAGTTGCACAGTGACTTAACTAGGTTTTCGTCACTAAAATACAAAAGCTAAAGTTGAGGTAACTGTCCCTCACATGTCTCTCCTCCTCTCCCCTGATGATGTCAGAGCATAGTGGACGAGCAGCTCGTCCTGAAGAGGGTGGCAGACGTGCTGATCCACATGTACGCTATGACAGCCGTCCTGTCCAGAGCGAGCCGCTCCATTAGCATCGGCCTCAGGAATCACGACCACGAGGTTTGTACGCTCTGTGCACACTCACAGTTTAGAGGTCTCGCACACGCAGAATAAATATTCACATTGAACTTGTTTGTTTGCCACAACGAGAGCAGTTTTCCATCGATCTCATAGGATTTCTGTACACATCACTTCCTGTGTTTACGCTGTTTAAGGCTGACAGTAAACAGCTGCCTCACTTAGCCCACACTATAAGCATCGGTATGTTCACTGCAGAGCCCGCAGCAGCCCAGCTCACACCTACAGCGGCTGAGTTCATGTTTTCACGTGCGTGAGGAGTCGGTAAAGAATTGGAGTTTACACAACTGTAATTTCAGCTTGCGTCTTAGTGTTGGAGGAAAATGCAGCAGGTGAAATTTTGAGCCATGCCAACCACTTCTGGACAACATTTCAACACGAATGCTAGAGAACTGCTCATCCACATTTATCGTAAGAAACGAAAGACAAAAAGATTCAGATCAGATCGTGTTCACTTGTCCAGCTGTCTCTGTAGGACCCACTTTGAGTTTTCGACCGTCAGCATGAGGTTACAAGTTGTTTCTTTTGGCAGTGTTTCCCTTGAACGGCTCATTGGAGGGGCCTAACCGGACAAACTTTCTCAACGTATGACGAATCACATTCAGCAAAGCACTTACTCAGGTCCCCAGTAACACACATGCCACGTACACACGAAGTGGACCGGATGTAGAGCTTCCTGATTTATTAGTAAGATGCAAGAAGAAAATCTCCCAAACATGCAGTGCGGTCACACTCTGCTGTTGGCCAAACACTCAAGACTTTCACATTAACAGCAGCATAAAGCAGGATATGTCTCAGCTCTTTGAGGTGAATTACAAATTTAGTTTTAAGCCTTGAAGCAAGCCGACAAGCTACGAGTTGAATCGTGACCATGAAAAGCTTTGATTTTGAACGAGGGAACTACTAATCACATTTTGCGTCACACAGCCAATCTTATCAAATTTAATCCTTTTTCATTATCGTATTGTGTAATTGTTTTGAACACAGTGTTTGTGTGTGTGTACACAAAAGTCTACCCTAGTTATTGATATGATATAGTGCTTTATTTGTGAGTTTGATGGTTACCACCCAAACTGATGTTTGTGGCTAGACTATTTCTTTGACATCACACAGATGAGGTTTCTACAGGAGCTCATGTCATCATTCACACATTTCAGAGTCTAGCAGCTCGTAAGTTTACTTTGGATGGTTCCAGCATTACGGCTCATGATCAAAGTCCCCACGGAGAATTTGAATGTGATTTTTATTCCTCACTATTAGGCTCTATTAAATCGTATAATCTTATCTGGTGTGGTTTGTTTTGGCTGTTTTCACTTACTGCAGGACAGCGGTTCCTTCTGCAAACAATTAAAACAGCTCCACGTCTCTGTTATTCTCTATTTGTGTGTTTTTCTTTTTTTTTCTTTCACTTGCTGACGTGTTTAATTAGGCTTTTGATCAGCTTGTGTTTAGACTTGTTAAATAAAACCCGCCGTCACTTTTATTACTTTCACTTTACTATTTGATCGAGGTAAAAGCTGTAGCACACTACCTTCATTTGAACTGCGGTTGTTCCCGGAGCAGATTTAGGTGAAGGGCAGGACGATGGAGTGTAAAGACGACTGAAAGAGAGTCCTGTTCGTAATGAGAAACAGCGACGCAAAACAAAACCTCAACACAAAGACTTTAAGAAAGAAAGGCTTTAAAGAGGGCAGCGAATGCTTCATATTATCCTCTGTGTTTCAGACGGGCAGCGCTGTGCTGTCTCTGCACTGTAGTTAAAAGCCATAAATGTGAGAGTGCACGTAATACACCTTTGGTTTTCAGTAATTATGTGTACAATATTTGCAGATAGAGGTGCCAAATGTTTACAGTTCTGTCAAAACTGGATTCTTTGTTTACTGGTGTTGCTTTTTTTTTTTAGGTGCTGCTTGCAAACACATTCTGCAGCGATGCCTTCTTTAAGAACAATTACTGGATGGTTCAGCTGCAAAAACGTAAGTACAACACAAAACGGTAATTGAGAACAGCACCGTGATCCGTGTGGGACTTTTTTTTTCCTTCTTTCAGCAACATCTTAGTACAAAAGACTTGCATGTGTTGTGGAATTTCCCCACCAAACAGCACATACCAACACTGGAACCGCCCGCTGCTTTTCATTTTCACACCGTGCACTTTTTTTTAATGACCTCGAAGTAATGCAGAGCTAACCAGCGCTATGATCAAGTGCTGTGTTTACGTCTGATCGGAGTGCGTGGCGTGGTTTGTGATTCTTGTCTCAATTCGTTTCAGACTCTCCTGAGAACAACGATGCCAACATCAAGAAGATTGCCAAACAGGTCCTGGAGAACAGAGCCTACATCTGCTCTCACCCTCTCGAAAGAACTTACTGAGCTCTGCGCTGAGACCATAATACTGTTTCCTGTATTCTGATTGGACTATTTTGACCAGTCCCAATGATGCGTCTCCAATCTTGTATTAGTGGTTGTTTGTACATTCAGTAAAACATGAAGAGATTAATATTAGCCATTTTATATTAATAATAACTTAAGTGGGTCAGACTTCTACTCTGATGACTTTACATGAAACTCAATCCTAAGTACTTTTTCACTTTAATGCTATAATGAATAATTTTGCAGGATAGCAGTTTTAATGAGCCTGTTTGGACACCAGGTTTTCCTGAATGGCTGACTTTTACTGTTGTTTAATGCTACTTTTGAAACCTGAAGATGCTCTTCTCCCTGTCTGTCAGAGGCAGGGCAGTCCGCTTGTACAAAAATGAATGCTGCTCACAGAATCCACTGTAAGAGGAAACAGAAAAAAAAGCATATATTACTTCAGAAATCTTTCATTTCTCATGCATTTGCCTTTTCAAACAGCACTTGAGCTCACTTGTAGTGGTACTTGCTGTACTGAGAGTTGTGTCTGGGAAAGGCGTTTCTTCCCAGGCTGCAGGCCATGCATGGACCTGGAGTCAGAGACACTTTCTCCCGTTCCTCTGCTTTGTCGTCAGCAGCGTTCATCACGGACAGTTGAGGAAAAGGCTGTGAAACAAAATGCAGCTCTTGGGTCAAAGATTTCCTCAGTTAGGTGCAAGAAGAGCCACGACGATAAAAGAAAAACAAGTATACAAGATGTAAACTAAACATGTGTAGAATAAATGGCCTTTAAAGTTGCATTTTTGTTAACACTTTTGTGAACTGCTGTAGCTGGAAAAAAAATGCACGTGAAACTGTTATCTTACATGAGACTGCACCAACTACGCATGCTCCGCAAGTGGTGGACTTCAAGTGGACATCAAAGTAGCGTGACAGGACCTGGCCATCGGAGCCCCAGCTGTCTGCGTCCGCAGTGGATTATAAACTAGGCTTAATGTGTTTTTGATTGATTGATTGATTGATCATACTTTATTCATCCCGAGGGAAATTGGGTTAAGGCTGCCAGCCGTGCCAGCACCATCACGATTTTGTCACTATGGCTAGTTTCTCCTTCCATAGCAACCTCCTAAACAAGAAGCGCTAGCTTCTGGACTTCACTGAGGTACCACCTTTGCTAATTTAAGGGAGTGAACCAGACCTCTAGTCCATAATTGTCTAATCTAGCAAGTTTGTGCTCCAAATTTGGAGAGTGAAATTATTCAATTTTATTTATACAGCGTGAAATCACGAAAGCTGCTTCAAGGTATTGCAAGGTAGACCCTACAATAATACATACAGAGAAAAACTCAACAATCCTATGAGCCCCTATGAGCAAGCACTTTGGTGACAGTGGGAAGGAAAAACTCCCTTTTAACAGGAAGAGACTATGGCTACGTTCACAGGCGAAAGCGCATCAAATCTGATTTTTTTGACCCTATGCGACCCATATCCGATCATGGTATGACAGTGTGAACGGCACAAATCCGATATTTTCAAATCCGATCTGGGTCACTTTCATATGTGGTACTGAATCCGATACATATCCGATGTTTTAGAAAGCGACTGCTGTTTGAACGGTCATGTCGCATTAAATCTGTCTTTTATGTCACTGACACGAGACAGACGCCAATTATCAGAGCCCGAGAAGACATCGTGAACGCTTCCTGGCCATCCCGTGTAGATGTCAGTGAAACTGTTGGGAAGACAACGTTGGAGAAACGTGAACATTTTATTTGTACTGTATAATCTGCAGATTCTGACAGAAATCTGCAGCTATCCTTTGAAGCACCGCTCCTCTAAAACAGCAATAAGGATCATTATTAGGTTATTTACATTATTATGTAAATAACAAAATAACTTAAAGCAAAAATTGGGAAACTTAAAGTCCGAAGTCTTTATATTAAGGGCCATCAGTCAAACAATATTGTTTGCTCTGGGTCTAAACAGAGCGCGTTGTGTGTGACGTCATCTTTTGCGCATGCGGCCGCTTTGAGCGTTCACACTAGAGCGCGTTTGCTGTCACATTTTATTTGTAGTGTGAACGAGCAGACAAAAAAATCGGATTTGATCAAAAAATCGGAATTGATCATTAAGACCTGCAGTGTGAACGTAGCCTAAGTGTCAATAGACACACAGTGAGTGAGAAAGGTGACTGAAGAAGAAATGCTCAATGCTTTGTGGGAATCCCCCAGCAAGATACACCTATAGGGTCACCTGATCCAGCCCAAACTATATGCTTTAGCAAAAAGGAAAGTTTTAAGCCTAAACTTAAAAGTTAAAAAATACCTCAATTCCAAACTGGAAGCTGGTTCCACAGAAGAGGGGCCTGAAAACTGAAGGCTCTGCCTCCCATTCTACTTTTAAATACTCTAGGAATTATATATTAAAAGTAGTATTTTATTAATATTAGATTCATTGAGTGTTCATGTATTACACCTGTAAAGTTTTGTGTTGCTGACCAAGCATTAACTGATAATCTCACCCTCTTGTCTGGTATGGTGACTTCAGGGTCCCACAAAAAAAAAACAAAAAATGCATCTTTGACACAGGTGACTTCACAGTTTTATATACAGCCTATGCTATTTGAAACTGAACCATCTAAAATATGAAAGATTTATCCAATAGTAATAAAAAAAAATCTTGATTATCAAGCCGTTTGTCATGAGAGTATTATTGTAACCCTTGAATAAACACAAATGCAGGTCTGTGAAATAAATAAAACACTTTATAGTCATGAATAAACACACCTAGCTGCTCGTTTGTTAAGTGCCTCTAGCTTCAGCTAATCCAGTCACATACAAGAGTTCTGACCTTAACTTTCCCTTAATGATCAGTTTTAGTTGTCTGCATGGTTATTCTGAAGGCTTTTCATGTTGTTGAGCTGTACTCTTTTGTACTGAATTCTGAGTGCCACTTGGAATGAGTGGAAATGCTGTACCTTAAGCATCATGCCTGGTTTCCTCAGTGAATATTTCTTTGGCAGATCTTTCAGTATATCCTGAGTTCTCTCCAGGTTTCCTTTCATGTGACACTTGAATTGTTGGACGGGGCTGTTGTCTGCTGAGTTAATGTTGCTGCCGTCAGGAAGCAGCTGCTTCTTCCAGCGGCTGTACTGAGCTCTGGCTGCTTGGAGCTGCTCCTGCTGGAGACGATCTCCTGAGGATCAACAGCGCACACGCTTAACTCTGTGGATCAACAACTCCAAAGAGTTCACCCTGTAAACTTCATACAGCTGATAAACTTAACAGGCGTGGTGTGGTTTTAGCTTACAACAGAGTTGGAAAAATATAACATGGCACACATTAACGAGTAACTCTGTACACTGCTGAGATCAATTAAGCTTCTGGCCGACGAAATTTATTCTCCAGCTCAGTCTGGGAGTGTGTTACTCAGCAGCAAAGACTTCTACTGGCTTAAATATCTGCCATCTGGAGCTTCAATCAACATGGATCAATACTGGCCGTAGTACAGTGAAAAAGCTTGCAGCGTAGACAGACATAGGAAAATCCACTCTTAGATATTCTGTGCTTTGCTAGATGTTGGCTTTGAGACTATAGGCTGTAACTGTCACATGATGTATGCTCCCATGTTTTTGTCTGCTTTTAAAAATGAAGCTGAGCCTAGTCTTCTCATGAAGTTGCAGACAAACTGCAATAAAGTTGCAGACAAACAGTTCGTGAGTGGAGAAAAGTAAAAGTGCATCACAGCTCCACCGAAGACTTGACAGACTGAAAAAGACAACATTTCAACCCCATCAGAATTACAACAAGAGGCCCAAACGGTGACATTATTACACGCACTTTTGTGAATTCAACTAAACTTCATATGGTCTTCTGACAATGTGTTTCTCTGTCTCACTTAATATTAAGGCATTTCTGGACATATGTATTTGAAGTAGGAGAGCTATCCCTGATCTGCACTTACATATCTAATTCACAGTGTCCCTGAACAAAACACATACATGAAACGTAAGCACACCGTAAGTCTCATTAAATGTTACCAAACATGTAACTCACTCGAGATCATAACTCATCTCATAGTGCTGAAATCTAAGAAATATGTTTTTTGTTAGTTGGACAGATCACAGATCTGCCTTTGTGCCACAGGAAAATAGTTCCATGGTGGAGTTACATCTGAAAGGAAAACTGTCTATTGAAAATGCATTAAAGATGTTGCCCTCTGTTGTGAATGTTTAAAACCTTATTGGAGTGCTGTGTTGTGGTTTTTGTGAACTGCTTTCATTTGCCGTTTGTTTATTTCTGTCTGACAACCTGCTGGCATGCCGGGATACATCATCCACTGGAACCACTGTGTCTAATTTCCAACTAATATAAAAAAATAATATTTAATCATTATTATGTTCATATAAATAGGTCACTTACTACATACTTTTTTCCTTAAACTAATTCTTGGGGGCTTTGTTTTGATCAGAATCAGGAAAATCCATGTAGCACTACGTCAGCAGTACAGCTTTAAATGAAACCTTGTGGTTTCATGACATGCTTGTATACTGAGTTAGTGTCTGCATCACTTGTGAACTAAAGAATTGTGGGATTTTTCACCTTTCTGAAAGGTCAAAAAGGACCCTCTTACACAAATAAAATAGATAAACTAGTCTCGGTCAGATACCAGTCAAGCACAACATTATGAGCACCTGCCTAGTATTCAATTCAATTCAATTCAATTTTATTTATATAGCGCCAAATCACAACAAAAGTCGCCTCAAGGCGCTTCATAGATACAGAGAAAAACCCAACAATCATATGACCCCCTATGAGCAGCACTTTGGCGACAGTGGGAAGGAAAAACTCCCTTTTAACAGGAAGAAACCTCCAGCAGAACCAGGCTCAGGGAGGGGCGGGGCCATCTGCTGTGATTGGTTGGGGTGAGAGAAGGAAGACAGGATAAAGACATGCTGTGGAAGAGAGACAGAGATTAATAACAGATATGATTCAATGCAGAGAGGTCTATTAACACATAGTGAGTGAGAAAGGTGACTGGAAAGGAAAAACTCAATGCATCATGGGAATCCCCCGGCAGCCTACATCTATTGCAGCATAACTAAGGGAGGATTCAGGGTCACCTGGTCCAGCCCTAACTATATGCTTTAGCAAAAAGGAAAGTTTGAAGCCTAATCTTAAAAGTAGAGATAGTGTCTGTCTCCTGAATCCAAACTGGAAGCTGGTTCCACAGAAGAGGGGCCTGAAAACTGTATTGTGTTGTTCCCCCCCTTTTGCTGACCCATCATCAAATCCATTACACACCTGAAGGTGTGCTGTGGTATCTGAGCCAAGATGTTCGCAAAGGATCTGGGGAAGGTTAAGTCAAGAGCTCAAACTCATTGTTGTGACTCAAAAACTATTTCTGAATCATTTTTTCTTTGTGGCAGGGTGGATTATGGTCTGCAGCAATGAGTGTAGGAAGGAGCGCTACCGCCGGTCATTCTTACAGCAGCTGTCAGACTCTATAACACAGTTTAACATCCTTTGCTCATCTTACTCACCAGCTGTTTGTTCACTGTACATTTTATACATATCCCTGTACAAGTTTTCTCTACATATTTCTGTACATTGTTACCTGTATATACGAGCTTCAGTTGCTTATGTATATAGGGCCACTTTGTGTCTTCCTTTTATATTTTATATTCCCCTTGCTATAAGAGCTGTGTAACACCGAAATTTCACTTTCTATTCTGTTCTATTCTATTCTATTCTAACTAGTTAAAGTCAGGGTGATATTTCTCTGGACCAAGGGAGTCTGAATAGAATGTCCCAGACTAGGGCTGTTCGATGTAACAATATATATCGGATGAGGATATAAAAACATCTATCGTTTAATTTTACACTGTCGTTTGTTTCGTGCTGTCACAAAATAATTTTATCGGTTTTCAGCGTTATTTTGTTATCGTTTTTATCGTTAACTCGGTTTTCCTGGGTCTTTTCACGTGTGTTATGAATAAATCTTTTTTTCGGTACTAGTTTTATTTTGTTGTATTTATCCACGACACCTTAAAGGCCGGTCCGTGAAAATATTGTCGGGCATAAACCGGTCCGTGGCGCAAAAAAGGTTGGAGACCGCTGGGTTAAAACACTGGACTCCAAGTACACGACGCCCAGCTGGAAACACTTCACGCAAGTCGAGCTGCCCGAGATTCACAGAATTTACAGAAAATGTTAAATTTTGTGATTTATATCGTTATCGGGAAGATAGATGTCTTATATTGGGATATGAGGTTTTGGTCATATCGCACAGCCCTATCCCAGACTAATACACAAGAACGGTCAAAGAAAAATAAAGATAATGTTTTGGAATGTCCAAATTAAAGGTGTGACCTTAATCAAAGAGAACTGTTGAGAAATAACAGGAATGATGAATGGACTAGTTCTTATATAGTGCTCTGCCTGTCTCATTCGCCCATTCTTTCTATGCTTAAGCCCTGTCTCTCTAAAGCTGGGGGGTCAGTATCATGTCCAAGGATATTTAGCACTCAGACTGAAGTACTTCCAAGGATTGAACCATCAACCGCTCAATTAATAGATGACCTGCTGCTACAGCTGTCCCAGTTATACTTGAAAAAAGGAACAAGTATAATTATCTCTACTTGGAAATTGTATATTTACACAATTGCTGAGGGGTTTGTGAGCTTTTTCTTGCAACTGTAACTACTTTAGTGCAGATCATGGATTTTGTCTGTTTCTCAATGAACTCCACAATACTAGTAAGATGAATGCAATAAAAATCCTCAGGTACAAACACTAAGTTCCAGATGATGCTGCAGTCAAAACACAGATGTAACCACATTGTTTCAATTATGACCATTCATTCATTTCTACCATCCTGCAGCAGAGCATGCCATGTGAGGCTGCATATTACATTTTTAGTAAGATTCAGTCATTAATCTACACACTTCAGATCTGTCCTTTTAATTGCTAAAATTTACATCTTAATATTGTCTACAATACTTTGCCTCACAGAGTTCAGGCTGTGCTGAAGAATAAAGGTGGTCATACAAAATACTGACTTCCAAGTGGATGAGAAATGTCTGTTTTTGCCTCATATAAAGTATTTCCATGTATATTTGAACATGTTTTGCTTCTCAAACAGCTCAAGACCTTTGCACAGTACTGTGTAACAGATATAGTACTACAGAAAAGAGTAAGACATGTACATAAGTGCCACTTCTCTGAAGACACATCTGCAATAAAGACAGTGAGGCCAGCCACAAACACACCTCTGTCCATGCTTTTCATTTACAAACTTGACACGGCGCCTCTTTAGTAAATCCTGACAATAAATGTTCAACCCTAAACGTTGGTTTTACACTTTAGTAAATCTGGATTTCCATTTGAGGAACCAGAGTCTAAACAAAAAGATTCACATAGACAGTGAGGTTGTGCTTTCCAAGAGTTCAGGAACTCTGATGATGCACTGAATCTACAGTGATTGGTCAAATATGCTAGATTTTTTTCTCCTGTTATTTTTAAATACTACATCTGCCAACACATTAAGTTTGTTCGTGTATGGTCTTAATGATGGAGAAAGATTTAATGATACTGGGACTGCAGGCAAAGTTCAGACATTCAGAGGAACCTTGTTGTGCTTTGGACTCTTCAGAGGGTAAATAAGCATTTGAAGGCACTTAAAGATCCTGCACTTCAGCTATTAAGTAATTTAAGTTCCTTAATTGTGTCCATACCAGCCAGGTAGATGGTCACGGGAGAGGTGCTGAAGAATCGGGGAGGTTTCCTGTAGAGCTCAAAGTCCTCCGAGTGTTGAGTCCAGGGCCATGGGTCGCGTGAAAGTGGGGGTTTCAGTGTGTTGGCATGTAGGATGTTCTCCCTCCACGGCTGGAAGCACACTGAATTATCAACTACAAAACACTATCATCACATAACTTTTGAAGATTAGGCAGATGTTTCAAAGAACTTACAAATGTTTTCTTACTGCCATTGGATAATAAATAATTGTGTGCTCACGACAACTGAAGCAACAGAAGGGCTAATATTATTAGTCATGTCATATTACATGCTATTCTATACCTAACCTAAACATGCTGGCTCATGGTCACGGTCATCCTTGTCCCATGTGTATTCATAGTAATACCAGTAAACCTAGTATTTCTCTTCTGTTGCACAGTACTTGCAAATGAACTTTACCTTTCTCAGCTCTTCCACACGAGCTTCATCTGGGTGGTTAGGGTGCACTTTGGACTTGCTCGTGCTAATATTCCAAAATGTAGATGTAGAAGAAGATCTAGTATTGGTTTTCCATGGAATGTCTCCCGGGTCCACTGTTGCACTGTTATACCGTTGACTGTAGGTAAACCTGCGCCCAGGCACCTGAGGCAGTCAGAAAAATTACTTAGCTTCATTATGTTCATTATGTATAGACTATTCTACAAGCTAGAATGACACCGTGTGTCAGAAAAGGTTGAAAAATACATTTAAAGATACACAAAGTCATTCTTGAGGTTATTTAATAGAAAAAAAATGTTGTACTCATAAATATACATTGATTAGGTTTGTGTGTAATTACATTTATTCCATTAAAAATACACAGGCGCAGGTGCCGGTTGGATCCCCGCCATCTGGAATACAGCGGCCGAGGTGGATAGCACCATTCCGCCTAATCACATTTTATGTATAAGGCTAATAATCGGCCACATGTGTAGCACACCTCATAAGTTATTTTTAAATGACTCTGTTAACGAGAAAGCAGTGGTGGAAGACGAGAAAAACCCAATGTTAATGACAATATTTTATGTGTTTGTGATGTGATTGGAAAAGCTGGTAAAATCCATGAGATTGTACAGACAGAGGGCTTTCTTACAATGGCATTGTAAGAACACCTTACAATGGTACTTTCTGGGTACCATACTATACTCTGATATGTTAGAGACAGCATGCTACACACACCTTGGCCATCTCTTTGCAGAGCAGTTCCCTAGCTCGCTCATTTGAGTTGAAGGTCTGGATGCTGTAGTTGTGTGCTGCTCCTCCTGCAGCCATGTCTATCCTTAACACTGCAGCCTCTGGCTTCTGCAACTGCTCTCTCTGCTCTTGCACCTTTTTAATATTTTCCTGGAATATAATGATACACATGACTGGATCTGTTAATAAAACGCTTCAAGTAAGTGCATAGTACTATAGGATATCACAAACCTCAACAAAGTCTTTCAGCTGCTGGAGAGGCCTGTTCTGTTTCCATGTGATGTACTCTGTGTTATGTGTGCTGATGGGCCCATGTCTTTTCATGCTGATAGGCAGAGTGGGAATGCTCCCTTCAGTGTTTGCCCGAACCCTTTGCTCCCTCTTCTCAGCATATAAACCAAATACACTGCTCAAGCTGAGAATCATGTCAGCTGAGGGGAACAGGTTGTACTCCACCACCTCTTTAAGCTGCTTCACTTGACAAAGCTGGCTTAACCTAAGAAAAAGGATAAATTACACAATTTATACATTTTATACCGAATTGTTTGTTTTATATTTGACATATTCATTTTGATCCAAGGCTCCTTTACTAGCCAACTAACCAAAGACTAGAGTCTTTTCAGATCAAGTAAATCTGACTCTGAAACTGAGCACACCACACAGTCACTGTATACATAAAATGTAAAACAAAACAAAACAACAAAAAAATGCCAAATATCCAGTATAAGGTGGAAGCAGTCAGTCAATGTGAACCTCTCAATAAGACATATGCACATTTTTGCTAGCTGTCAGCTCATTGTTCTGGTTTAACAGCTTTGCTCTTTTTCTGTTTACTCCCATTAACTCTGATTTTCAGGTGCAGCGGTTTTCTTTACTGGCAACCCTTTACTTTATTAAATGTAGGCTCCAGATTGTAGAACAAAACAGTTGGGGACTACCCGATTAATAGAGAACAGCAGTTAACTTTAACTTGAGGGCTTGATATAAATAGAAGCTGGTGAAGACCAAATCATATTTAAAAAGGGACTGAGCTTTGGAGTTACACACACCAAGTAGCAATGTGGTTTCCAAAAAACACGTCAAATCGAAAGCTAAGGTTGTTCTGGCTCATCCTCCCACCACCATTATTCACTTCAAATAAATATGTCTAATTCAGCTACCTTGACAAAGCCTGAAAGCAGGGTTGGGGGATCGTGCCTCTAACGTAGATCTGAGACTTTTTCATGATGGTCTCCAGTGACTGACTCAGATGGATAGGACTCAGGCTCATGTCTAGTGAGTCATAGATGCGTCTGAAGAAAACCAGGTTTGAATTATACAGCACTGTCACCTGCTCCTCCTCACTCCCACGTAGCCTGCAAAACATCACACAAACTACAGCACCCTCAATGCAATCTCAACACTTTATCCAGCAGGCAGCACAGGTGAAAATTATTAACACCGGCTGTTGGGACAAGACAGCACGGGTTGGCTTACTTCATAGGAACGGCTTCCCAGAGTCTCTTCACTGTTTTTTGTTTGAGCCCTTCAAGGACAAAGATGTGGGTCTTCTTATCTATCACATGAAACCCTGAAACAAAATCCAGATCCTTGGTCTCACTGTGCTCGAAATTCATTCGATAATTTGACAGGGCTGTCTCTATGTTTTCCACTGAGCGTGAGCCCAGATGGAAAGCTGCCGCATTGATTTGCAGTATCTCCGACCTCAGCTTGGTCATCGCAGAGGAGTTGCTGCGTCCAAAGATGTAGACGATGCGGCCAAACGGACCCTTACAGGAGTCCTCATCACAGCTGTCATTCTGAACACTGAATGGGTAAGTTATCTCGACTTTGACTTTGAGTTGAGAATTGGCAGCGTAATAATGGCCTTGTGGCATTGGCTTCTCTGACATCTTCCTCTTGTGTGGGCTTCGCTCCCTGTCCGGTAGCAAAGGGCTGCATTTAACTGGCAAGCACACCTTTAGACTTTTCTTCCCCAGCAGTAGCTCAGAGAGGTTTAGTTTTGCAATACCATGAGGATTAATGGCTGAAGACTTCTGCTGTAATACCGATCCACCGAACTGGATGTCATGCTCTGACGTGGTCCCAAGTGTCTGCGTTTTCAGCGCTTCCGATTTCTGGTCACGATCATGAACCTCTATCTCCAGAGGTGGACCGGATAGGAACTCGTACAGCTCTTTACGACTCATCAAACCAGTCAAGATTACATTCACATCTCTGAAGTAGATGTTGGTGTCCTGCTTGTGATACTTTGTCCTGTGTTCATTTAAATTATGGAACTTATACTGGCAATAAACGGGCATACATTTCTCCTGAAAAAGAAATCATCCAGAAAATGACTCAGAGCTGAAAGTTGAAACCACTGCCCACTATCAGAAAGGGCAGACTGAGTAAGAAATGAATTGAACACATAGAAAGGTGTCAAAACTAAAACGATGTGTACATCCCACCTGTAGGACGTGAAAAGGCACTGACGATGAAGGCAGCGAAGTGGCTGACAAAATTGTGATAACAAGTGGATTGAGTTCAGCCTTCAGTTGGTCTGACATCAGTGGTTCATCCAGAGAAATGTTGAAGATGATCTCAAAAACCCCAGAAGAACAGACTGGGATGTTCTCAGTCAGTGAGTTCTCACCTGACAGTCAGAAAATACAAGCTTACATAAGAAAATAGGAACAGTGCTTTGTTTTCAGCTGACCAGCACTGGTCCAGGCTGTGACTCACCTGCCAACAAACAAACAGGGCTGATTTCAAATGATGCAGTGCCACTATCTCTGATGGCCTCGAGGTCATGATAGTCACTCGAGGTTTTTTCAAAACCTGTTTTAAGTTTGAAAAAATGTATTCATTAAGAAGTATAAAAGTATGACACACTGATATACATAAAATATTCATTGTTGTAATGCACACACCCGTTTCTGGTCCCACATCTGGACTGAGATCAACACAAAAATTGCTTCTTTGTCTTTTAGATGTGTGTGTCTTATTTTCACACAGGCTCCTCAGCTTGTTCACCATCGTCTCAATACAACCTGAGTAAAAATATAAGGTTCATAATTCCATAACACAATAGGAGGCTTTTTCCTGGCTCACACCGGGTTTCCGGGCTTTGGATGGTGACTAATCACAGAGACTGTGTTTCCTTACTTAACAGACGTCTCTGTAGTCCCCTGTAATTTCTGGCCATTTGATTCTTGAGTCAATTGAAGCCCTTGTAAATCAAACTGGTTAAAGCATTTCTATCCCTCTAAAGACAAGTGTGTCATGTTTGATACACGAGTTTTTGTGATTATAAATTGCCAATGGGTGTGGTTGGCTGCCAGTCTCTTTGTGCTAGAGACAGCAAATCTGTCCAGGCTGTACCCTGCCTCTCGATCTATGATAGCTGAGGTAGGCTCCAGCCCCCTGCGACCCCAATAAGGATAAGCGGAAGAAAATGAATGGATAGAATTTTCTGGCGATTACTTCATGGTTCAGACAGAAAGCTGAAAACTCTTTTTATGCTGAATAGGTGTAATATTTTGATCCTTTTTAAGAAAATTGGAAATGGATGCTCACCGCACTCTGTGTCATCCTCAGACAGCTCCTGTGACAGTCTGAAGGCTCTGACTCTTTCGTAGCGGGCTTGGCTGCACAGTTTATCCTTAGTGTTCCAAATCTGAAGCCTGATCTTATGAGGTAGAAGACTGATGAGCACATCCCTGTTGAGTCCGATGTTAAACTTCTGGGCCCAGCCAACCCAAATCTGATCTCCCTCAAGCCACGTTCTTAGAATCTGTTCACATTTATTTTTGCATTAGACAAACTCAAAGTTGTATTCAACAGCAGCCTGAGCAGTCAACTATTCACCGTAACTCTACACCACGAGATACTCCCATCCACTTATGATGTTCATGACTTGTTCATTAATGTCACACACACACATACGCAAACAAAGAGGATCCTATTTACCTTGCACTCGTCTTCTCTGTATATTTTTGCTGCCGGCCCAAATACTAGTATGTCGACTTTAACCGTCTCAGTATCACCTGGCAACAATTTGTATTCAATATGATAGCAGCTCTGAGCTTTGTGGACCGACACATTCTTTGTTTTCATTGCTTTCTCAGAATCTTCAGGAGCACTGACTTCCCCTGCAAGAGGCCAAATGTGCAGGAATGAGATTTAGAATCAAAACACTATTACATTACAGCAGATATGTAGAGCCTGTCAAATTCAACCGTCTCACTCTGACCATCTAAACAGAGATAATAATAATTGTTTATATGTTCTGTGGACCATCTTACCCTGTGGAACGGCTAGAGCTATGTAAACTGTCCATGTGACGTAGGCACTGTCATCTGTTTGCACTTTAATATCCTCATATGAATCGATGCTGGACAACAGTTCAGTCCCATAGACGAGGATTTCTTCTTGTTCTTTCTCTGAAATGTTTTCGTCATCACAGGTTGGGTTACAAACACTCTTCTCTGACATGCTGCCTTTTGGGTCAGACTTTGCTGGAATAGTTTCCCTGGAAAACACTGAAAGAAAACAGCAAATGAAGCTACGCCAAAAGCTTTTGGGATTTTCATACCTGGATGATTGAGCATGCATCAAGACAAATGATGATACATTTTACATGGAAATGTGTAATTGTGAGGAAGCAGCTTATCACAATCCTAGCCCAATCCCTTGCTTGACCGCGATGCTGAGTGGATCAGGCAGTTTTCTTATGCAGGGGGGTTTGACGCCAAGGTCTGGCTCCACTTGTCTCTTTGAAAGAAAGAGTTGCTGCAAATCCAAACTGTTCTGTGTAATCAGGTTTATCTTGTGATGTAACATTTCTATCCTGATGAAAATGCCTCATCCACAGTGCACAGAGGCTCACTGATTGGTTTGATGAGGACAATATGATTCACAGATCTAAAGCAAGATGGAAGGTTTTAGATAGAGCTCTCCACTACCCTCATCAGACAACCAAATGAGAGAATATCCTTTGTTAGACTGGTTTTCAGCCTTCAAGTAGCACAGAGGAAAAGCAGAGAATCAATATACAGGCCTGATGTGTTCATGGAAAGATGACCCAACACTTTAATGATACACTGTCCTTTGTGTATCATTGCGTATCATGAATTTGTCCTTTGACACATGTTTATGAAACAGGTATAAAACTAAAAATATTCTTACTTATTTATTCCCGGAAAAAAATGCCAAGCAAACAATCTAGAGCAAGATGCTTGACTACATCTTAACGACACTAATTTTAAGTAACAGAAACAAAAGCTGACCAATACCTTGATCTCAATAACCTTTAATAAGCAGATTTGAAACACTAATACGAGTGTAACAATTTCCAAAAAAAATATGTTTTGGTTCGCACTGAAGTAGATGAATTAAGGAGTGAATGAAACTTTTTCTTACAAGCTTGATCCCTTGATAACATGGAACATGAACAAAAAATAGACTCCTTAATTGTTACTGTTATGTACATATTTTCAGTTCACTAAATACCTAAATCATTTTTGAGAAAACTATTCACCTGACCAGTACACCCTGACACAGATATCAGTGTGGTATGTGCAGTTGGAATTGGGAGATGATATAACTGATGTTTTTCTTGCAGTTTGTGGTGTTGGTTTCAGAATTATCACAGCCCCACAAACAAATCAGAGATTACTGAGAGATATCCTTATTAAACAAAAGCACAGTAAGTAAGCAACTGAGTTGCATTGTCAAATGTCAAGATACACAAGGGATTAATTACTTATCTAATTGTTCTTGAAGGAAATCTAACTGGAGAGAGTTGGTCCAACCTGTACGTGTGCCATCGCCCTGCCATGTGGCTATTTCAGCAGGACAATGGCCGCCACCCCCACCCAGAGTACCGTAGGTCTTTCTGGCTCAGGTTCGTACCCAGAAACAGCCAGCACTTAGTCCCAATTATTCATGAAAGGAAGTTTCAAATTTGAGTACAAAAAATTTATTTCAGTTTTGCACGGCAATTTCCCCATAATGTGTAACAGGCCTATAAATATTACAGATTAATTATTAGCATACTTTACCGCCTTCGCTCCGTGTCTTTCGTCTTCGATGAAGGTTAGCTTACAGCTTTCTGCAGCCTTTAGAGTCCATTAACTTCAGCGTCACTCACTGTAAACCCGTGACCATGACAAGAGTTTACATTATATCTCAGTTTATATAAATTACACAACGAAACGACATAAAAAGTTTAACCTACGTGATTTTCAGGAGTGCAACGCATGGTGACAACGCAGCGGTTGTCCATGGCAACGGCTGTAGTGAAGGACGTCAAGTGTACCCCTGCCCTCGCGCGCCGTCAGATAAGGAGGCAGCGTCTTTTCCTTCGCTTTCTTTCTTTCCTTTTGTTTGTGTTTCTTTTCCCAGTTTAACGACAAGTCCAAAATATCCTAGGTTCAAAGTTTTAGGGGGGCTCAGCGCCCAATAATAATATCATGCAGGCAGTGCCTTGTAATTGATATTTAGGGAATATGCTGTTTGCAATCGTAATCAACCCTTTTCACATTTACAAACCTCAATTCAACTGGATAAACATTACAATGATACCTTCAAAAGCAACTGAGTTAGTTGGATTGTGGTGTCTAAGAATATGTCTTGGTCTGAGTGAATAATCAGAGATTTCAATTTAATCCACCCGTTTTAGGGTGGAGCCTTTAGTTATCGACCCCAAGGCGGAATGGCTCAGTCATTAAAGAGGTTAAAGAACTATTTGTGGCAAAGCAGATAAGATGATAAACATGCACAGCATTATTTCACTCTCTTAATCGCAGAAACTGGAAAATCACCCTACCATTCCATAGACCTATTTACTGAGCAAACTGGCAACAGAGGGGTTTTTATATCAAAGTTTTTTAATTCATACACTACAAACCCTCCCTTTATTATGCAGACTCATTGTGTATCTCAGTTTCAGGAGGGGAGAACAACTTTGTAGTCCATCACATGAAAGTAGTGGCAGCCATCCTGTTCAGCCATGTTTCAGTGGTGGGAATCCTGTAAATTGCTGCCATTCATATTCATTTTCTCTACAGAATATTCAGCATTTTAACTATGTTACTGGAAAACATGCAAAAAACCCATGAAAAATATGAAAAATGTTCTAGCATAACATTCTGAGCTTGATCAGTATGTTTTTTCTAATAGTTTATCAAGCTCTCTTTCCCATTAAATGATAAAATTGTGGATATTGCTAAATTTTGCTAATACGCTCGGCCTTTCAAATTGAGTCTCACACACTTTGCCATTGCAGTATTTATTTTTTTTAATTTTTTTTTATTTTGTTACAAGCTTTTAAATTTGGGATTAGAAGAAGAGGCAGGTGTTTACCGAACCTCCCGTCCCTGGCTCTAACCTTTGATGCTGGGTGACTTGGTGGACGTTAAATATATTAATAGCTCACTTATTGGGAGGATCAACAGGCTTACATGTAAGTAGATGAGATTTTTCAGGGTACCAGCACTTAAAATAAAATGAAAATTAACAGGGAAAAGTACAGAAGATAACTACAGAACAAATGTAACTCCACAGACCGAGTTCACGCATTACATCATGCACAAAGCAAGGTGCAAAAAGTACAAACCCCCCATAGAAGAGTGTGTTTTCCCTGCACACAGACCATGGAGTGGAATTTTCTTCAGCTTAAAATAAAAGACATTATGCTGCACGGGCTGTAAGTCTCTGGGGCGCCTTACATCTTAACAAAGTCTAACCCAAGTGAATGAGCAAAGTTTACACACCTGGTGCCAATTACAGTCAGACGCACGGCAGTTGGAGGCCGTTATAATACGCGGAGTGTTGGAGCTGCATTGCTGAGCGCTGTTTGGGACCCCTTGTTGTGGATTTTGGGGGCAGTGCTAAATTCAAATCTGCTCGGGCTCAACACACGCCTCGTTTCGAGCTGCGCCACTGTGCTCCAGGTTTTCGCGCAGAGCGAAAAACGAAACGCACACGGGATGCTGCGAGGAGAAACACAGCAACTCCAGTTCAGTTCGAGGAAATATGACTTTGCTCAGTAGAAATGATGGATGCGATAGACTCCGTTGATCCATACAGCCGACCAGCGCGCAGGACACAATGGATAGTCAGCACCCTGGCTTACCATTACGGACTGGACCGGGGAGTGGAGAACGAGATTATTGTTTTGGCCACCGGGTTGGATCAGTATCTGCAGGAGATTTTCCACCACATGGACTATCAAGGTGCAGGCAAAATCCCCGTGGAGGAGTTTAACATCCTGTGTGAAGTTTTGGGACTGGACAAAGACTCGGAGGACACAGAATGCGTCGACGTTTTGGACAATTTGCCCAGCGAGCTCACCTTCAGACAGTTCCACGCCAAACTGTGCGGGTACTTCAGCACTAAGGCTGGCTGCCAGTATGAGAACGGCCGGCTGCTGGTCGGGATGGACAGCGAGCACATAGAGACTCAGATCCGCTTGAGGAGCCCGCTGAAGCGCCGAGAGAAGCTGTTGTCTGTGGGAGCGAGCAGCGGCCCCTCTCCTCTCCCGGAGGGGCGGCACGCCTCCGGCTGCAGGCTCGGCTCCTGCACCCGAGAGTGCTACGAGGAGATCGTGGCCCTGGAGGAAGCGGAGGATCGAATAGCCAAACTGGAGGATGAGAATGCGAGTTTGAGGGAGTTGATCGAGGACATGCGAGCCGCACTTCAGAGCAGTGATGCCCGCTGTTTGGCTCTGCAGGTGAGAAGCGGGTTTTTAAATACTGTCTGTCCATATAGTGTAATTTTTAGGATGGAATATCTTTCACTTGGATCTTCCAAGCCCATAAAAATATGCAATATGCGTCCATAGGCCTTATGTAAAAGAACAGGAGTGCTGCTGGGGCCCAAGCTTTACTGAGGGGATGGGGACACCCAAAATAGCCGTCACCAACGCTAGGAAGTAGTTATTCGTGACTTTTAAATTGTTAATACATAATTTCTAACCACTAATTACTTACAAGAAAGCAGATCCCATTTTTCTGGTTTCTCCTGCAGGAAATATGAACATGTATCCTGTGGTCTCACTCCCCAGAAAACCCCCAAAAAGCCACAGACTCAGCCCCCTTCGTTAATTTGGACAATTTCATTCATTAGGAACAGTGACCAGTAAATGTCGACTGAGTCCTAAATTGTGAGTTTGTTTCCTGGCCCGTGTTGTGGATGGGTCCATTGTCAGGCTTTATGAATTAGCACCAGCTAAGACACATGTTGTTTCAGCTTTACAGGCTTGTTTGCACAGGGCTTATGAGGACTTGGCAGGGCTGGAGAAAGGGTTCATATTCAGATGGTCATAGGAGGGGTTCAATCTGGACCTCCTAACAGGTTCAAGCAGCTCCTCTGCAGTTGTAAGCATTCATAAGGATTTAATGAAAAGCAAAACTCTTAGACGTTTAGGCATTAAACTAAAATGTTTGCTAGACGAAGTTAAAAAGCTAGTCAAGTTTAAAATAAATTCATTTATATTTATAGAGTACCACTTCACAGCAACAGTTGTCACTGTTTAAATTGTAAAGACCCTACAACATTAGAGAGAGAACTGCAATGATCAGACGATCCATAACCAGAGGTTTAAACAACTGTTTAACAGGAAGAGACCTCCTTCACAAGAATCAGTCAGGGATGGGGAACACTCTGCCACAGGGGGAAATAGACCAACTTGGCAACCTTTAGCTTATACAATTTCACATCTCATTTATTCATTAAGAAATTAATTCAAGCTTAGCAACCCTTTATAAAGGGTGAGAAACTCATAAACAGCTGTCAACAAATCACGATGAGATGTAATCCTGATACTAGTTTTCAAGAGAAACATTAGATTCCTGGTTTTTATTTTGATATGAGCCAGTTAAAATGTTTGTTTATTGGTGCAGGGATTGGGGAGACTTGGAAGAACAATTTCCAAAACCCACATATTTCATATTGTGATAGCACATACGGCACAAGAGCAAGTTGTTTTTAGATATATGATTGCTGATTTGATATCTTAACTGACACCTTAACACCAAGAGATGTTTTTCACAGCCTCGCAGCCCAAAGGAGTTATTCGTTTTCGTAATCTATTAAAACAACACTTCTTTACGGTTTCCTACAAATGCAAGACCTGCTTAGTCATGTTTTAGTAAGTTAAGGGAATATCTCAGTTATTTCACTTTCGATTCAGGTCGGACTGTGGAAAAGCCACTCCAAACACAAAGCAGACGAAGGCTGTTTCGTCGCTCGCCAGAAGCAAGCCATGCAGAAAAAAATGGCCAACACCAACCTGAAAAGCTTACAGAACATAATCCACGAAATAGAGCTGCTGCGTAGCTCGCAAGATCGGCAGGTGGAGGAAGCCATGCGTTGTAATCAGAGACTGGAGCAGGAACTGTGGAGCTCTAAAGAGACTGTGGCTGCGTTGGAGGACTGCAACAGGGCACTGAAGAGGGAGCAGGTGGCCATGAGAAGGAAGGTGGAGGAGGCCCGGCAGGCGCTGCTCAGCGGACTGGGTAAAGTGAAGGAACTGGAGGCAAAGGCAAATCATGTATCAGCACTGCAGAGACACATCCTTCAGCTGGAATCAGAGCTCCTCTACTACAGGTGAAAACTCTCAGCTTCACATGTAGCATTTAAGTCTGAGCAAACAGCAGAATTTTAATGTTTGGGTTGGAGTATAGAATCTTGTCAAGACTCGATCCTGCACCATGTTGACTGAACTGCTATGGTTTTTATATTAACTACATATTGTAGTGATAGCAGTTGCTTGGAACAGTCAACTTCCTTTCTGACGTACTGTTATTCCCAAACACTAGTTCTATTTTTTACCAGAACGCAGTCTTCAGTCTGTAACAAACATCTTAATGACATTTATTCCTTTATAAAACATTTGTCGCATCTTTAATTTCTCATATCCTGCATTTACATTTTCTTGGTGGCCTTTTTCTTTGTCATTGCTTCATTTCTTGGCAGTCATTAGAACAGGGGAAGCAAAAACACAAGGTCTGAGTTTGCTTCTACAATAGCTAACTGCATTCATGCATACTCCTCATTAGATTTACCTGCACAATGCAGTTTTGCTCATTGTGGTTCCATCACATACAAAACCTTCACAGATTCTTAATAGATGGAAAGAAAAAAACCTCAACCGTGTCTGTAGTCTGTGTCATTTATTTGGAAAAGTTTTCTTTAATGGCAGTCCACTGTTTAAACCCCCCCCCCCCCCCCCCACCAAAAAAAAAAAAAACACACAATGTAATCAAGTTACATCTTGTAAAGTTACATCTTTTTGAAATGACATTAGTGATGAAGAAAATTTGTAGCATAGCTCACAAACTGGCAAGCACATCCACCAGGAGATTGGAAAAGCAGTTTCACCATGGTTGGCGTCACCAATTGGCACAATTGGATTTATTGTGGAGGGTAAACTGATGATTATCATACAAACATAAATATATTTCCAGAAAATCTGCCACAACAAAAATGCATGTCATTTAATGCATTGTTGTTCTGAGCTGGATGGTCAAGATTTAACAGCTGGTCAAATTCTCTTGTTTGTTTTTTTTTAACTAGAAATGACTCAGTGTATCTTTGTACCTTTACATAAAGATGTGGGTTGATACACTAGATGACACTACATGTTTATAGAGAGAGTGCGTAGACTAGACATAAGCCTCTCTGCTAGGTTCAACCAGCTGTTAAACCCCCAACGTAGCAAGTGTCATGAGAAGCAAGGGCTTGTTTTGGCACGTTATTGCATTAGAAAGGCCTTTGTGGCGAGAATCAACCATAACAAATTATAATTCCTCCTACAGTAGGTTGAAATGACTCTATTTACCTCTGGCTTCATGCCTGGAAAGCTCTCCCATGCTATTTATAAAGGCTTGATGTGGCCTTACTATTCCAATTTTCAGTCTTGTTGTGTTTGAGTTTATTGAATGAGGCTTCGTGTGTGGCAGGTCAGTCTTGCCTGAGCTCCGCTACTGTTGGGAACTATTCATTTTGGTGGAAGTAAGGGTGTAATTGCACTTTTAAAGTACAAAGCCTTTGGTTTAATGTTTATCTCTGGGTCTGTTGTCCCCACTGCAACCATGTAATCAAGTCTGCAGGTCTGGCAGATGTCTCTAAATGCTTGTAATGTCTACATAATGCTGCTATTATAGCGTCATGGACAACCAGAGCTGTATGATTAAAGTCTTCACTCCTACCTGCATATATAGGTAAAAACACTTTTAGCAGCCATGGTGCCCTTCCTTCCTTTTTAACCCTAAACACTGCTAATATATGCACACTGTGTTTCAAAGGCTTTTCACTGCCCCTCCATTGATGCCCTAATGGTAAATAATTCAATAACACAAAGGCGAGAGAGAGTTCCATTGAGTAAGACCCTGAACAGACTGACCGTTCTCATCAATCTTTGTTCGCTTCTTTCACTCTGGTCCCACATGAGCAATAGCACATAGGCACCCCCAACCTATGGAACTTAGCAACCAAGCCCCTATTCTCACCAAAAGCCTCAAAGCTTGCTTGCTCACAATATATCCAAGGACACAGTAAGAAGAAACATGTGAGAACTTTCTGGTGCTCTTTTATGTCTTTCATCAAAATGATGTTTCTTTAAAATAAAATCATGATTCTTTCAATTTGCTGTCTCAAATATCACAGATGATATGTTTTGACAGGCAAAATAGGTCTTTGAAATGATTGACTATAACTTTATCCCCACGGCTTATTTCTAAAATGCTGTGACAAGTAATAAGATTAGCTGTGACGCTGCTGGATTTTCAGAGATTCTGCTACAGAGCCGTAGGAAAGGTACAGCAGAAGCAATTTAGAACCAGATAATCACACATCCTTATGACGATGAATCCTTATAGTGTTCACCTTAACTTGACAGGGCAACAACTGATTTTTTTTAGACTGCTTTGAGTTTGAAGAAAGCTGAGAAGATCAGTACTGTTTTCCAGCTTATAAAAATGAGGATATTTGAGGAGATTTTACTATGTGAAGTTCTACTTCTCATAGTAAGATGGGTTTACAGTCTGATCAGCTGAAACGGTAGATCAGCCATATATTGTATAATAAGCAGGAAATTTACCTGAGAAAATGTAAAATACACATCCTTATAAGCATTAATCCACCAATTTTTTTAAAAACGTTTGACCAACTACCAGCTTTCCACAGTCAAAGATAATAAGTAATACTAAATTGTTCCACTAATTCATCAATTCTTCATCCTTGATTGACTCTTCACATTCTTTTTACATACTAATTACACCTGTGTTTATTTACTTTCATCAGAATTTGCTGCCATTCCTTTAGGCAGCATTCTGGAGGAAGTCCTAATAGAGAAATGAGCTAAAATAAATACACTTTTTCAGTAGTTTAACAATTAATTTTTTTGTCATGTCAGTTTTGTTTTTTGGGGGTTTTTCGTTGTTGGGTTTTACAATGACTGTGATTGTTTTTTCCTAGAAAATGGTAGAAATAGACTAATGAATAGTCACTGGCCAGTTATAGATTTAAAACCAATAGGACGTGCTTGATGGCATCTCTTTCAAAACCACTACGTTTATAATGGACCTTATTATAAGTGTGGTAAAATCAAACCAGAAATAGCTGCTTGTTATTATCAGTGATGACAATTACCAAAGAAATCTATTTTCTTTCAGTTTTCTACCAAAAGCCATTAAAAAAATTGCTGTTCTCAAAAATACTTGCGATTATATTAAAGTTACTGTCTAGCTTAGTTAGCTTAGCAAAGGGTAACCAGTGTACACAGAGGGAAATATCTAAAAAAAAATATATAATTTTGTTTTAATATTATAATATAGATACTATTTTAATACAATAAACATATATTAGTACAATAAACATCAACAATGTCGTAAGCTTACCGCTAGCTGTTTAATGCTAACAATCTGTGGGAAACACAGCAACATATTAGCCAATACGTTACATTTTGTTTTGCATGCTATGCTGAGTTTAGTTATCTCTGGGGTAATTTATGCAGTGAATGGTCATGAGAGTGAATACCAGTCTTTCTAATATTTTCCATGGTAACGAAGCCAATACGCATTTCAGAAAAAGTAGCCTTTTCCTTTATTAGGCTTTCTTATAACTTTTCCTTCATGTGTTCTTTTTTTTAGCATTCAGTGATATACAAGGTTCTTTCCGAGAAAAATCCCTTCTTAACTTTCCATCAGTATCCCAGCAGAGGTCCAATGTGCTCATCGTTACGTGGGTGTTGTTGCATAACATGTCTGCCATTACTTTGGATTGAATGCAAGAACAGAGCAGAGGCTGAGATTCAAGTGGGAACCACACCCTCAGGAGGACTTGATCAAGCACATCTCTGGAGAAGTCTTGGTGCAGCTGCAATGATATAAATTTGTTACTTTTGGTTCAGTTTGTGCTCTTTAGTTCCAGGAGTCAAAGCGAGCTTAAATCAGTCACTGCAGTGTGTAGAGCTCTGTGGGCCAGACATACTAGACAATGGGAAGCACAGCGAGAGGAACAAAATGAGATGAGGGGGGGAGGAAAGCTTACCATCTGGAGGAAGAAGCAAACACTCAGCTGTTTGTTCATGAAATCACGGACATCTTTTGCAAGGGACGAAAGCGAGAGGGACAGATGTGTTCATTAGTTTCAAGTCCCAGAGAAAAGACATGAAGCAGAGAGTGCAAATAAGTCATTAAAAGTGAACTTTGGCTGCTTTTTATTCAAAACCTCTTGACTTTTAATATTCCTGTAGATCCAGGTGTCTCACTTTATAAAGTCCAGGGATTTCTAGCGAGCATACCAAGCACATGCGTACTACATGTGCTTGGGTTTAAAGTTTAAAACTCACTCACTTTCATTTGCTGGCTTCTTCTAACCTCAGGCCATCTGAAGCCAGGCCCCAAGGGAGGCATAATCTCCTGGCCCTTTCATGCTCTCTGTATGGTGCCTGAGAGCAGAAAGAGGAGGAGGGTCTAGCATACCATTTATCTGCCTCAGCTCTAGAGCTGCAACATTGTGGGGAGCAGGTGCTGCCATGGCTTTCCTACCCTTTAAATAATGTGGAAAACACACTTGGGGATGTCTGGGACCCGTGGCATTCTGCTGCTGCTATCTCGCTGTAGTTCTTGAGCAGCCTTCAAAGCCCCACGCTGCCAAGTGGACTCATTTTCACGCTGAAGTGCTGCCCTGTTCTCTCTGGTTTGGAGGTATGCTGACATCAGCAGAAAAACATGGCACACAAAATATCTTATAGGCGTGCGCCACCCACCCTCACTGGACTTCTCTCCCTTTAAAACTTCCCTCTGCTTTTAATACCGTCGTTTGTTTGACTTTACAGGTTTCTTTGCACTTTGCTTGCTAAGGAAAGTTTAACCACCCTCTGTAAATGTTACAGCCATTAGTTTTTGGATTAAGTTCTCAGCTAGAGCAAAACAATAATCCGAACCCTAGAAGTGCTTTATTTGTATCCCAGAAACCAGCACATCGTTGGGCAGCCCAAGAGGACTTGATTAATAACCGTCAGCTATGTAAACAAAGCCCCCTCGCCTGTCCCTGTCAAGCTGCAGGGCATCGACAACTGGCAAACTTCAAGTGCAAGCTCAGGTTTACAGTGTGCCCTCAGTTTTAACCTGCAGGGAAAGCGGACTGTCATTGACTGATGACACCTGAAAAAGGGAAACTGCTCTCGTGGGAGTGGAGGCAGGTCGACGATGATGGGGGAGGGGAGGTTGTGTTGATGAAAAGTTCACTTCAGCACCATGCTGTAATAAACACAGGGAGGACTCTGGGTGTCCTGGCTCTAACAACAAACAGCTGGACTACCTCCCACCAGCCGAAAGAATGGCTTTCAGCTTTTGCTGCAGGATGCTATTAATTAGAAAAGTCATGACATAGCACAGTAAAACTCTTCATATGTACATTTAGGTGTGTGTGTGCGCGTGTGTGTGTGTCTTTAGGGATTAATGATAATCAGGGTATATTATATTCCAACAAAATTCATACAGCTAGAGCATTTTTCACTGTCAATATCAAATCAATGATACATGTAGCTCTATAAATGCATTTGTTGCTCCTGGCACATACATGTACTTTATTGAATTTCCCACATTAACATTATGAGCTCGTTCCAGGTCTAAATTTCATTTTGGCTAGAGATCAACCAGAAAGTGCTTTTTTATACACGAGTCTGGTAAAAGAGAGCGAGAAGGAGATGTGAAATTGATCAGCCTCTCTATCGGTCCCACTTGTAGAGTACTTCCTCCAAAATGATAACGTCTGTTTTAAGTTTCCAGCAGATGTACATGACTAAATTCTGCCTTGATTCTCCAGCTGATTTATACCATACCCACAACCTCAGTTTGTTTCTGTTTTCTCCTTTTTTCTTATGAAGTGACAAAAAAGCTATTCTTAAAGGGGATTTTTGTCCTTCTAGAGCAGCTTTGTGTGATTGATAGTTCAAATTAATCCTTATTGTGTTTTACTGGGCCTTGGTACAGACCCTCAATTCATCCTCTGTCTGCAACACACCACTTTCCACTCCATTTAAGCCAACTTTCATTTGACTCGCTGCCTCTTATAAACCTACATTTTGAAAAGCAAGTGGGAGAGGTGTCTTGGTTTGACATGAATGTAGGTGCCATGCACTGTCAGTTTGCACATTTGCTTCCTGCTGTTGGGTACCGGTGCAGTAGTAAATGGTCAGCCTTTTCACTGCCAAGAACATACTGTAGATTAGTTTAGTTATAGTAAACAACAGTAATGCTTTTTGAAATTGTTACTGACCATCACTGCAAATGACTGCCAGCCCAATAATATTTCTTAAGATGAAATAAATATATGAGGTGAAATTAATTTTTCAAACACTGGAATTTCCCCACATGCAATGCTGTTCACACATCTTGAGCACGTTACCACTTATTGTTTTTTATTTTACTAGGAAAATTTTTACTAGCAAAATGCATCAGTATTTGGTATGACCACCTTTATTCATCAACACAGCCTGAACTCTATTAGCAAGCTTTCTTCTAATTTCTGTAGTCTTCAGGAATAGTTCTCCAGACTTCTTGAAGGACACTCAAAGCTCTGTTTTGGCGTTTGACTGTTCTCAAACTGCTGCACTTTTGATGTCTGGCTCTGGGGAGGTCGATCCATCACCATGATGTTCCGTAGTGTGCTCTTCTATCCAGATAGGCTGATGCGGCATTGGTAGTGTGTTGGGGATCACTATCAGAGGGTATTTTAAGGTGGACCAAAATCTGATGGTCTGCTTCTGCATTGATGATTCTATCGATTTTGATAAGGTTCCTAACACCTCTGGCTCAACTGCAGCTCCAAATCGTGACAGTCAAGCTTTATAGATGCCTGTAGACACTCTCTCCTGATCTCCTTCAGACATACTGATGACGATGATTTGAACCAAAAATTCATTCATTCATTACGCTATAAAATTGGTTCCAGCTGATTTTCAGTCCAGTCCTAGTGCAGTTTTGTATACCTCAGCTCTTCTCTTAGTTTCCTAACTGTCACTGAGACCACAGTGAGGCTTCAGTGAACAGTAGATGGATCAACCAAAGGGCCAAATGTGTCTCTCGGTTCCTGTATCAGGTGTTTGTTGCTACTTCTTACAGACAAGACTTTTGGATATTGTTCATCTACTGTAGATATTTTTTGTTTTTTAGTGCTGATGCTTCTTCTTGGCCTTCTACTGTTATCCACACTGGATTCTTATAAGGACACACCATATTGAGAGATTCCAATTTTTCAACTAGCTCTTTGAGAATCACCTTGTTGGTCCAAACCATGTTATTTCTGTCTAACTGTGTTGTCTTTGGCATGTTTTATTGATTCAACTAAAGAAATGGAAACAAATGATGTGTTTTGTGACAGTCCATTAACAGTTTTCTTTTATGAGTAGATACAACACTGATTCATCATTTGACTTTGTTACCTTTTTTATGTTTTAATGATGGACAGATCAGTGGCTTAACAAAACAGAAGTAAAAAAACAAAACACTGTACCTCACCATTTTCAGAGCAATTGACTGAAATCAGTGAAAAACCGTGTCAAAAGAAAAACTCTGAAACAGCTTCAGAAAGTCTGGAGAAGTACTGCTTAAGAAAAAAATCCCAATAAAGTCTGAAGAAATAAAAAAAAAAAAAATGCCTCAACTTTCGCACAGTGCTGTATAATAAAATCTGCAGCATCTTTTTTTCCTTCTCTGCCTCTCAACAAAACAGATTAATAGTTATTTTTCATTTTGGCAGGTCAGACACATCCATGCTGGCAGATTGACAGGAATAATTGCTGATCAAATTTTGACTATGTCTGCTGCATCCCACAGACTAACCACTATCCGGGATGTCTGCCTGGACTCCTTTCAGGTGTCTCTACTCATCCAGTTGGAATTCCCACATTCAGCACTGCCACCACCAAACACTGTCAAAACATGTGATGGGAAGCTTTCTTTAAAAGCCTGAAAAGGCACACATAGATGCAGATGCAAACTAAGTGAAGTAAACAAAAGTTGGGGGAACAGACAAGAGGGACAGACGAACAGTCAGGACACAGCAGACAACCTCAATGTTGGGAAACAAGGCAGTAACCTCCAGAGTTGAAAAATGAAGCTAATGTGGTAGTACTATAGTATATATATATATATATATATTTTTTAGTAACTCAGTTCAGATAGAGTGTAGGGTGTCTCCTTTTATTGACAAATGTCCTCACAAGCAGTTGCAGCAAGCTGCCTGTTAAGCCTTTCCTCCACTAGTATCAGCCTGTTACTATGTTACTTAGTTATTTAAATAGGAGATATTGATGTTGGTGCATCTTATATGGGGCGTTTGTGGATGCAGCCTGCTAGCTGACTATATTAACATCAAAGTCCTGATCCTGCGGCTGTGGCCTACTGTTAGCCTCCCTTTAACCGTTGCCAATTAAAGTGCAATCGGTCACACGAAGCCTGTATTTGAAAAAGCCTTCCACCGTTTTGCTTAAGAGTCCGAGTGTCTCCACAGCAACCAGTTGGATTTTGTGTGTGTTCTTGTCTGTGCTGGTGTGACTACAGCTGCTCCTTTCTTCCAACGTGGCGCCCTCTATAACTTAAACACGACTCTCTGATTGATTGCCTGAAATCTTGCTAAAGTTAACAAGTGACTTCAGTGGTTTCTCTCCAGTGTTGCACAAAGCTAGAGTAATCCACAGATGCAGAGCATAATGTCATCTTACAGCAGGGTTTGCCTTGTGCCAACAGGATATAAGCATGAGTTCTCTGTGACTCTTAAAAAAAATTAATTGTTTTTTCAGAGAGTTAGGCTGCTGAAACTCTTTCCGAGATTTTCTCTCTGCTTTTTTTTTCTTGGGCAAGACATCATCATCTGGAAACACTTATTCTGTGATTTATGAAGGCCCCCTATCGGATTTCCCCCAACACAAAAGAGCAGACAGCAGAAGAAGCCTAGAAAATTCAAACCATTACAGAACGATTGATCCGCCCAAACTCAGCCTCAGTCTTTTTTATTCAGGAGGGAATGTTTGAATGTGATCATGACGTGAGGAAATACATGAAATATACACTAAAGGTCTTACACATCTTCTCCTCTGCAGATCAAAAGAAACGTTGCACTTAAAAGTCTTGCATGCTTTACCTCACATCTTGCAAACTCCTGCTAACTCCTGCACACTTAGAGTGGCTCTCTACCACTGACCCACTTTACTGTAAAAATGCCTTAAAGATACAATGTCTGGCTTCAATTACCCCACCCAGATTTGGCGTACAGCATCACAGGCCTCCATAAAATTATCATGGCGGTTGTAGATGTGGCGTAATACACACTCCCTTGTGTTACATGATATGTTCTCTTTGATGTTGGCAATTGGTTTGGACGGAACTTTTCTCATCTGTGCAAATGTGACGAGCGGTTTTAGCCCCTTTGGCCACTGTCAGCTTACATGCAGCAGCACATGTGACTATATTTGCAAAAAAAAAAAAAAAAATGCTGAACTCGCAGCGCTTTCTTTCAGGTCAGAAGTGTCGAAACTACAACTCCCAGGCAGCACCAGTGCAGAGCTGCAGCTGAGTGTCGGCAGCAGGCCAGGACAGAGATGCTGCCTAGATACCCAGCACGACCGCTGTTCCCCGACAGGATGTGCTGTAACGACTCCAGACAAGAGTAAGACAATATTGAATATTAAAGTACAGAATGTTTTTTCTGATACTAGCCACTCATGTATGAGCTTCAATGCAAGTCTAAGCAAAATAAATACTGAGCTTGCAGGTAAGGTAATACTTACCCCATTTTGAAGTGGTCATCATATTCATTAAATATGCTTATACACGCCTATGTTGTTTTGAGGCAACAAACTACACCACATTTTAATTCACTTGTACTTGTAGCACCAACAGTGTTGGGGAGTAACGGAATACATGTACCGCCGTTACGTATTTAAAATACAAAATATGAGTAACTGTATTCCGTTACAGTTACCGTTTAAAAAGGTGGTATTTAGAATACAGTTACTTTGTTGAAATAAATGGATTACACGGAGGTACTTCCCTGTTTCATATTGTGGCGGGTCAGGACTGTTTGGGTTTTGTTTGACAGCTACGTTCTGTTGTTCCAGGCGGCAGCGTTACGGTTGCCATGGTTACAGGGTGACGCTCTCTCTGCGTGTTTCCTGGGTGAGAGAGGCCTTTTTGTTGTTGTTGTGCTAAGCTAATAGGCAGAATGCTACAGGTATAGCTCTAAAGAATGTAGCATCATAGGCAGTGTAGTCCGTGCTGCAGGGAGAATGGACTGCCATACCCGTTATGTGTCTGTGAGCGCGAGGAGGGAGAAAAAGGAAAAGTACGAGCTGTCATCGCGCAAAAACGGGAGCTGGAAGCATGTAAATATAATAATAATCACTGCAGCCAAGAAGAGTGCCTGACGAGCCCAGTTGTAAGTAAGCTATTAAGACTCAACTGTACACCGTGTTCGTGTTTTCCTCCAAAAACAATAAGTCCCGCTGGAGCAGCCTTTCAACGCCTCTCTCTGTCTCTTGCTGGCAAAGTTGACCCAGACAACAAAGTAAAGCTAGTTTTCGGCTACGAGCTGACACAGAACCCACCGTATTAGTCAGAGGTCCCTTTACTACGGTTCGGAGCCGCGGACCTTCAGTAACAGTAATAAATCACAGCAATAGTACATTCATGTAGTTGTAAACAGCATGATAATATATTAAGTAATCCAAAGTATTCAGAATACGTTACGCTCATTGAGTAACGTAACGGAATACGTTACAGAATACATTTTGGGGCATGTATTCTGTAATCTGTAATGGAATACATTTTAAAAGTAACCTTTCCAACACTGAGCACCAACTATATATTTATACTGGAAGCTTAACTCTACAATATTAGAGAGAGAACCCTCACAGTCTACTGCTGGCAAGTACTTGCTAAGAGTGGGGAGAAAGAACTATCTTTTAACCAGAAAAGGGGGGGGGGGGGGCACAGTACAATTAATTTTTGTTAATGAAGACCTCTGGCTAATACCCTTTGCAATGATGGCAATAACAGTTGGTGATGATGATGATAACAATTATGTACTGTATGTATTGTCCAGTGGAGGAGCAGCTGTTTCGGTCAGTGGAGGGCCAGGCAGCCTCTGACGAAGAAGATGACAAGTGGACTGGAGATCAACAGAGACAAGTGGATGAGGTGAAAAGGATCTTAGCCAGGCTCTCCTGCTGTGGGGAAAGGTATTGCATGTTCATGTTATCATATAATATATCATATATCTGATTGCAGGAATAAATTAGATTATAGAAGTCTTAATCTATTACCTCAGTAAACATTGCTAGTCACTACTTTCTATTCATCATGAATGAATGATTTTCTGTTTGGTTCTATTTAAATTAAACAGACAGTTAAAACATAGTTATATAGTAATTGACAGTAAATGCTCCTCTGGAGTTTTCAGGAAAATCCAACCTTATTCAATCATGGCAATGCTAAAAAAAAAAGGTCCACAATCCAAAAGGTGATGTCACAGTGTCCATGTCCGTCTCTTGTATACAGTTTGTGGGTCAGTCTGACTGACTTTCTTCTATTATATGTTCCTTAATAAGGTGCGAGGACAAGGCATTCAAAAAGTTAATGTCTAGTTTCGGGAGCTCGAGAAGCGAAGAGAGCTGCAGTGCTGTGTTGGAGCTCCTTGAGAGAGTGACCAGGTTGCATAAGCAGCTGGAGCTGAAGGAGAGCCAGGCTGAGATAAACATGGACCAGGTACAAGCCAACTCTGTCATTCTGTGGTGCCACCTGCCCTCTGTTGGATCTATTTCTATGAAAGGTTCTATTATTGATATTGTTCTGCTTGCCTTCAATCCCAAGCCTTTTTGTGGCTCTGCACGGTGTGAAACTCGATTAGAGATGACTGCTAAACGTTCTTCTGAAAGTGGAGGTCTTCATAGGCTAAACCACAGCTAATGCTACAATCCTTCAACTTCCACCTAACCAAACCACCAGGCCGCCCCACACACAGGCACGCCTCCCTCTTTCTGGGTGTGGGTGTGTTTGCAGCTGTTTGCCACTGGAGCCGACCACAGAAACACTCCCCTCTTTGTTGCTCCATGACACTTAAAAAAATATAATGAATTTAAAGCCCTCTCGTCACAGTCGAGTGGTATTTTCACAACACAGGAAGACAGGCAGACGGGGAACCGTGATGTAATGTGTTCCCAGAACATCTCAGCACTCAGAGAGGAAAAGTTCAAACCAAACAAAGTCCTGACAGCGAGGCTTTGTTTATGAGCAGGATGTGTGGGGTGAGACCTTTGTCCTTCAATACACCATGACGTAAAGGTGCACTGCAGGGACTAACATTTCTTACAGAAACCTACAAAAATGAGTTGAATTTTAATGTATTTACAGTTACAGTTGTAGGACACAAGATATGCTGTGGAAGAGAGCCAGAGATTAATAGCAAGTATGATCCAATGCAGAGAAGTGTATTAGCACATAGTGAGTGAGAAAGGTGGCTGGAGAAGAAATGCTAAAGCCTAATCTTGAAAGTAGAGATAGTGTCTGTCTCCTGAATCCAAACTGAAAGCTGGTTCCATAGAAAACTGAATGCTCTGCCTCCCATTCTACTTTTAAATACTGTAAAGTGCTGTAATGGGGTGAAATGGTACTATAAGGTCATTGTTGGACCTGATTATTCAAGACCTTGTATGTGAGGAGCAAGATTTTTAATTCAATTTAACAGGAAGCCAATGAAAGGAAGCCAATACAGGAGAAATCTGCTCTCTCCTTCTAGTCCCTGTCAGTACTCTTGCTGCAGCATTTTGGATTAGCTGAAGGCTTTTCAGTGAGTTTTTTGGACATCCTGATAATAATGAATTGCAGTCGTCCAGCCTGGAAGTAATAAATGCATGAACTAGTTTTTCAGCGTCACTCTGAGACAGGATATTTCTAATTTTAGAGATGTTGCACAAATAGAAGAAAGCAGTCTTACATATTTGTTTAATATGTGCATTGAAGGACATGTCCTGGTCAAAAATGACTCCAAGGTTCCTCACAGTGTTACTGGAGGCCAAGGTAATGCCATCCAGAGTAAGAATCTGGTTAGATACCATATTTCTAAGATTTTCAGGGCCGAGTACAATGACCTCAGTTTGATCTGAATTAAGAAGCAGAAAATCAGAGGTCATCCAGGTCTTTATATCTTTAAGACATTCCTGCAGTTTAACTAATTGGTGTGTGTTATCTGGCTTCATGGATAGATAAAGTTGGGTGTTATCTGCATAGCAGTGAAAATGTATGCTATGTCTTCTGATGATGCTGCCTAAGGGAAGCATGTATAATGTAAACAGAATTGGTCCTAGCACTGAACCCTGTGGAACTCCATAATTAACCTCAGTTCTTTGTTGGTTTTGGACATAATTAATTAAGTACAAAACCAACAAAGAAGTGGTCTCACATCTTGTGTGAAGAGGGAGAGAAGGAGAAAGACATAAACCACTGCAATGCAGTACCAGTAATACCTACAGCATGCTTTAATCGCTCTAATAGGATATTATGGTTAACAGTGTTTAACGCTGATCCAGGTCTAGCAGGATAATTTTGTTTCTGAAGGTGACATGCAAATGTTCTATGCTTGTAAAACTAGCAGCAGCAACAACAACAATAATAGATTTACAGCCTATTTTAACAGTTGTAGATTTCGAGATTATCAATTCAAACAACCTCACAATCAAAGTAAGTGGGAGATGTAGCTACTGTCCCAGGGTTTGAAGTAGGAACCAAATGTCACTTTCAGATGACAAGAATTCACTGAGGCCAAACCTCCAATCAATTAGACTCAGTTGGAGTCCAAGTATCACTGTTAACCGTCAAGCAAATTGTACATTGCTATGAACTGTAAGGTGTTATTGTAAGGTGACACAGAGATTGGGTGGTTTGGCAGCAGTTACCTGACGAATGTTGTGCCAACTATTAAGCATGGAGTTGGTACTGTCATGCTCTGAGTCTGCTTTGTTGCTATTGGCAAACCGAACACTGGATGAAATAATAAAAGAAGAAGAGTAGGTAAGAAGTCTTCAGGCTAATCTCAAACCATCAGGAAGGTGCCTGAAACGTTGACACAGCTGGCATCTCTACAGGACCACAGACACACTGGTTTTGAAATGGTTTTTAAAGACCTGCTTAGGAAAATTTCAAATAAAATAAAACTTGTGCAGCAAATTCCTCTTTACCTTTTTAGTAGAAATTAGTGTAGTATAGCAATTTTCTACATAAAGAATTACTCAAAGAAATTGTTGATAGCCAAACATGGCTATGATACTTTTGATAATGGTAAGTGTCTGCAAACTTTAAACACTTTAAAAGTTCCGAACTTGTTTTTTTTTTCGTGGTTAGGTTGGTATCTTTTCTTTTAACAAACCCAAAGAAAAGTCCAAAACCAACAAAGAAGTGGTCTCACATCTTGTGGATCAAAAGCACTGGAGGTCTACAGACCTAAAATAAAAAGACATAGAATAAAAACAACATAGAATTAAAAGAGACAAATAAACAAAGCAAAACAAAAAGAAAACGAGCAACCACAACTACAAATAACTTTCATGTTCAAAAAGGAGCAGGAAGAAGCATAAGCTTATTTAATCCCACCCTTTTCCACTATCTAGTAATCTATAGACTACAGAAATACCTCCTTGCAATTACAATAATTATAATAATTTTAACTGCAATTTTTCCATTCGTTGTCTTGCCATTGAAAATGCTTTAGATGTTCTTCTAAGATGAACTCACAATGTGATTCTTGATTCTGATGCCAGGAGTAACTGGTTCATGTGCCATGTCTTCCAGATGAAGGACTCCCTGATGCAGGAGCTGCAGCAGAAGGCTGAGGAGACTGAGCTGCTTCAGATGGAGCTGCAGATGCTGGAGACAGAGAGGGTCCGTCTGTCTCTGGTGGAGGAGAAGCTCGTGGACATCCTGCAGCTTCTCCAGCAGCTCAGAGACCTGGTTAGTCACAAGGTTTTGGTTTTTTAATTGTTGAGATAAATTTAGAAAAGACGTTTTGACTTTGTAAGGATATTCAAATATTTTTAAATCATTTTAAGGCAGGAAAATCTTGCAAACAAGCATTCAATCCATCATGTGAACTGAATTTCAAAGTAATGAAAATCATTTGCAGGGTTGATAGTTGAGAGACATCCACTGATGGCGCACTGGAATTACTTTTTTCTGGTCAGATATCAAAGAAAGAAAGCATTTTCCTTGCTACAGGCAAATTCTCCACATGGACATTAACTTGGGAATGTTTTCAAAATAAAAGGCAGCTTTGTGCTGTTGAGGTTTTTATACATTCTTTTGTGTTTGCACTAGCCCTTGTCAAACACATGTGAAAGCTTTGCAGTTACAAGATGCAGTTTTCTCATGAAAGTGGCTGTTAAGCACCTGATTGTCATCTGGCTCGCTGCTGATTTCAGAACGTCTCACGGAGGTCTCTCGGGAAAATCTTGCTCAGCACTCTGGAGTCTTGCAGCGACCCGCAGCACGGTTAGTAGACCTCACAAACCCAATGAAATCAATACAACTCTTGTGAAATGAAACCATGAAAATTTACAGTTACTTGTGGGAGGGAGTTAAATGGAAATAAACTGAATGTCTGTCATGTGACTTCCTCAAAAATATCACATCTGTTCTGTTTTTGACACAGGCAAGGCCCATATTCTGGAGGTGCTCAATGCCCTCTATCATGAACTTACTGCTTGTGAGATTCTGTCTTCTGGTAGACCTTTGGAAAAGACACACAGTCAGCAGTCTCTTGATGCCCTCATCATCTCCTGCTAAACAAGACTGCCTCCTGCTGGCCTCGGAAAATGCAAGCGTCTTTTTGGAGGACACTGAAAGCTCAATAGTTTTGATATATGAAGCTGATTGATGTGTATAGTGTATTATATTATGGCGATTATAAGCCTCTTGCCCTGCATCTATAAAGGGATGTTAATCTAGAATTATTGTAGCAAAGAGCTTTATTACATATAACTGAAATACATGCTCACAGATTTCTTTAAAAGCTTTTATTGCACATAAACTTTCAGGATGCAAAAAAAAAATTGTTTCATTTGAACTTTTTCACAAAAGATACGTAAATGTGAAAATTCAGAAGTGAGTTTAACTTTAACAGGACATAGTGCTCAACCTCTGACATAACCATTCCACATCTGCTTTTTAAGATGAAATAAGCTGAAAAGATGATAGGCTACACAAACTGTAGAGAAATATGCAATCTACAGTGTATTTTACCATCTCAGGAGACCACACATGCTTTTATTTTGCAGCCCTTAGGATGCCTCCGCGTTGGGAGATAATGTGGGATCATTAGCCACTTTGTATCTAACTGTGTTGACATGGTCATCTGTGACTATTAAGCAATAAATAAAAATTTGGATAGAAAATGTATTTCTGTTCAACTTACTCAAGTTCCTCTTACTCACTTTTTGAACACAACACAGTCTTCATCAGCATTACTAACCACCTGACAAATTGTACAGAGCTAATGGCACTGGCTGTCTTCTAGCTGCTGACAACACATACTTATCCTGCCACATCTTAAAGCATGAGCGCACTATTTAATCTGGAATTCACCATCTTTGCCTCTTCTACTGAAATCATTTTAAATATTTCTTGTAACATCAACTATTAGTAGCCTACATGCAACCATAGACTATATAACAAAAACAAGCTATCAACAACTTATTTTGGCAAACTTTATTTTCTAAGAAGTAAATAATACTCACTATACCACTTTTGATTAAAAGGGAATAAGATTTTTCATTCAGGCTCATATTTATTGTGCTCTCAAATAACAGTGATGCACAAGTTAACTGTTGAGTATGAGAACAATATTTGGTGAATAAAATGCACTCTGCTAAAATTTTTTACATTTCACTATTTAAAGGATTTTGTAGCCAACTCTGAAACTAACCAACAACCTGGTCAGTGACATAATTTTTAATGCAGTTTAAAAAAACAACTGGAAGGTCAACAGAAATGAACCAACTAGAGGTGGGCGGATCGATCCAAATATGGATAGTATGGATAACAACTCTAGCATTGGTATCGGATCGATACTAGCACGATTGGATCAATACTTTGCTTTTTAAGTTCAGTATGTAGCCCGCTGAACTGTGTTAATTATTTCTCTGGAAAGAAATAATCCTCAAACATGCACTATGAAAAATGTCCGAACATTTTTGGGTGCTTTAGAGACAGAACATTTAAACATTTACAGAACATGTTACATTTCAGGTCTCCAAAAACCCAGTTTCAAAACACATGAAAAGCTGTTGAAATTTCCAGGCAAGTATATACACGTTAAATGACAAGATATAGTGTTCAAATAGTATCAATTAACAACTTCAGGTTTTTTATTTCTATATGACAATTTTTGGTAATTAAACAATAAGAACAAGTAGTCATGTAATGATTACATTGTAATCACAGTCCCTTCTGTGCATCCTCCGACATGCCAAAAAGGGAGGCTGTAAAAACAACAAAACCAATAAATATGAGTAAAGTAACAAAATAACTCACCTTATAAACACAAGGATTTAGGATCCTATTGCATCTGCTGTTATTTTCAATCAATTCATCCAAAAAAATAAAATAAATACATAAATAAATAATAGATGTGCTTACAGTCTGAGGAGATTGTCTCCAACACCACAGATCACACTCACAACACTGTCCAGTGATGCTGCATCTCCCTGCAAACGATCATCTCCTCCTCTCTCAGGCGCCTCACAGCCATCACCTTCTCGAAGACCTTTCTCTTTGTCCGGAGGTCTGCAGCAGCTACAGTTTATCAACATCAGAAGGGAAAACATAATAGCATATTATCATTCAAGAACAGAACATCCAACTGCTGCTCAGATACTGGGAATTTGTTTAAACAGGATACATTTGAAATATTTATAAATGAAGAGCTTACATTCACTTGTGCTCTGCCAGGGCCAAATGTCGGTCTGGATGAGGGCATCACTGGACACAATTTGCTTTGTTGGTTCAGCAAGCTTGGTTCTTCTCATCTAAGATGACCTTGTGAATTCTTTGTCGCCTCTTGTTGCTATCTGTAAATAATCATAAAAAAGGCACGCCTTCACATAATGTATATATTTAGATTAGAATCCACACTCTTCAATTTGTTTGTAGAACATGCATCACATCCAGCTAAAACAAACCTGGATAAGATTTTATTCTGTTTACAAACTGCAAAAGTATCAAACGGCCCATTTCAAAGAAACAGGGACATACCACTTTGTCTTTGTTTGTAAAGATTTTGTTTGCACTCTGATGATGGCGACAAGCTCCTCTATTCGTGCCTGCAACGCTCCAAGGCTGCCATCGGTTTGATCAGTTTCTAAGTGAGAGGAATATTAATAAGAATACAGGATGAGTATAATACATAAAACTGATCACTCACATTCAGCAATCAGTCTTTAAAGCAGAATTTCCAGAGCTAGACTTTCCCTTTAAGGGAGACGGTACTTTTCACACAAATGTCATAAGTGTATTGTTTCATTTAAGTGGCTGAGACATAACTCCATGTGCCTTTCCAAGAATACTGTAGAAAAGCTGTACTATGTGTGCTATATAGGGTTTGAAATTATCACCAACCAAATGCAGGAAATCTAAACTACTATAACACACACAAAGTTAACAACGCAGTGCATGCTGTACAGTGTAGCGAGCAATGCTCAGACCTCTACATTGGAGAGACCAAACAGCCACTTCATAAGCACATGGCACAACATAGAAGAGCCAAATCCAGGGGCCAAGACTCGGCTGTCCATCTGCACCTAAAGGACAAAGGTCACTCTTTTGAGGATGCCAACGTTCACATTTTGGACAGAGAAGACAGATGGTCTTAAAGAGGAGTGAAAGAAGCCATTTATGTCCACTGTGAATGACCATCTTTGAACAGAGGCGGTGGCTTACGATACCAACTGTCTGCCATCTTTAACCCAGTTTTGAGATCCTTCCCAGACGCCTTAAAGCCCACTCACATCCTGGGCCATCTGACTTCAATAAATAACATAATACGGTGGGGCTAGGTTTCACAATGGGTTCACCCAAAACCTTGGCTGATTGGGACCTACAACCGTTTTCACATCTTGTCTCATGTGATAGAGGATGAATAGGGGGTCCATGTCCCTCTTGCGGGGACACTCCCATAGTCTACAAATAATAATTAATCAGCAGGAGACTAAGTGGAATCTCACACACAGACACATTAGGACCACATTAGGCCACAGCAGGTGCAGCTCACCATTGAGAGGCAGCTGGCATTGAGAGGTTATAACAGCCTGTAGGAAGGATAAGTTTAAGTTAATAAATTAAGTAACAGGTTAAGGTCAACAGCACCTAAGCCACCAAGGAGCCCACAAGTATGTATGCCTTTGACCAGTACCAAGCAACATATTTTGACCTAGTTTTATCTTTTTTTTTCATGTTGTTTTCAAATCAATTCAATTCAATTTTATTTATATAGCGCCAAATCACAACAAAAGTCGCCTCAAGGCGCTTCAAAGATACAGAGAAAAACCCAACAATCATATGACCCCCTATTAGCAAGCACTTTGGTGACAGTGGGAAGGAAAAACTCCCTTTTAACAGGAAGAAACCTCCGGCAGAACCAGGCTCAGGGAGGGGCGGGGCCATCTGCTGCGACCGGTTGGGGTGAGAGAAGGAAGACAGGATAAAGACATGCTGTGGAAGAGAGACAGAGGTTAATAACAGATATGATTCAATGCAGAGAGGTCTGTTAACACATAGTGAGTGAGAAAGGCGACTGGAAAGGAAAAACTCAATGCATCATGGGAATCCCCCGGCAGCCTACGTCTATTGCAGCATAACTAAGGGAGGATTCAGGGTCACCTGGTCCAGCCCTAACTATATGCTTTAGCAAAAAGGAAAGTTTGAAGCCTAATCTTGAAAGTAGAGATAGTGTCTGTCTCCTGAATCCAAACTGGAAGCTGGTTCCACAGAAGAGGGGCCTGAAAACTGAAGGCTCTGCCTCCCATTCTAATTTTAAATACTCTAGGAACAACAAGTAGGCCTGCAGAGCGAGAGCGAAGTGCTCTAATAGGGTGATATGGTACTACAAGGTCATTAAGATAAGATGGGGCCTGATTATTTAAGACCTTGTATGTGAGGAGCAGGATTTTGAATTCAATTCTGGATTTAACAGGAAGCCAATGAAGGGAAGCCAAAACAGGAGAAATCTGCTCTCTCTTTCTAGTCCCTGTCAGGACTCTTGCTGCAGCATTTTGGATTAACTGAAGGCTTTTCAGTGAGTTTTTTGGACATCCTGATAATAATGAATTGCAGTCGTCCAGCCTGGAAGTAATAAATGCATGAACTAGTTTTTCAGCGTCACTCTGAGACAGGATATTTCTAATTTTAGAGATGTTGCACAAATGGAAGAAAGCAGTCTTACATATTTGTTTAATATGTGCGTTGAAGGACATATCTGTTATTATTGACTTGACAGATATTGATTATAAGACATCTGTAGCCTTCATGCGCTGCATTATCATGAGACATATACTGTGGGCCAAGGGTAATTCCAAACAAGATAGCAATGCACAATATGCACTAAAACCTGTAAACACATCTATTGTGTAAGTATTGTGTGACAAAAGGGCCACTTACCATTTATGGCTACAAGAGCCACACTCAAAAAAATGAAATTGGGTGGTTGTTACATGCACAAGATCCAAACTTGTAATTTGAACTAAATAATTCCATGTTTCTATGGTGAACGTAATTAAATCATGTAGCATCTGCATGAAATTCAGCAACTTAATTTGTTCTTGTTGAGATGACATCATACAATCTAGTAAGAGTGGTTAGTTGCCTGGATCCAGCCACTCTTACTGGAACATGGAATTATTTAGGCTGCAAAAACCCTCCTGTTACTGCCTCTCTGTTGTGCAGGACAAAGCGTGTGTGAACTGCAATATCACAGTGGGCACAAAGGAATGGAAGAGGCAGTCAGTCCAGGCACCTCACAACAACTTGTTTGCCACACTGACACACACTGTGTGGCTGTGGAGCCAGAGGAGCTAACATATTGTCAATAAGACAAGGCCTGGTCTCTTTCTACTTTTGCAAGGACACCATGTTTCTGATTTCCCACTGAGTAACAGCCAACTCAGACGACGTCTCACAAGTCACAGCTGCATCCTCTTCTCCATCTTTCAACAACTGAAGGAGTTGCTGATGAAACAACTCAGTTCCAGGCACTAACAGAAAAAAACATTAAGAAATAAAGAAACTGCCACAAAGTGAACTAAATACTCTAGGCAGTATGGTTTAGGTTGGAACAATGACCTTGTCCAGCTATGCCGTGGCTTTGGTGAGAGAAGCTTTGGTGCAGAAAATGATGAGTGAGTAAGATAACCAAATCAGTACCTAAAACTGAAGCTCCTTGAATGAGTTACTTCAATATGACAGAGTGAAATGTCACTTTGATGCACCAACAGAAAACATGGTTCAGGTAACCTGCATACCTGCACTTTAAAGAAACTGGAGAACCTGAAGGACACATGAACACTTCGAGTGATCCACAGCTATGACATGTGCACAGAAATCTGCAGGAACTCCACATTTAAACATGTTCAGTTGCTTCATTCAACAACCTGTCTTTAGATGAGTGACTGTGACAGCATAAGACCTTTTTCTCACCTTCCTTTTTACCCCAAACCTGGAAGCACACACGACACAGGAAATATAATCAGATCTCTGACAGTGAAGACGAATAAAAGGTCTCGACTTAGCTCTGCTAATAATGACACAGAGAAACAAAAATGTACATGTGTAAGTGCAGATTATTTATACACTTATTCACAAAAAAGATTACATTTGTTCATTTTTCATTCAACAGTTCACTAAACTCTGTTTGATTTGCTCAGCAGTGTTGGCTACATAAAAATGCACAATAAAGCAAAACTGGAGAAACCAATAGACATTTTTAATCCTTCTCTTATATATGTTCTCATTTTATTTTTATCTATAAACTGAAGAACAAAGAAACAGAAGATCTTATCTCTCAGTCTCTTTTCTTCTTGAGTTTCTAACAAAAAAAATTATTGTTTTGCTGTAATTACACTGTAACATTACTTTTTCATTGTGAATTTCAGCCTCCTTTTTCACATTTCTGCTGTTATTCTTATGCAATCAGACTGTCACAGATTTCATGTTCCTCATTTGTTACCAGCTAGAGTTGGTATTAATTAATTAGGTTGGTTCTCAGGAAGATATGATGTTAAATCCTTACCTCCCTGCTTTATATTTTGCTGCATATTTTGTATACAGCACCTCCTTCTGAGCGAAAAGGGATTGTTACAACAACGAATCCAGAAAGAAAAAATCCTAAAACAATAGAGGCAATATCCGGCCGATTTATTTATGTCCTCTTTTATGGACATTTGTTTTTGTTCTAGGGAGGACATAGGAAAAAAATTGAAAGATTCTATGGGCTCAAATATTTATGACCACAATTTGAGCCCATATCGAATCAGTATCGTCGATACCACTCTGAATTTAGCTGGTACCGGATCGGAAAGGAAAACAGTGGTATGCACATCACTAGAAACAACGGCCTGGAAACAACTTACGAGTTCTCGTGGTCTCGCGGGATTTCCCAGCGTTGCCTAGCGACGTGACTCTCAATCGGTTCCGCGAGGGCTTTTCTGGCTTTCAGAAGTATTAATGTTTTCTGGAAGTGTTTGTTATGCGCGGAGACACTCTTCAGTTTTCAAGTCTGCTGGCATGTTATTATTTTTTTTAAGTGACATCTAAAAATGTCTTTTGTAGTTGCTCAGTCCCATTTCATTTTCGGTGTACGGACTGGTGTGAGGAACAATTTGTGTTTCTTTGACGAGCAAACCGTCGTCTTCCCCAGCGGAAACAGCTGCGTGTGTTTCAACACCGTCCAACGATGGCAGCGGTTCATTTCAGGTGCGTCTAAGTCATAACTAACTAACATAAGTAACTAAATTTCTACCCTGGTGGTGCTCTTGATATATAATACAAGTACGAAAGTTGTTTTTTTTTAGTATTTAACAGCATTTATTTCTGTTGGTGTCGTCTCTCCAGGCTCAGAGAGAAGTCAGGGAATGCGTGCTATGACCATCAGCTCCAACAGACGCTACCTGGCAGTGTCAGATTATGGAGAGAGGGCCACCGTCACTGTGTTTGACCTGCAGCATGAGCAGGGCAGAAAGAGAAAGGTTTTGAGTGCAGGAGACATGTCTGTTCAAGAGTTTATCTGCATTGCTTTCTCTCCTGATTCCAAGTACCTGATAGGCCTGACAGGGAGCCCTGAGTGGATGCTGATCCTCTGGCTTTGGGAGAAACACAAACTCCTGGCAACACTGAAGACAACAAACACAAATAATCCTGTCACCCAGGTGAGTCATCTGTGCTGCATCAGTGAAGCTTGTATAAATGCAGGCATACACATGCTGAACACATTATTATTATAGTAACTGTTTCTCATCAGGTCAGCTTCAACCCTTACAACAACACACAGCTCTGTGTGAGCGGAACCGGTGTTTTCAAGCTGTTCCGCTACTCAGAGGGGGCCCTGAAACCAAGCAGTGTTGCAAAGGTTGAGTCCATCAATTTCCTGTGCCACACCTGGATGTCAGAGCACAGGGTGATCGCTGGCACAGACACTGGCAGGCTGCTGGTGTTTGAGTCTGGAGACCTGCGAAGAGAGATCAGCATGACTTGTGTGCAGGGCCAGCCTGCCAGGTGAGAAAGCTGGACCACATGAACTGGTGCTATTTTACATGAAGCAGCCTCTGTAACTCACCTCCACCCCATGCTGTTCCTGCCATTTTTGACCCAATCAGGGTCAAGTCCATAATCATAATGGTGAATAATCTGACCTCAAAACCAACTAATTTTATTGAATTCTGTCGGTTGTACCCCCAAAAATATCTAGCATAGAGCTTTTCATGGCTACCAAAAGCACCTGCTAATCTGGGCAAATATAAATGATTCCTGGTGTCTAACTTCATTGTTGTCCAACAAATACACGCCGATGGATTAAATAAAGACTTTAAATGTCTGAGGAGCTAGTATCACTCATAACATGTGGCAATGATTAAAAAAAAGTAGTGGAAAAATTGGCAGACATGTTGAAACATGGAACGGAAATGCGTATAACAAATGATAACCAGCTGATCTCAGACCAGATGAATGGGTTCACTGTGGTCACTGCAGCGTTCCATCTTTGATGAGTGATGTTCTTGCTTATAACCGCTTCACTCTGTACAGGCAGGTGGAGGTAAAGAAGATCAAAGATGCTAATGTGAATGAAGGTCCCTCTGTCCCTTCCATCACAGCAATCCTGTCCTACTCCAAAGGCTTTGCATGCTCTAGAGGTCCTGGCACCGTTTTTCTGTTTGTGCAGACAGATGAGAATGGTTACAGAAAGGCCAGGGAGATAAAGGTAAATGTTCAAGCTTTATTTCAGAAAAGGTGGAAAGTGTAGTCTTTGTGTGCACATGGGTATGCTTGTGTCAGATCCCTCTAGATGCATACTGCAGCGGTGTGACCTTGGCAGAATACCAGCAGATTGACACCATATGCATCAGTCCAGCAGAGGAGACTTTGGCCATCAGCACAAACCGAGGACAGCTGTACAGTGTCAGCCTGTCCTCTGTGGACATGAACAAGGTGCTCTACAGTTACACCTACCAGCACCACCAATGACGGGGTTCATCATTTGTATAAGTGAAATTACTGCTTCAACTGTCCTAGCTGGTATTTTATTTTCTTCCACATGCCCCCATCAATTCAGATTATGTAGAGCTGTTTGCTACATCCATTCTCACACTGACCTCTTCTGTACTTGAAACATTACTATAGTAGCTGGTCGGCAGTCAGAAATACATACATATTATTTTGCTGTTTTACTTTTTCTTCTATGTATGATCTCACTTCCTCTTCTTTTCTTTTGGTGGACCAATTGTGCTCATTTCCAGTTGGATATTTTTAACAGTCTCTGTATGCTGTAGCAAAGAAAACAGTAGCGAAGTCTTGTGAATGAAAAGAAAAAAGGTCAATCCAAAAAACATGAAAAACAGTTCAAATAATCCAGCAAAAAAATAATTTTGTCTTTATTTGCAGCTCCATATTTATATTCACGGACTTTGTTAGAGTAGTTGTCTTATACTAGGCCTCGGTACATCCCCTCGGTTAATTCTTTTATCTGAAACAAGCTTCTTTGCCTTTAAGTTAGTTCTCTAAGGTAACCTTTTTACAGATATTCTCTCTCTTTGACATCATCTAGAGTAGATGTGGCCCACATGAGGTCAGTGGTAGATTAGCATTTAAATGTAAAGACATTGCACACTTTGATAAACTCCCCATCAGAATTGAGTCGAGATTATAGGCTGAACTCAGTTCTGATGTAGCATGGCCCTCCACAACAGTGCCAGTTTCTCATGTGGCCCCTTGAAAAGTTAATTGCCCATCCATTCTCTAGAGAAAAAGGGTAAAAAAAATATTTATTTTATTATATTATTAAAATATCACGTTTTCTCTTTCTCTTCCTTCATCATCTTCTTTCTGTTGTCTAACAGCATGCCACTTGTTTAAGGCATCAGAGTTCTCTTTAGATGTTTAAAGTTGATGTTATCTTTGCAACTCCATTAGGAGGATAAACTACACTTTGAGTTCCTGTCCCAGTCCTTCCACTCCAGCTCCATCACTGGTTTGTCCATCTGCATACGCAAGCCCCTCGTAGCCACCTGCTCTCTGGACCGCTCTGTCCGCATCTGGAACTACGAGACAAAGTAAAACACATACACACAATTCCTTTTATAGATATCAATCAGTTTTCGTCAGGTTGATACAATATAGAACTGCATAACAAAATGACATGTCATGTTTCTGAGCTCTTGCTGTTCTCTCTGTTTTGTCACTAGAGTGTTGGAGCTGTGCAAGGAGTTCCAGGAGGAGGCGTACAGTGTGGCACTACATCCCACAGGCCTCTTCATCCTTGTGGGGTTTTCAGACAGACTCAGGCTGATGAACCTGCTTATTGATGACATCCACACCTTCAAGGAGTTCACTGTGCGCAGCTGTAGAGAGGTAGAGGTTGCTTTGCATTTGTGTTTGCAGTAAATCTGAACAGCCAATATTACTAAATTCAAGGGTGAAATGATTGGTCTTTACCCCCTTCTGTTGTGTCTCATCCAGCTGTGTTCTGTAAATCCTTAAATACTGAATCCTGGGTTAACGTTTTCAGCATTTACTGCGATATCTGATAGTTCATCTTAAAGTGGAGAATTATCACATTTTCCACTCAAAACGTTTGTGCTTGGACTCTGTCTTTGTCTCCTTCTCTTTTCAGTGTGCTTTTAGCAACGGTGGCCACATGTTTGCAGCTGTCAATGGAAACATCATTCAAATCTATTCTGTCACCTCTTTTGAAAATATCCTTAATCTGAAGGGCCACAATGGAAAGGTGAGTCAGCTGGAGTTTGTGTTGCAGAGGAGTCCCACTGCTTATTTGTCATTCTTATTTACTGGTATTTCAATTAACAGGTGTGTCGGATTGAATGGAGCCTGGACGACAGCCGGGTCGTGTCTTGTGGGGTGGATGGGGCAGTGTACGAGTGGAACACGCAGAGTGGCAAGCGGGAGTCAGAAAGCGTCCTAAAGTCCTGCAGTTATACAGGTGTGGCCTTCTCCTCAGACTGTAAGACCATCCTGGCTGTGGGAACAGACCTCACTCTGAAGGAGATCCAAGACTGTCAGGTTAGCAAGCACAGCTGACTCCTGGATTTGTTCTTTTAAGTTGCTGCAAATCAACAAAACATCTCAAGCAGCAGCAATGTTGTTGTTGTTTTTTTCTTTTTAAATGGGTTTATTGTTGTATCCTATCCACAGGTACTGAGGGAGGTTCCAGCTGATGAGACAGCTCACACTGCTCTCGCAGTGTCCCATTCTGGTAGAGTGGTCTTCAGCGGGACCTCCAGTGGGACTGTAAGGGCCATTAAATACCCATTACCTATCCAGAAGGAATGGATGACTTACCAGGCTCACTCTGGGCCTGTCACTAAGGTGAGCAGAAGCACTGATTTGCTCATTAAACTGATCACAATACTTTATTGATCCCTAGGGGAAATTATGTGTGTTAATGTGATGTGAGATTGATATACACACAATCTCACACCGTGTATGAAAAAATCGATTGACTATGATGCTGATCATTAAGAAGCAAAGAGTCCACCCACTAAAACATGTGTGTCCTCAGATGGCGATCACGTATGATGATCAGTTCCTGCTGACAGTGTCTGAAGACGGCTGTCTGCTGATTTGGAAAATCATCGATAAGGAGGGCAGAGGTCTAAAGAGCAACAAACACATCGTCCACACAGAAGAGATCCTTGTCACCAGGTCAGACCTGGAGGAGAAGGTGAGTAAGTGCATAGTGTGACACCCCCCTGTTGGTCTTGTTCCTAAAGCATTGTAAGTTCTTTATCCTGGACCATCAGTGCAAGTGGTGAGTTATGTGTTTGTAATGTTATAGCTTTGGAACATCACTCAGCGCAACACTCAGTGCATCATGGGAAGTCTCCAGCAGCCTAGGCCTATTTCCAGCCCTAACTATATGTATCCTATGTATGTGTATATGTATATTTCATCTAAAAGAAAAGTTTTAAGCCTGATCGTAAAAGTAGACAGGGTCTCTGAAAGCTGAAGCCTCTGCCCCCCAGTCTACTTCTCCTTCCTAGAAGGAACAATCCTTAGTGCTGTACTGCATGTGAGGTTTTTTTGCCAGATGAAGCCTCCCCATACATGGCTAGCATGCATCCATCCATGCATACTTACATACACACACGTAGATACAGAGGTGACAAAAGTACGGATATTTCGTACTTAAGTACAGATACTAGTATCAAAAAAGCCTGTTTTAAAAATGTGAGGAGTAGAATGTAAAGATATTTGATTAAGATGTAGGGAGTAAAAGTAAACAGCTGTCAGAAAAATACCTACTGAAGTAAAGTATAGATATCTGAAAATTCTTTTCAACTACAGTAACAAAGTATTTGTACTTTGTTACTTCCCAGCTCTGTACATACGGCCATTTTCGGCTTCTTATGCTGCCCCAGCAACCAGGACCAAGCTAAGGTCCTGGTTGCTGGGGCAGCATCTCAGCAGAGACCTCACTCTCACCACTAATCCTGGTCTTTCGGGGACCTTGAGGTGTTCCCAAACCAGATGTAACTTCTCCAGCATCTCTCTCCAGCCTTTCTCTCTTTAGTACATGCCTGAAACACCTCGTTTAGGAGGCCTCCTGGTCAGATGCCTGAACCACCGGAGCTCACTCCTTTTGATGCGATGAAGTAGTGGCTCTACTTTGACTTCCTCCTACATGAACAGGCTCCTCACCAAGCCTTTGGAGGAAGCTCATTTGCACTGCTTGTATCCATGGTCTTCACCCACTACACACAACTCGTGGCTGTAGGTCAGGGTGGGAATGTAGGTGAGCCAGTAAATCGATAGCCTCGCTTTCACACGAAGCAGAGTCTGGGGTTCACATTACTGCAGACGCTACAGCAATCTGTTCTTTCCAAGTAGTGTGAGGTACACTTCATGTGTTTATGTGTCTGCTTTAAGTTATTTATGTACGACACTTTAGAAGAAAGCTAAAAGAATTGCAACAAGGTGACAACTGTCATGTTATGGTTAAAAGAAGAATGTATGTTCCTGCGTCTACTTTCAGACCCAGCACATGCTGGAGATGAAGATGCGGCTGGAGGAGCTGCAGATGGAGAATGAGTACCAGCTCCGCCTGAAGGACATGAACTACAACGAGAAGCTCAGAGAGCTGTCTGACAACTTTGTCCAGCAGATAGAATCTCTGAAAACATCCCAACAGGTGTGCCTCTGTTACACGAGAGCTCAGCTTCACATAGATTTACAACTTAAAGGTCAAAATGTCTTCCCAAGACTAGCAATCATCAGTGGGTGACTTTTGACGTTGATCGATTGAGTCAGTAGCTGCTGCCCTTGATGAATCAGGTATCCTGCTTTTACTGCAGGCCATGAAGACAGAGATGGAAAAGCAGGAATGTGAGAATCAGCAGAATTCTGCAGAGCTTATTATGAAGCATTCGAAAGAACTGAAGGATTTAGGTAACAGGAGAACAGGATCAGCACAATCTGTTATCTTTATTTTTGTAAGTGTTTGTAAGTGTTTGGTGTTCATACTCTTTTAATCACACACAGAGCTATCATACAGCCAGAAGCTGATTGTGGAGCACGAGAAGTACCAGGATCTTCAGCAAAAACATCAAAGGATGCAGGAAGACTATGAGAAGCAGCTCAGGTCTGCAGAGGACAGAAAAATCCAAGCGGTGGAGGAGCTCACAAAGATGTACGAGGCCAAGCTACAGGAGAAGGCCGAGCTCCTCGCTCAGGTCAGTAATAAGGAGCAGGAAGAGGAGGTGGTGGTAAGTTAAATGGTGCAGCAGTTGAATGAAACCGGTAATCTTTCGTTCAGTGTCAGGAGGACACCGAACAGAAGATTAGTGTTTTTAAAGCAATCATGAAGCAGGCCGAAGAGGACGAGGAGAGGAAGATTCTCGAGATCCAGACCAATTATGAGGAGAAAATGAAAACTGAGAAACAGACCAATACAAATCTGAAGGGAAAAAATAGCATCATGGCACAAAAGGTGAACGAAGCTTCTGTTATTCACTGAATGTTTGGTTCTGTTGCAGAGCACCAGCTCTGTCTCCCGTCTGTCTGCTCACATCAGCTGCTGTTCTGTGTGTCTCCTCTTTGGTTGGTTGGACGCTGGTGTGTTCACAGTTCATCAGTCTACAGAAGCAGATTGATGACAGGAGCGCTGATATAAACAAGCTGAAGCAAGAGCGGCAGAGGCTGCTTGGGCTGATCCGCTCCCTGGAGAGTGACATCGAAGACCTGAAGAGGCAGATCTCTGGACATGAAAAGACCAGTCAGGACAAGGTGACCGAGATCAGAGCTGTCATTTCCCTGTCAACCAAACGTCCACTTAGCAGAATTTTAAACAGTTTTACATTTTGAAGCCTCGACATATGGAGTCAGAAGTGACGACAGTTATCATTTAACACTAGCTTTAACTCTATAAAGCATAAAGTGACATTTTAATGATGAGTTTTGACACCCAGCTGATAGAAACAAATAAGATTTGGGGACTTCTCGCCCCCCGCTTCCTGCTCTTTGTTGTGCTCAGTGCTCACTTATTTGTTCCTCAAGTTTTTCTGCTTCTTTGTACATTCCTTCATGACCACCCTGATAGCTTCACAGATCTCCCTCCAGGAATCTGCTGACATTTATAGGTCATTATAGATGAGATGATGATTGCGTTGAAAAATAGGCAGAAATACACAGGACGAACAGGCCAGTCACAGCAGCTGTGGGCTGCGTTGATATGTCTTCTGGTTCTACAAAGGAGCACGTCAGGGTATGTTGTAGGTTTGTTGCAGTTGTGATGCAGGTGCAGTGTAGATTTCTCAGCGAAGCTTAAGTGCCGTGTTACTGTGCGTACATTTATTGGAATATGAGCATATTATAAGCATATAAGTATAATGTAAGCATATTTTATAGCGCTGGGTTACTGAAAGACAGACAAGTTTTCCTACATGCACTTCAACTCTGAGCTCTTCTCTACATTAGCTGTAAAATTGTTCTGTCTAATTCAGTTTGACTACGTGACATATGGAGACTGATCTGGACCAGATTCTCTTGACATTGTTCAGAATTCATGTACGAAAACCTTTGAACTCTAAAACCGTTCAACCTGTTCTTGTTCTCACAGGATCACATTATCTCGTGCTTGAAGAGAAAGAATCAGGAACTGGAGAAGTTAAAGTTTGTTCTTGAATTCCAGCTGAATGAGTTAAAGCAGAAAACTGAGCCTCTGCAACATGACGTCAGTGTGAAGAAGGAGCGGATCAGTCAGGTATGTGAAAGATGAAACAGCTTAGCACTGTGTTAACGCATGGTTAGAAAACATATGTGGAGACTGTTGAATACGTAAATGTAGATGATTCATAAGGGTTCCTGTACATTTTCTTGCCATTTGAATAGTGTTGAGTTAAAAAGTTAGACAGAAATAAAGTTTGCTTGTTTTAATTGATCTGATAGGACTGCATTAGCAGTCAAACAGTGTCAACACTACCAGTTACAGTGTCGTGCTATTTCTCGTGTTCGGCAGCTGGAGGAAGATCTGATACAAACCGACAAGAGCAATGCTCAGCTGAAGCTCACCGTCTCTGAGCTGAAGCTCAAACTGAAGACCAGAGACAAAGAGATGTGCAAAGAGAGTCAGAAGGTCAGTAAACAAAGAACGCTTCTTTTTTAAAGTAAAGAGGCAAAACTACATCATCTGTGTCATTGTGCAAATAATTGTGGACCTAACTCTTTTGAGAAAGAAGTGGCATTCAGAGAATCTTGAATTGAAGTCTAATGGAGAAATCTGCAAAGAAAACCTTTTAAACCCACTGGGCCAGAAACAAAATCAGCAACTCTTTTTTTAATCAGATTTGAGGTACTGCTAACATTACTGCCAAGTGGCAAGATTAGGTCCTAGAAGGACTTTGGCTCCACCCAAAAGCTCTTGCTTACAAGTGGCAGCCAATCAGAGGAATTGTAGGGTGGCGGAAACTAAAACCTGTTTCAGACACAAGGTGAACAGCTGCATGAAGGCCAAGTATAAGGTAAATGATGATTGTTTTTAACTGTGAATCTACTGGGTTACATGTACTGTAGTAAAATCGAGGAATAAAAATATGAAGCTGGAAGTGAGCAGAATAGATCCTCTTTAAGCTTTGAGGATAAAAGTGTAATAAAAATCATTTTTAATATAAGAATGGGCTTCTCTTGTTTTTTGTCGTCAGGTCAAAGATTTGGAGACGCATCTCCAGCGATTGAAATCAGACCTGCACAACTGTGTCGGCTTCATCCAGGAGCCTAAAACCCTGAAGAACAACATACAGATGATATACGCTCGATATGTCCAGCAGACTGAAAGGGTAAGTGTGCTAAGAAATACCACAAGAGCTGCCTGGATGCAGGGAGGGCTTGAAATCAAACTGTCAAGTGTATGTCCTGTTTGGAAGGTGGAGAGAACCAATGCAGATGATACTGTTCAGAAGGCGCTGCGTCACCAGTGTGATCGACAGGAGAGGACAGTAAATGGCCTCAAAATGAGGCTGGTCAAATCTGCAGAGGAGCATGAAAAGGTCTACACCAAAATCATGAAGGTTAGTCATTACCCAGATCACAACAGCACGTTGGCATTAGTCATTAACAATGCAACTCTGAAGTCTTAACATATCCTGTATGACAGAGTGTGAAAGTGTAATGTGGAGTAAAGACCTGCTGAATTGATAGTTATGTAGCCACGACTTTGGACTTTGCAGGAAAACATGACTCTGATAGCTGAAATCAACGAGCTGCGGAAGGAGCTGCATTTGGCCAGGACTCAGGCTAAAGACGTCAGAGCTCAGGTGGCTCTCTTAAAGAAGCCCAAGAAGTCACAGCCCATCTTAGAACAAGCAGCCTACCAGGAGCCCAAACAGATAGGAGTCAGCTGATCGTCTTTTACCTCAGCAATAGCTCTGCAACTAACACACAGCAGCAGATACACATGAAACTCATAGAAGAAGAAAGTTGTTAGTAAGATTGTTGTATTCACTTTGATAATTGAATATTATCAATATTTGACTATCTCTACTTTTAAGATTAGGCTTCAAACTTTCCTTTTTGCTAAAGCATATAGTTAGGGCTGGACCAGCTGACCCTGAATCCTCCCTTAGTTATGCTGCAATAGATGTAGGCTGCCGGGGGATTCCCATGATGCATTGAGTTTTTCCTTTCCAGTCACCTTTCTCACTCACTATGTATTAATAGACCTCTCTGTATTGAATCATATCTGTTATTAATCTCTGTCTGTCTTCCACAGCATGTCTTTATCCTGTCTTCCTTCTCTCACCCCAACCAATCACAGCAGATGGCCCCGCCCCTCCCTGAGCCTGGTTCTGCTGGAGGTTTCTTCCTGTTAAAAGGGAGTTTTTCCTTCCCACTGTCGCCAAAGTGCTGCTCATAGGGGGTCATATGATTGTTGGGCTTTTCTCTGTATCTATGAAGTGCCTTGAGGCGACATTTGTTGTGATTTGGCGCTATATAAATAAAATTTAATTGAATTGAATTGATAATGAACGTGTGGATTTGTATGTTACCATAGAAATTTATTGCAGAAAACAATCATATTGATAAAGGTTTGATCACTGACCAGTGAACCTGTTCTCATTTCCAGGAAGTCAAATACTGATGTTTAGCCAAAGACGCTGGTGTCTCCAATGTATGCAAAAGATGTCCTTTAGCAGTGGCCCTGTGTAGTGAGGCGAGTCTTATTCCTCATGTCACAACTGCAATATATATATCTCATTTTCATTTTTAGCCTAAACATGTAGTTCTAGTGTCTGAACCAGAGAAAAGGGAAAATAAAAACAAAATTGAATGTTGAGTGAAAGGACACAAACCATTATCTCCAGGTTCTTGTCATTCCTACCATCCCACCTACTTGTGTGCTCTTTAAAACAGGTGTCATAAACATCAGCTTTATAGCAGCCATGCAGATATTGTTTCTAAAAGAATTTCTTAACCATCTACAGATCTGCTGCAGCCTCACAGTAACCATCCACATGTTCAGATGGTTTACAAATCTTCATTTCTCTGCACTTTGCAACTTCTCCCCTCCTATTGGTGAGCACTTACGAAATTATTTGTGTATTCATTAATGTTCCTCAACCACAGAAATTCCCAACAGCCACACAATATTTACATTCTGGAATGAACACTTCAATGGATAAGGCTACATTTCTAAACAGATCCACTGTTAAAGCTATCCCCTCCATGGTGTCCCAGCACCACACGTGTTATTTTAGTTAAAACATACACACGCTGTTGGTCTTATGCAGCATCTACATCAGTTCTGCGTATTTTGCTTATATGAAATCAATGGTAAGGTGATGTGACTTCTATACATTTTACATCAGATAAAAACTTTAGTTGTAAGATTCAGATAATTTATTAAAAGCGAAACATTTTAAATGAGAATAAGAAAGAAAAGTATTTCTTTGTGCTCGTCTTTCCCTGTTTATGCCCTACCTGACATCCACTGGTTTCCTCTTTCTGGCGCAAAGTGGGCGATAAACAAACGAGAGACGGGACTTGCGACAGAAAAGCCGATCAGCTGATCATTGATCAGTTTCATGATTGAAGTAGCAACAGGAGAGGAGAAGAGGCAGCTGTCCAGCGTAAAGACGCATTCTGAAGTATGGGAGAAATCGCATTCCTTTTCATCTCAGTACCGTTTTCTTCTGTTTGTCTGTGATGAAATTGCTTTCAGAGCCGTTGCCCAAGCAAGGGGGAGGGTGCATCTGACCTCAGCTGTAATTGGTCCAGCCCAGAGTTGATTAACCAGTTGTCCAGTCCACCACCTTTCATTGTTCATACCGTTACAAACAACATTGGCCCATAAAAACAAGTCCAGCTGTGTGAGGTTGTATTGTACTAGTCGGTTGATGTTTGACATCAGTCGTCTTCCTGGACTGGTTTTATTTATGTGTCAAAACGTGACAAAATTCAAGTTCATTAATGTACAAACTTTATTTATAGAATTTAAATACTCAGAAAGACAAAGACAAGAGTTAAAAAAAACAACAACAAAAAAAACGACAACAGATTAGTAAATACAGGTTTACAAAGAAAAAGAAAGAGGAGAGATTAGAAGTTTGCAGACATCTTGGTTAGATTGAGTTTCAGGTCCATGGTGTGCATCTCAATCCTCTTGTGGAGCTCATCCATGGATGTGGACAGTGTGTCATAGAGAGCCTGGACACAGAAGGGGATCGTGTTACTCTCAAACTATGAATGAACAGCGAGCAGACGGGAGCTGCCTGTACCTGAGCCTTCTCTGTCTCTTTGCTGCACACGTCTCTCAGGCTCTTAATGCTGGTCTTCAGCTTCTGCGTCTCAGCGGAGATCTCTTGGATTTTGTCAGCCATGTCCTCACGCTTCTGGTGGATTTGGTCACACTGCCTGCAGAAAAGTTAAGTTTGGTTTTTAATATGTCAGTTTATCACATTTAAGTCTTTTGGAAATACAGCGCTCTTGTGAAACCACCGCATCATGAATCCTGCCGTTTATTAACTCCACTAAAGTTAATACCCCAACACTTCCTGAACGTGCTGCTCCTTCGTCTCTCTCTTCTTCTGCCTGCGGATGTTCTGTTTGCACTCCTTATCCTGCTTCATGCCGAAAGCTCGCTTCAGCTGGCCTTCCTCCATGCACAGGTTCTTCAGCTCCTTCTGCTTCTTCTCATACTGAGCCATCAGCTCCTGGTGCTACTCATTCACACAAACCACATGGATACACAAATCAATGATCAACTGCACTGTTGAGTTTGAACTTTAAACACAAGAACTTCTTTTTTTTTTTTTTAAAGCTAAATGACTTTAGCTCCTATAATATATAATAATATAGTGGTATATAAGGACTATATAGTGGTATATATAGTCCTTTGGCTGTGTCACATCAGCTCAGGACAGAGAAGATTGAAAAGAGTCAAAAGCAAGTACAAATATGATTTTGGGCCTCAGTGCAGCTCATTCGTTCATCCTCTCTTTTAAAAAAAGCTGTATTAGTTCCTCTCTGTTTTATCCCTCACAAACAGCCGATGGATGGCACTTCTGTGCTCATTGGTAGAAAACGCACAACTACAGGGCACTTCGGCAAGTCTCAAAGTAAGCAAAGTGTCTTCATATTACTTTGACTTTCAATTTGTTTAAAGCAAAAACAAATTACTCAAGCATTGCAGCTCGGCAGCTTGTTACTGGATTAACAGGCTGATTGTTTTTGTGCTGCTTTCTTTTAATGAACTTCTGACAAGAAGAGAACTTCCTGTCAGTCACAGCTGGGCCGACAAGTTCTTCAAATCTCAATCCCCAAACGTTTAAGTGTGTATACAACTACTTACCGTCTCCATGCTGATAATAAATATGTCTGATGTTAAATTAAATAGAACAATATACTGCAACAGCGCAGTGTATAAAAAAAAGAAGCTCATAGGCAGTGAGCAAAAGCTTCAGGAATAGAAAAAATATCAAACAGACATTACATAATTTTTCTTCCAGGTGTCCCACTCTGTACATCCGGTCTGTGTGTGTATAGATAAAGGAGAGCAGCTGCTCTGACACTGTACCTCTTCCAGCTGCTGCTTGGTGTTGCTCATGCTGCTCTCCAGGTCCTGCAGAAGGCTGTACATCTGCTGGATCTCAGCCTCGGTGTGAGTCACACCCTGCACCATGTTCTGCAGCTCCACCCCACACTCGTCTGTTTCTTCCTGAAAACAGCCATCATACACGTGGATCACAAGCACATCAACTCAACGCAGCAGCTTTTGGAGTCAAAGACGTTTTCCACTCACGATGGAGTTCTTGATGCTCTTCACATTCTCCCTCATCTTCTCCATCTGGCTCTTCAGCTCCTCTGGAGACTCCACGATCTGAGACTTCAGTTTGCTGATGTCTTCCTTCAGGTTGCTGACATCTAGCTTCACCTGGGCCTGATGCACACAAACTCGCATTTATATTTGCCGTTCAAAGCTCCGAGTGCACACAGACAACAGTGTAAAGTGCTCGGACAGTTTACCAGTTTCTGGGTCTTCTCTGCTATCGTAGCTTTCCACTCTGTGATGCTGTCGTTTTTGGCATTCTGAAAATGAAAGTGTTTTGTTTTTTTATTTACTGATGGCACACACAATACCTTTTACTACACTGAGCATGCTTCATCACCCCCTACCACTTCCTGGTATTCATGCATGGTGGTGGCCTGTAGCTCAGAGAGAGCGGCTGCCAGCTCATCAGCCTCAGCCTGTTGCTCTGGTGGGATGGTCCTGAGTAAGGACAAGACAAAGTGCAGTGCTTAGCCTGCATAACTGTTCATTTACTCGTAATAGAGACAATTGATAGATTATTAGTCAATCATTCTGTTGCTTTAAATAATAAGAAAAAGGTCATACATTGTGCATTCACAGACAGTGAGATTGGGAAATATAACATATGTCACATAAACTGTGTGGGAGATTCCTGTTGGACAGGGACCCATTTTAACACAGGGATCACCTTGTGTTAAAATGTAAGGGATCCCTTACCTTAAATATCTGCCTATAGTGGCACACGGGGATCAGTTATCTCTTCTTGTGAGTGAGACAAACAAAAATTCAGTCTGTAGTTTCTCATTTTGAGCCTAAGCAAAAGGAAAGAGTTCTGATGGAGCAGACAGCCTTGGATTAGCAGCTGTCTCCACTAATGAGCATAAAAATGTTATTAAATGGTTGTGGCCTGGATTGTTTCAAGGATGGCATGTTTTTCCAGCCATACACCAAACAACGCTGACAAGTCACAGAATCGTTCCTCCACTTACGTCAGCATCTCAATCTTCTTCTCTGCCTCCCTGATGCCTTTAGTATAAGCCTGCAGTCTGTCCATGTCTGCCCGCTGAAAACACACAGAGCAACAGTATTACTGCGAGGCTAACAAACACATTGGAATGGTATACAAAATAATAATCCAGCGTACTGAACCTTCTTGCAATATATTCTACTCTCATGATTAAAAGTGATTTGCAACATGTCGTCTAAAGTCTTAGTAAACGGGTACAGTTATGCATATCGGAGTCATTTATGAGAACAAAATGTTGAGTTTAAAAGACCGTCTTGAAAATTGTCCCTCAGCAAAATAATCCAAGCTAGTTCAGTATTACAGAGGAGAGGTTCATCCTTTATTTTGCTGCCCTGTTGGGAAGCATTTATCTAACAAAGTGTTTTGCAGGTTACCTCTGTGGTGGCCATCTTGTTTTCCCAGTAAAGAGGAAGCCTGCCTCAATTGCAGCTCTTTTATAGGCCAGTCTATATTAAGAAGGCGTGGTCTTTAGAGTATTTAAAGGGAGCAGGAAATGGATTGGGAGCCATTTTGAGAAGTTGTTGTCTGCATGTGCATGATGTTGGCAAGAGACAATAAAATAATTACTTTAATTAAGATAGAGTGAAGTCTGATGTTTCCTTCCCCACCCCTCACTGCGTAACAGTTGGTGTCAGAAGTGGGATTTGGTTACGCCTGTGAATGAGGGACAGAACACGCTGGATGAGGGGTGTAGGACGTGGAAGAAACCGTGGGACAAGGAAAAACCCCCTTGCTGACATGGAAGAAAGAGAAGGTGGACAAACAATTGAGCCAGGTCCACCACCTGAAGGAGCAATGGCTGATGAGGATGATTTTGAACCAGTAGTACGACCGAAGCAGACTGCAGTTGGTGTCGTGAGTAAAGAACTTTCTGAACCGGATATCTTTGATGAAATTAGAGAATTTATGCGGCATTCCAAAAGAACAGAAGCAATACTGTTTGGACAGATTAAACAACTGAGTGACAATATACCAAGGCTGCAACATGCTGTACATTCTGAACTTCAGCCTTCTGTCCGGAGTGACATTTCTACAGCAGCTGTTTGTCCAAAGCAAGAGGCGGGGCAACTGGCTCCACTATCAGCTGTGCAGCCACCTCATGGAGCCACTGAGCACCAAGCTGAGCTGCCTCCTCCATCTCAACCACTGCATGCACAGCCTCAAATGCATGTCGTTCAACCTGCTCCAGTGCAGAGAGCAGAAAAACACCGTGGGGGTGAGCCAAGAATACCTGACTTCAGGGAAGGTGAGGATCCTGAAAGTTTCTTTGTACGATTTGAACGCATAGCTAAAACGTGGGAATGGCCACAAGTTGAATGGGCAGCTAGAGTGGTCACGTTATTGACTGGAAAAGCCCTTGAAACTTACGCTGGCATGGATGAAGAACAGTCTGACTCTTATGAGACCATTAAAGCTGCAGTGTTATCCAAGTTTAATGTAACAGAGGAGACCTACAGATACCGGTTCCAGAGCACCAGCGAACCAGTGGGAGAGAGTGTGCGTGAAACCTACAATCGGATAAAGGGACTCTATAAGCGATGGATGCGTCCTGACAGTCGGAGCAAAGAAGAGATTGGCGAAACCATTATTTTGGAACAGTTTCTTCGCGTGCTGCAGTCAGACGTCTGCACATGGGTAAAAGAGAACAACCCAAAGACAGGAGAGGAAGCTGCAGATCTGGCTGAACGTTACCTAGCTGCTCATCGTGAACCTTCTAAGTCAAAGATGACTGTGGGGCGACCAAGATTTGTGGAGGTAAAACCTCCAGGGGTGACTAGTGTTGAGAGCTTTGACACTAGGGGTGGTAAGAAGCCTATACATTGCAGTCAAAGGTACAACCTCATTTGCTATTACTGTCAGCAGCCTGGTCATAAAGCTTCTTTATGTCCCCTAAGAAAACCAAAGTCAGTAGAGTTGTGTGTAGTTCCCTCCACAGGTCTTGAGGGTGAACTAACTGGTGATGGTTTAGTGCCACATAAGCATGTGGTAGATGTTTCAATAAATGGCCAAACAGTAAAGGCTCTTGCTGACTCTGGTAGCTCACAAACCTTGGTTAAATCTTCTACGTTGAGCAACGTATTACCTAACTTTAACAAACCTGTAAATATTACTTGTGTTCATGGGTGTCAAAAAGATTATCCAACAGCAGATGTCACTATTGAAGTTGAGGGCCAAGCATTTATGTTAACTGTAGGAGTGTTGGATCAGTAAGCATATGATGTCATTCTGGGAGAAGACTTACCAATGTTAGACAGTTTGGTTCACAATAACTCTGAAGCCTATTCTTGTGCTGTTGTCACTCGTTCAATGAAAAGGGGTTTAGAACCACTGCCTGATGTAGATGAAGACTTATTTGAAGGAGGGAGTAAACTCAGGAAAACAAAACGACAACGTAGGCAGGAGAAAAATAAAAACAGTGGTAGGGCAAAACTTCCGGAACCAACCTTACCAATATCTCCTCCTATTGATCTTCAGTGGGAGTTTCCCAATAATTTTAGAGAAAGACAGGAAAATGATCCATCTTTAAAACCTCTCTTTAAGAAAGCATGCAACATGGATGATGGAAAAGAAAATGATGTAGGGCTTAAAAGTGTAACTGGAGAACCTTTCATAATAAAGGATAAATTTCTGTATCTAGCAGACATGGAGAAACCCAGACTTGTTGTACCAAAAGAGTACCGATCAGTAATCCTGCATTTGGGCCACACTATACCATGGTCAGGACATTTAGGACAGGCAAAGACTTATAATCGTGTTGCTCAACGTTTTTACTGGCCAGGATTGTACAAAGATGTGGTTGACTACTGCAAAACATGTCATGAATGTCAGAAAGTGGCTCCTACCAAAATTTCAGACCGAGCCCCGTTGCAAACATTACCAATAATGGATGTACCTTATGAGAGAATAGCTATGGATATCATAGGTCCTTTACCTAAGAGCAGTAGTGGTCATAAATATGCGTTAGTCATTTGTGATTATGCCACAAGATATCCGGATGTTTATCCACTGCGTTCTCTGCAGGTCAAACACATTGTTCGATGCTTAGTAGACCTTTTTTCCAGAGTTGGCATTCCAAAGGAAATCCTGACAGATCAGGGTACCAGTTTTATGTCACATTTGGTAAAGTCTCATTATGACCAACTTTGTGTAAAAGGTATTCGAACCACTCCCTACCATCCAGAAACGGACGGTCTGGTGGAACGATTTAATGGTACATTAAAGCAAATGTTGAGAAAGTTTGTTGATGATACTGGCAAAGGTTGGGATAAATGGTTGCCTTTTCTGTTATTTGCATACAGAGAAGTACCACAGGCTTCAACTGGTTTCTCCCCTTTTGAGCTGCTCTATGGAAGGCAGGTTAGAGGCCCCCTGGATATGCTGAAGGAGAACTGGGTGGCTGGAGTGGCACCGGGGTCTACTGAAGTGGCTTCGACGATGAACATCATTTCCTACATATTGCAGATGAGAGACAAACTGGAAACGTACAGAGAACAGGTTAGAGACCATATGCAGAAGGCGCAGCAAAAGCAAAAGGTATGGTATGACAAGCATGCCTGTGAAAGAGAACTAAAGACTGGTCAGAAAGTTTTGGTACTTTTGCCTACTGGACCAAGTAAGTTGCTGGCTAAGTGGCAAGGACCTTATACTGTGGCCAGAAAAACCGGCCCAGTGACATATGAGGTCATTTGTCCAGAGAAACACAAATCAAAGCAACTTCTACATGTAAACTTGTTAAAAGAGTATCATGAAAGAAATGCCCCAGAACCAGGTGTGAAGCAAATCCTGATGGTACAAGATGTTCAGCCTGAAGACAGTGGCATTCTGGAGGTTGGAGAGGCTGAGATGAGCCCATTCAGAGGCATGCCCAAATCTGAAGACCCTCCTGAACATCTGACTGAAGATCAGTGGCAACAGTTGAATGAGGTGAGGCAATCCTTTCCATCTTTGTTCTTAGACACACCGGGGCGAACAAATGTCATAACACATAACATCATCTTGAAAGACACAAAACCTCTTCGTCTTAAGCCTTACAGGATACCAGAACGGATGGTGGAACCGTTGAAGAAGGAGGTTCAGATGATGCTGGAACTGGGAGTGATTGAGCCTTCGAGGAGTGAGTGGTCAAACCCCATTGTACTTGTTCCAAAGAAAGACTCCCCTCAACTACGATTTTGTTCAGACATGAGAAAGCTAAATAGTATTTCCTGTTTTGATTCTTATCCAATGCCACGGATTGATGAGCTACTGGAAAGACTAGGAAAGGCTAGATACATTACAACCTTAGATTTGTGTAAGGGTTACTGGCAAGTGCCCTTAGAGCCATCCTGTAAAGAATACACAGCCTTCCAAATTCCAGGAATGGGCTTATTTCAGTACACTGTGTTGCCCTTTGGTCTTCATGGGGCACCTGCAACTTTTCAAAGGTTGATGGACATTATCCTTAATGGTTGTTCAAAGTTTGCAGCTGCCTACCTGGATGATGTGGCAATTTACAGTGAGTCTTGGGAGGAACACCTGCACCATCTAAAGGTTGTGATGGCAAAGATCCAGAAGGCTGGTTTGACTCTGAATGTGAGCAAGTGTGCCTGGGCACAAGAAGAGGTGAAGTATCTAGGATACATTGTTGGCCATGGACAAACAAAGCCACAAGTTGAAAAGGTAAAGGCTATACAAACAATTCCCAGACCTAAAACTAAGAAACAAGTGAGGTCGTTTCTGGGCTTGGTTGGTTGGTATCGGAGGTTTATTCCCCATTTCTCAACCTTGGCAGCGCCTCTTACAGATCTCACGAGAAAACACACTTCTAAAGTGATGTGGAATGACGACTGTGAACATGCCTTCCAATCTTTAAAGAGACAGATTTCTGAAGCCCCTGTTTTGCAAAGCCCGGATTTTTCCAAACCATTTGTTGTACAGGTAGATGCCTCTAATGTTGGACTTGGAGCAGTGCTGGCTCAGGGAGAAGCTGGTGAAGAAAAACCTGTGCTTTTCTTAAGTAAGAAGCTGTTTGACAGGGAGAAAAACTATTCTACAGTAGAAAAAGAAGGACTGGCAATTAAGTGGGCAATTGATTCATTGAAATATTATCTCCTTGGAAGAGAATTTAATCTTCAGACAGATCACCGATCCCTGGTGTGGATGCACTCCAAGCAACATCAAAATGCGAGGATACTGCGCTGGTGCCTAGCCCTCCAGCCATACCAGTTCACCATCCAGCATTCTCCGGGTAAGAACAATCTTATTGCTGACTATCTTTCCCATTTGCCGGAGATGTGTCGACCAGAAGGGGGGGGTAGTGAGTAATGTTGGGAAGCATTTATCTAACAAAGTGTTTTGCAGGTTACCTCTGTGGTGGCCATCTTGTTTTCCCAGTAAAGAGGAAGCCTGCCTCAATTGCAGCTCTTTTATAGGCCAGTCTATATTAAGAAGGCGTGGTCTTTAGAGTATTTAAAGGGAGCAGGAAATGGATTGGGAGCCATTTTGAGAAGTTGTTGTCTGCATGTGCATGATGTTGGCAAGAGACAATAAAATAATTACTTTAATTAAGAGAGTGAAGTCTGATGTTTCCTTCCCCACCCCTCACTGCGTAACATCCCCATTCCACACAATTCTCTAAGTTCCCCAAGAAAACATACAAATTTAGTCTGCTTCTCCAAGACGACCTCCATCCTCTGCTTCCTGAAGTGGAGAAAGTTCATGATGGCGCTCAGAATGGTTAGAGTCCTCTGTTTTTCTGGAGAAATCAGGCCGAGATCATCATCAAAGAAAATTGTACATTAAACACAATCTCTAAACTTGAATATTTGGGAGATCTAGACTGCTGATAAAAAACAAAAAGACATTTGAATGTATGAGGGGTATTTTATGCAAGATACAAACCAAACTATTGAATGAAATCAGTGAGACTTACTTGGAGCCAGCAGATCATTGAGTGAAAAATCCAACACCAAACACATAGGCAGAAACTGCCGCCTAGAAAGGAACGATAAACACACAAAAAACATTTGACAGTTGTAAACTAAGATTAGACAAAACCAGCAGTGTACGCTACACTTTGTTCCCTCATACATGCAGAAATATCTACAGTTTGAACCTCTCTGCTTTATTTCAGGGTGCAGGCTGCAGCACGATCATTTATTTCTGCATTTTACTTCACTATAATGTTAGTGTGCATTTATTATTCAATTATAGTTATGCATCAGTTAAGTTCCCAAAAAAGTTCCATGTGAACAAAATATGGGTTTATGAGATTTGCAGATTCATTCATTCTGTTTTTATCTACATTTTATACAGCTTCCCACCTTTTACTGAGTTGGACTTGTAATAGAAATATTGATATTTGGCCCCAGTGAACTGATAATAATGTAATAGGAGAAAGTCATATGATATACCATAGCCTAGCCAGGGCCTAACTCCCTACAGGATCACACTGTGTCATCAGTCTCAATAACTGTGTTGAATAATCAAGGTTACTGTCCCTCATCACAGTCATCGTGATTGGAATTTCTGCTATAACCAAGCGGCCTGATATCCCAGACAGAAAATGGGTAAACTCACATGCGTGTGTAGACACTCATGATAGCAGTTGCCCCTTCGTGATAGGCTGGATACTGAATGTTCTCCAGAAGCGGAACCTGTGGAAAACAAATTACAAATCCAGGCCACAGACAAAAGAAACATCAGCTGCTAGTTGAACGTGTTGCATTTGCTCTCATGTCAGAAATTGACATTCATACACTCAAAAGGTTCTATAATGTTTCTGTCAGTGATAGCATTTTCACTGCTATGGAGACAGATCACACATATCAATTCAACTACAGGCACTGCAGACATAAAGGCTTGGATGCTGTGTGTCATATTTGAACACGTTCCTTCACTTTGAACTAAAATACAAGCTTGCAAAAAGGTCACAGATCTGCAGAAAAGACATCATCATCATCATCAAGCCAACTAAGAGAAGGAACATTCACTGTCTGAGCATTTTAGAGCAGAATTTGATATTTAACACTCACCATGGAGTGACACTCAGGCCTGAAACGATACAGGAGATGCAGCACTCTCATGTATAAGGTCTGAACTGCTTCTGGCTGTAAGAGAGGAAAGTGCTCTGTTAATGATCTTTTTCTCATCCTTTATCTTATTCGACACTATGTTTCCACCTGAATCTCAGGGTACTAAGAGACAAACAGACCGAGGCTTACATTCACTCTTCAGTGTCCAAGAGTGCAAGAAGAGGTCCTCCTGCTACCCCTGAAATCTTGTCTCTCTTTGAGACAAGATTTCAGTTTAAGAAACAAAGGGCAAAGTTTGTTCTGTGCAGAAGTAATGACCTGGGGTCAGGGCTCTGAATAAAGAGTATTTTTATTATTTGACTTCTTTGTAAATGTGACTGTGACCAGAATAGTTTAGTGTTTTACAAATTTGGTTAGAGGGGTCGATTGTGCTCAATTTTTTTCTCAATTCTTTGAATGATTCAAAATGCAAAATAATGCTTATTTATCCTAAACTGGACCTTGCTGAAATCCCTCAATTTATCTTCTATCTGAAACAAGCCATTTTAACTTCCCTTACTTTAAGCCAATCTTCTTTTGATTGGCTGTCCCTCATAAACAGGCCTGAGTAACTGAGATGACCATATTAGTGCCGTCTACTCTCAGTGAGCTTTTGGCTCACAGGGATTAGTTTTTCACATACCTCAATATCAAATCCTGGCCATGTTTAATGTGAGCAGATAAGGATGGAACAGTATCCAAGGTGTGACCAAAAAGGTGTGAGCTGTTTTCAGCTGAAGCAGCCCGTTTCCAAAACCGCACATCAGGTAAGGAGTAAGACCAGAAGAAAGACTGTCTTTCTTCCCTTCTCTCCAGCTCGTATGTATGGGGTTATATCAACAATCTGTACGCCCAAGATTAAGATGAATCAGTACAGGATTCTACAAAGTGAGAGGTTACGTGGAAATAACGAGAAATGTGGCGTTTCCAATTCAGTAAAAGCATTGTAATTTTTTTGTGCCAGTACCCACACAAAATCCCACCACACTGGACCAAGTACAAGAGGACATGAAAAGACTTTCACTGTAAGATCTCAAATGAGCTGGCAGCACTTAAATCAGTTCAGATGTTCAGCAGGAGATGATCTTGAATATGAGACCACACCTAATAAAACAATAATGAACACCCGATTCTTTACTAGAATCGGTTTAAATGATCAATTGCAAAATCGGTTAAATCAGCAACTGTTTCCAGATGATTCATGTAGAAAATAAACAATTCAAAACCCAGTTGTCTTCTTTTGGCTGTTATATATTTTACTGTATTTAGATCGCCTGTTTGCTGAACATTGAAATTGTGGGCAGTTCACTCATCATAATGACCTCAGCTCTATCCACCTTCGTTTCTATCGACAAAGAAAAAGAGTATTTTTTTCTGAACAAGACTTTTAATGCACAGTGAGTTATCAGGATCGCCCTCCCCCCAAGAACTTAGTGAGGAAACTTTAATACTTGAACAACTCGTCTTTAACATTACAATATTAACATTTTCTAATAATGACTTATCTATGTTACACAAAACAGCATAATGCAGTTAACTCGGCTCCACTTTTACATTTAAATATAGTATATTATGCTACCATAAGCACAGCATAATATTCTCAAGAGATGTGTAAGAAAACAAACTGTCATGTCTCTGCATCACGTCAACGTGTCAATTGTGAAATCAAACTAAAGACCTTTTAAGACTTTTCCAAGGAGATTCTTCAAAATTATCCTCTGCTGTGTTTCTCCCTTTTTATTTGCATTTATCCACGACAAATTAATTAACTGCGTGAAACTGTAAAGAGGGTTAACCCCCCCCCCCACACACACACACACACACACACACACAAATAATGGAACATACATATTAATTTGGCCCGTAATACCAACTCTAAAATCCAATAACAATGAGCCTTTCCAGCTCATTGTGTAATTTGCCTTTCCGGGCTTTACCTTTTTTTCTAAACCGCGGAACATTTTGTAGGTAGAATCTGTAACACCAAGCGGACCTTACCTTTGGATGAGGAGTCAAGTCGCTCTTTGTAAAGTGTTTTGCTTCTTGACCAGTGAGAACTTCAGTTCGATAAAAGTTCACTATCGCATCCGCTGTGTATACAGGAAAAGTGTTTTCAGACATTGTCGCAAATAAATTGGAAAAATAAAGAGAAAGCAAAGAACTGAAAACGTCAACTCCAGCCAACGGATAAAATTGGCGCCTTCCTTATTGATTTGCAGTCGGTAGATCTGATTGGTTAACGTCACTTCTTCTGTTGTGAGTAAAATATTACTTTATGTACTGGCGCCATCTAGCGCTTAAACCAAGTGACGGTTTTGATTCGGGTGACAATTAAGAAAATTAAACAGTAGCAAATTTACAACTATAATAATAATAATGATAATAATAATAACAATTATATAACAACAACAACAATAATAATTATTATTGTTATTATTATCATTATTATTATCATTATTATTATTATTATTTTCTGGGTATTTATATGATGAGGACCTTCAGAAAAATACAACAACAAAAAACAAACAAAGATACAAACAAGAACCCTGTAGTTAAGATGTTGTCAATGTGGTGGCGAGACTAAAATGTAAAAGTTTCCCTCGCTGTTTTATGCTCGGGTTTTTCATATGAAAAATGAAATCTCACTTTATCACACAGAATGATGACATGTTAAATTTTTTAATGAGGACCATGCTGTTTCCTGAGCTTCTGTTGTACTTCTGACTATACTCTTTCAAGGAACTGAGGCACTGAGCTTAGTTGACTGGGATTCTACATTCAGTGGCTGTGTCCTAATTCAAGGGTAGCAAAAATTCAGGGGTAGGGGGGGGGAGCCTTCTAAGCATGCTACCCCTGAATTTGGACACAGCCAGTCACTCTTTAGAGATATGCCTTGGCTTTAAATTGTTTTTCTTTGGATATATCCTCCAAAGCAGCAGGGGGCGGTAAATATAACACTGCAAGTATTAAACGTGCGCGTGACACAATACGGAAACGGCAACTATCAACAGTGGATGCTGGATGTTTGTGAAGCCTGGTTTCTTTAATTCTCAAAGACAACTTTGCTAGCAGCGGATTTCAGTAACAGTTCCTGAAATGATAACTTGCAAGCCGATACAGTTTTGGATTTGAGAGACAATGGCGGCGAACTGGGCCGAGAGGATTTCTGCTTTCTCCCGCAGTCCGTCCGGCTTCCTCTCCGGGACGACCGCGGAGGCTTTCCTGGCGGAGTTGCTCCGCGAGCTCCGCGATGACAGAGCCACTTACAGCGTTAAGGTAAATATAGTGAACAGAAAGCGTCGGTATTGTGTCAGCTGGCAAACATGTACAGTGCAGTGTGTCATATTCATTGTCTGTTCCCTTATTTCACTCTGGGACGTGTGTACCTTAGCCACTGACACTAAATTAGCTGTGTTTCACTCTCTACATTCGCAAGACGGCAACGAGCAAACTGTGTTGTTTGGTAGCTTTGGGACACGGAGAAGTTTGAAAATGTAAAGCAGTAACATATATGTGACTGTACTTACAGACTTGCTGTTTTTTTTAAGGATTTGTGGCAGTGACCTGGCGGAAGGCCAGGCAAGCTAATGTTTTTGTGTGCAGTGTTCTTATCTTCTATGTGTTTCCAACTCGCAGATCCTCCTGCTATCGCCGCTGTGTGAGCACCCGACCCTGCTGTGTTGTTCGGACTCTGTGGGTGAGGAGACAGCCCTGGAGCTCATGTCAGTATTCGCCCAGTGTCCTCCTAAGTCTGTCCAGTTTCGTTGTCACCTCCTCCTGGCTCTCACCTCCGTCCTCATCTGCACTTCCTGTGTGAAGAGCCACTCCCGTGCATCTCTAGACTTTCTGGATGTGCTCCTTCAAATAGCCCAGGACACCAGCGACATCCATACGGATGGCAGCCTGCGTCCTCTTCGGGCAATAGCCTGCGAGTGCCTGAGGGAACTGGAGGCCTGCTGCCCCGGCCTCCTCTCCCAGCGCCTTGAGCTCTTGGGTGGGCTCTGGCAGCAGGAAACATCGAGGCTCCATCAGGCTTATGCCGAGCTTTACACTCTGGTGTTAAGAAATGCCATCTATCAGCTCACCCAGGAAGCAGGAGCTGGTGCTGAGCACCTTAAAGCCCTTCTGGGAGGGAACACATCAGCTGCATGGGAAGCAGACCAGGAGTCAGGCCTGGCAAGCAGCAAGGACTCAGCCATACTGTCTTCTCTCATCCTGGGACCCATGGGTACAGTACCAACTCTGCACACCGGCCCTGACTGTAAGGAGCTGCGATCAGTCCTCTCCACCCTCCTGGATGAGTCCTACCTGCTCACTCCTCTGTGTCAGGCTACACTATTACATAGACTGACAGAGGTGGTTGCCATGGTGCCTGGAGTCCCTCCAGCTATATTCAGGACTCATCTGCTGCGGCTCCTGGGCACCAGTGAGGTTTGTGTTACATGGAATGAATTGAAGGGGGAGGGGAATCAGTAAAGGATGAAGTGCTGTGATTCCTTAAAGCAGGAAATTAGTTGGCGTTTTTGCACTTCTAGTTCCTTGTTTATAATCCGACTGGGTTTTTGGTTAGACGGCTGAAAGTGTGTGGTTAAAAGTCTTTCAGCATTTGCACGTCTTGTCCTACAAGATAAAATATGTTGGTGTCTGTCCTCAACTTTGGAGGTACCGTCAGTCAATTTTAAAGTTATTTAATAGGGGGGGAAAAGAATATTATACTCATCAATATATATTGATTAGTGTGTAATTACGTCTTCCAACAATTTGATGAGGAAACCACCCTGATCCCTCGCCATATTTTGAATAAATCAAGTTTTGCCTGTTTGCCTAGAGACCAGTCACATACGTAAGACGTCAAAGGTGGAGGAGAAGAGAAGTAGTAGTTTGCATGTTGTGGAGGAACATTTCAGTTTATTCCTGCACCTTCAGACTCATTATATGAAGCGCCTTACATGTTTCATCGTCAGAGAAGACACAGAAAACACAACAGAAAGCGACAAAATCACCACTATCATAATAAAACGACACCCTCTTCCTCCTCGCCTCGAGCCTCATGTTCTGAATTGAAGTCATTTACATTTTATGACCTGATTTATTGCCAAGTGTTACTATTCAAATATGTTAACATATAGTGATACAAAAATGTGCTTTTTACATAACGCCAGCCTGCCGCGGCCGTTATGGGACACAGCTTATATTTCATGGTTTTGATCTCTCTTGAGTAAAGCGCGTTCTACAGCAGCCGCCGTAATGAGATTACATACTTGAATTAAAGGTCAAGAAAACAGAACTGAGGTGTGTGGAATATCCACAGGCCTCATTGTGTGGAGTGATGGGCTGTTGTTAAAAGAAGACATTTTTCTGTTTCAGCCTGATCGTTTCAATTCCAAACATGATTTATTCTAAAAACTTGCCAAATATGTGTTTCCTGCTTTTCTTTTTAATAAAACAGATTGTCTTTCCCTTTGGTAAGTTTTGGGATGTGATCAGTCTGATTGTTTTGGTGTTTTTCATGCCGTCAGGTGAGCCTCCTTCATGCCACTCTGCTGCTGAAGTGTGCCTTCACAGACAGCCTGTTCAGCTCTGAAGACGAAGCCTTCGTCCTCAAACGGCTGGTGGTGCTCTCCCAGCACCTGCTCCTGAGCACGCCTGAGAAACTCTTCTACATGGACTGCATCCTGCACTTCCCGGAGAACCGGCCCATCAGCTGCGGCGACGGTGACGAGACCCTCCCCGTGCTCCTCACGCCGCAGCTCGCTTCAGCTCTGGTGCCCACCGTGTTTAACGACAGCACCACCCTGCTCGCCCGGTTCAACATGCTATCCCTGGTGTACCTGGAGGAGGGGGAGGAAGGCCAGGGAGGCCAGGGGCTGGCCTACCTCTACGAGCACCTGAGCTCGCTGCTGAGCATGGTGGAGAACGGGTGCAGCAGAGAGCTCGTCGTCACCTTCTTCAGAGCGGCCTTCCTTTTCCTGTATTATTTCTGCCACGTGGAGCGTTACTCCAACGACCTGACCAAGCAGCTGTGTCAGCTCTACCTCAACCACACCAAGCTGGCTCCACATTTCATCAACCTGGCTGACCAGACCCAGGACAGACTGTCTGAGTCCAGCTGGTCTGTGGGGCTCCTCAAAGCTCTGCAGAGGGTCATTACCGAGGCTCCGCTAACCCAGCTCACCTCGCACGACCTCAGCCGGCACCTCAAGATGCTGGCCCGAGTGGCAGAGGAAGGAGAGATCATCCAGCAAAGCACCCTCGCCTTCCTCTCCAGCATCGTCACTCCCTCGTCATCCTCGTTGTGCACAGGTGGCGATTGGCGTCTGGGAAACAACATCCTCAGGGTCTGCCGCCATCTGCTCGTCCACCCAAGTCTGGACTCGCTGCTGACTCCTCTGGCTGACGTCCTGCAGCTCCTCGTCTGCCACTACGCAGACATGGAGATCCAGGACCACGCCCGTCTCTACTACACCCTCCTGACCACGCTGTCGAGGGAGAAGCTGGCTGGGGTGTTGGCACAGGGCATGGAAGAGGGAGGGCGTCAGGACAAAAAGCAGTCGCTGTCCTGCCTCATAGGTGAGGGGCTGACGAGCACCCTGACCATCCAGCAGACGGAGAGCGCTGTATTCAGGCTGATCGAGGCCCCTCCTGAGCCACGAGCAGGAGACATAAATTCAAATGAAGTACAGAAAGGCCCGGGGGAGGCGAGCGCATCGCTGGAGGCCTACAGAGATCAATTCAGTGACTCCGGCTTTGCTTCAGAGATCACCTTACAGTACCAGCTGGTCCACATCGACTCTCATGACTCCCACTTTGATCAACTCTTTAGCATCCGCCTTCACTTCAGCCTCACAGACCATCACTACGAGCAGCTGGGCGACATCAGCGTCCCATGTCTTCTCAGAGAGAGGCCGTCGGCCATAGTTCAGCTAACACTGAAGCCCAGGAAGCCTTACCCCACCAGCCTCCACGCCAGCGCCATCTTCACCTCTCCAGATGGCCACACATGGCACACCACCCTACCTGACATCCACGTGGCTTTCCAGCAAACTTTCCTGCCTCTGCCTGTCCCCTCAAACTGGGGACGAGGCGGCACACTGAGCGTGTTCGAGGGTTTGTGGGACGAAATCTGCTCAGAGAGCGGAGACAGTGCTATGAGCCTCTTCTGCTGCCAGCTGAAGGAAACGGCTCTAAATACACTGGTGGAAAAGCACTTCCTCCCCTTCCTCATATCAGACGCGTCACATAAAGAAGAATTCAAAGTGCTCTTCTTCCTCCCACCACGCTCTCACATCCTGCTGAAGGTAAGCTCAGAGGAGGACGCCGTGCACTTCAACATTGCGACGGATAACTGGGAGCTTCTGTCTCATATTAACTCTTACCTTCTAAAAATTACATCATTACAGGAAGACGCGCTCAGCTGACTGTGATGGACAATAGTGGGCTGATTTTTAAAAATGGAAATGCACTTTTAACATCCATATTTTTCAAAGTAAGATGTAAATGGGACTGACTGGAGACAGTTGATTTAAAATGAAGAAATTGCACTTTGATTTTGTTGATATGCAATTAAACAAACATGAAATGGCAGTTTATTTTCTGGAGACAAAATAATCTCATCTTTACATTTTTATTTTATTTTTAAGAAAAGGCAATTTATAACTTACGAGTGTGCAAACTCATCAACCATCAGTGTTGGGAAGGTTACTTTTAAAATGTATTCCATTACAGATTACAGATTACATGCCCCAAAATGTATTCTGTAACGTATTCTGTTACGTTACTCAATGAGAGTAACGTATTCTGAATACTTTGGATTACTTAATATATTATCATGCTGTTTACAACTACATGAATGTACTATTGCTGTGATTTATTACTGTTACTGAAGGTCCGCGGCTCCGAACCGTAGTAAAGGGACCTCTGACTAATACGGTGGGTTCTGTGTCGGCTCGTAGCCGAAAAATAGCTTTACTTTGTTGTCTGGGTCAACTTTGCTAGCGAGAGACAGAGAGAGGCGTTGAAAGGCTGCTCCAACGGAACTTATTATTTTTGGAGGAAAACACGAACACGGTGTACTGTCGAGTCTTAATAGCTTACTTACAACTGGGCTCGTCAGGCTCTCTTCTTGGCTGCAGTGGTTATTATTATATTTACATGCTTCCAGCTCCCGTTTTTGCTCGATGACAGCTCGTACTTTTCCTTTTTCTCCCTCCCTCGCTCACAGACACATAACGGGTACAACAGTCCATTCTCCCTGCAGCACGGACTACACTGCCCATGATGCTACATTCTTTAGAGCTATACCTGTAGCATTCTGCCTGTTAGCTTAGCACAACAACAACAAAAAGGCCTCTCTCACCCAGGAAACACGCAGAGAGAGAGCGTCACCCTGTAACCATGGCAACCGTAACGCTGCCACCTGGAACAACAGAACGTAGCTGTCAAACAAAACCCAAACAGGCCTGACCCGCCACAATATGAAACAGGGAAGTACCGCCGTGTAATCCATTTATTTCAACAAAGTAACTGTATTCTAAATACCACCTTTTTAAACGGTAACTGTAACGGAATACAGTTACTCATATTTTGTATTTTAAATGCGTAACGGCGGTACATGTATTCCGTTACTCCCCAACACTGTCAACCAGATAATTAACCATTGTTGCCCTCACTTCTGTACCAGCAATGCAATCGTTTATATTAACAGTGGCCATATTTGATTACTGTACAGTGATGTTAAACAGTAAACTGATCATTAGGAACATCCCGAACCCTGCCATGTATTAGCCATTGGTCTAAATATTGGTAGTGGTCTTCTCTCTTTTGGCTGAAAAGCTAGAAAAAATAAAGACACTGGAGAAACATGCTTCAACCACAAGTGTTGACATTGTAGTTTGTCCACTAGAGGGTGCTGATGGAAATGCCACAGGGACGACAACCAGCCGACTCCTGCAGTCAGACCATAAATAAGTTGTCACTAGGGATGCGACGATACCAATTTTTTCAAACCGATACGATACCGATACTTGGATCTGAGTACTTGCTGATACAGAGTACAAATACCGATACTTCTACCACACACACAAATACAATTAATTGGAAGACAGGTTTTATTATATTCCCTGCCGATAAAAAATAAAATCTTAATAAAAACGACCACAAAAATTTCAAGTGAAAAATAAGCACTTCTGTTAAATTATTGCGGAGTCTCCACATTGTAATTTAACATAATATCACTGAACTATTGGCACTGTCTCGAGCTTTCAGAATAATAACTAAACACTTCTGTTCATTTATTATATTTCATATCGCAGCTCGAGTATGCTGAGAAGACGATGCAATCCTATGTTTTCCACGACCGGCATTGGCTGGTCATCCAGAGCGATAAAATGAGTCAGAGCCTCTGTTATTTAAACTGCCCGTGGATTTTCTCTTGACATTTTTCTTCGCTTTTCCAAAACCTGAGTTAAAGTTGGCTGTTCCACACTGCTGACATTTTGTTTAGCCTAGCTACAGCAGCCTCCAGTTTCTCTTTTTTATCTGGAGCTGCCAGTCTCACTTGCCTAAACCTGTGCCTGTTTAGCGCGGGTGTCCCCCTAGTGGCCAATCTAAAAAACTACAACAGAAATGACAAGCCACCCTCTGATTAATGAAATAAGTTGGTATCGGTTCATGGTATCGGTTAACTTTTACGAGTATGAGTACACACACATTTTACAGTATCGGCCCCGATACCCGATACCAGTATCGGTATCGGTGCATCCCTAGTTGTCACTCATAAATAACTACACATAGCACATTTGAAAAAAAAATATTGGATTTTTTTAATCACCATATATCAATATTGTCTTACAGTTGGGCTTGTATCAAGAGCCCAAGTTTCAAGAATACAGCTGGATAAAGGTGCCTTGTTTCACCACTAATGGTGCTAAAAAGCTAAACCTTTCGGAGTGGTTCAGTTTTTTCTTAAACTCTATGCTAACCTAGAATTCTGCTGATAAACTGCAGACTGATGCTGTACTAACATGAGACGCAGAAGTACAATTCCTTTTGGTGAGAAAAGCTGGATGTCAGCTTCTTGTGTTTTTGGATGAGCTCTGTGGTGCAGCTTTATATCTGATCCTTGAGCTGAATGTTGGTGGAATATTCTGCTACACGAGTTCTAATAAATGCTCTTATACAGTAAAAGTGTCCAGACACAATCTATCAGAGATTTTCACTTTTAGAAAAGATTTGTGTGTGTGTACAAACATAAACTTAACAAGTTGTGTCCTTAAGGCAACATAAGAAAGTCGGTGAAGCTTTTGTGACTGACACCAGCAGTTCTGGAATCCTTTAAGACTAGCGTTAGCATCTGGCTCATGTCCTTGAAAAGCCCAGTGTGTACAAGTTGGAGAAGTCTGTTCTTTATTCAGTGAGGCCTCTGAAGTTGGGTCCTGCGTACGTAGGTAAGGCTGTCTGCTGGCTGACGAGTTTGTCCATGATGGCAAGCTCCGCGTCTCTCTTCTCCACCTCGTCGAAGGGGGTCCACGACATGTCGTGTTGAAGTTTGAATGCACCAAGAAATGGATGAGGGGAGCTTGGACCCCATTCCTGTGGAGGAGAGGAGAGGACTGTCATAATAAATAGAAAATGTTTTGAGATCAAAAATCCACCATGAAGGAAACTCTCTTCATTGTCCTTTAGTTTGCTAACGTTCAGCACTTCAAAGTCTGCAATACCGACAGTTTTCTTTATGTTTGTAAAACGATTTCACGTAAATACAAACTGCAGTCCAGTGAGGTGAAGTAACAGAAAAGCTCTGATTCTGTCAGATTCACTTTATTTTTTTAGTCCTGTTGTCATTTATTAGCCACATGCTGCTTTACACATAATGATTTCTAGTTTCGGGTTACAGTTTATTGGTGTAACGCTGGTATCAGATCAGTATTTGGTACGAGCAGAAACCAGGAGCTAAGGAATCGAATAAGAAAGAAAAAGAGTAGCATTGGCGGTATCTCTAATTCACAAACAAACAAAAAACGTAGGAGTTTTATCCAAATTGGAGAAAATTTTAAAAAGCTTATCCTGCTAATTTTTTTTAAACAAATGTTTTACATTTACAATTGAAAAAGTTAATCTTCTTAAAACCAGTTTGTGCTTCCAAAACCATCCACAGCTGCAGCGTAACCAGCCACATCCAACCTGATCATCTGATTTATCAGCTCCCTTCTGGCTGCACGACCTTTGAACACTAACACACAGACGTGCAGCGTCACGTTGAGTATTCACGTGTGTGATGTAACAGCTGCTGTACTGGAGTTTTGTAACTGCTGTCAGTCTGGGCTGACATAACATGAACAAGGCTGGTGCCTACCATAGGAGAGAGGATGGAGAAGTATTTCTGTCCCGATGGCCTCTGATAGAGGTAGTAGATGTTGCCTGGCTTTTTCACAATGTTACAGGCAGCGTGGTGCAGTTCAGAGTCTCTTTTGGCTTCTTCCAAAGCCTAGCAGAGAAGCAAAGATGTTGCCTTTAGATCAGGGCAACGTGACCATGCAGCTCATCCAGCGTGCACGGCTCTTACCTTCCTCGCCTGCTCCTGCAGATATCTGATCTGGTCTGCAATGACTGTCAGTTTGTTGCAGGCATTGGCTTTTACAAACTCATCTCCCTGGGGGGAAAAACAAAACACATATTCAGATATAACACATATTCATTATGAGAATAACCTGAAAGTAAAAATAACAAAAACTGAGTCCAATCCACACCTTCTGGACTTGCTCTGCAAGGGCAACCAGATTCATGGGGTCTCCAACTCTGTTGGTCTGGTAGGAACTAACCAGTTCCAGCCCACTGGGAGCACTGCTGCTCTCAACCAGAGTCACTGCAAAAAAATAAATAAAAATGAAAAACTAAATAGTAAATTGTTTCTTAAATATGATGGTGCCTTCATGGCTCATTTGAAAATCTGCTAAATAAAGAATTCATTGTTTTTTTTTTTATTTTTCCAGTATAGCTTACACACTTTATGTAAACACATGTAGCCAATATATCTATTGTAAATTAGTATTTACTACCTTAACGTTTCACATATATATATCACCTTACAGTATATAAGGTGTGTATATATCTCACATATATCACATTTTCTCCTCCCTAATAATGATGAGTGGAATTACAGAGGTTCATAGAAAAATAATAATAATCAACATTTCAGAATTGCAGTACCTTTAAGATCAAACAACCTTTGTCTCAGCACATTAATTACAACTTTCTAACGTCTAAAGTTTTAAACTAGATGTAGAGACGGGGTTAACCTGCTGGGAGCAGCTTCTATACGAAAAGCTACAGGAGTCCTACCTCTGAACACTTCCTCACATGTGACACAATAATGTTATTAAAACACTAACACCAAATTATTTAAATGCACACGGTCCCCCACCTCGCAGACTGCACTGGTTACGCGTGTAATGTAACTCCAGAAAATGCTAACCCACACGCTCAGCATGAACTTGAGTGTCTAGTTGCGAGTACAGTTCAGTTTTTACTTAAACAGAGGGTCAGCTCGTGTGACAGTGCGTACAGTCAGATGAGATGAGACTGGTGATCAAGTAAGTGTGTACATGTGTTACCTGTTGTGGTTTTCTCGGGCTGGTTAGGCAGGCTGACCGTCCTGTCCATGTTGTCTTCCTTGAAGTTTTACTATAAACTCCTCTCTCGAGTAATATCAATAATCACAACCTATCTGTAGTCTGTCCACTTGCCTGTTTTGCAACCAACTGGTATTCAACTAAAAATACTGTAGGGATCACTGGGTCCTAATCTCCGCCCCGTTCTGCTCAAAATAGTTGTCCGTTTTTATGCCTTTTAAAAATACATTTTATTTATACAGTTAATTTTAGCTTACTAGTATTATGAATTTGTTTTGTTTTAATATAACTATGTATTGGGATTAATAATGATATAAACTTGTATATTCTGTATCGTACTTCTTTACATTTGCGCTTGTTCTTTCAGGCTCTCAAATAGCAGGTCGACACGAGACAGAGCATTTAAACATGAAGATATGTCAATGTTAAGAAATATACGAAGTTGTATAATACACATAAAACGGAAGCTGTGCTCCACTTTTCACTGAGTCAGACTGCACTTAAAGCTCCTAGCTAAAGCTCACATTATAGCTGACACTTTCACTAAAATATGTATTTTTATTGTTTTCGCTCGATCTTCCTCGCGCATACTACGTTCCCCATAATACATTGCGTGCTTAGTTTCATATTTTTGGTAAGTGAACAATTTTTTGGTAAGTTTTTTTCTATTGTAACAAAATTAAAATCCTCTGTTTCTCTTTATTGTTTTACTATTTGCGCAAAGTTATAAATAAATACAACAAAAATAAAATTACACATCGTCTGCACGATTCGATGATATTCTTTGACCAGCTTAAAGCGGTGGAACAGCGATCTTGATTAAATAGAAGAATGTTAAGCTTTACAATATACTGTGACACATTTCAGATGTACTGCCCATCACGCTGTTTGGGAATTCTCTTCCAACATCCAGCATCACAGCAGTACAACTTCATTAACAGCTTCAGTCAGACACGTTGAAAACTTTTAAAAAGTACATTTTAGGCCATTGATGGGCTCTATCAGTGGCCTATAATACGATTTTTAGAGTTTTTCCACAGACTTCAGGTTTCTTTGGGTGCCCTGTCTTCTCCTTGCCTCACCAGAACCTCACTGCTGTGTTCCTACGCACCAACAGCTATATTTGGGAGCCTGTGAAAGTTTGAATGAGGACAATTCCGAACAGATCCATCAGTGGAAAAAAGCAAACAGTTAAAAGTACAGTTTTCATTGGTTAGTTGCCTTTTCTCGGATTTTTATCAATAAACTTTCATACATTTTAACCCTTTTCAGAAATCTGTGTCATTTTGCGTTTATTCAACTAGTGAACATATTTTGCTCTGAAGCTCTGAAGCACTAAATCAACTCGCACTATATGGAATCATGTTGCATACGGCTGATGCGTATGCATATGCTTAAGGATGAGGGGTGGGGGTGTTGCCGAGGGGGGCTCCGCCGCTCAAATCCCACCTCCAGTCAAGCTCCTGGTGGAGAAAGGAGTAGTAACACCTCTCTCTGCGTACCGGCTCGTCGTCGGCCACAGGTCCAGGCTCAGGTCCCGCTGCAGAGCCCTGACACTTTGCCACCATGGAGCTCCGTTATGCGCTCACATTCCTCTGTGCTGTCGTGGTGCCTGCGTGCACATCGGACACTGAAGTGAGCAGCCACTTTGTTTTGGAGCCTTATGATTTCCTCTTCGACACGGCGGTGGAAGCTTACTATAAGGGGGACTGGTTATCGGTGATTCTGAACATGGAGAAGGCTCTCAAAAACAAAGCCACTTTGCGCAAAGTTAAAGCTCAGTGCCGCCAGAGCTGCGCCAACCAGACCGCTTTCGGCGAGCCTTTGGCCGGGTTGGGAGTTCCCATACCGGGGACCGGCTCTGTGGAGGACCTGGGCTTCTTCCAGAAAATCCTGAAGCGGGCCGACTGTGTGAACTCCTGCGAAACTGAGAAAGTCGGCGCACCAAGTTTGCATCTCGTCAGCGAGGAAATAGAGCTGGAGTTCAAGAAGAGGAGCCCATATAATTACCTACAAGTGGCGTATTTTAAGGTAGAAGACGCTGGCAGCTGCAGTGTGGCCTGTCTCTCACTGCACACAAGCTCGCTTTGCTCTAGGCGAGCTAGAACAGTATAAACTTTAGCACTGATTCTTTTTTAGCCTGTAAGTTAGAGCTGATGTGGAGCACATTACTGTTTTGCCCCAACCCCCCAAAACCAAGACAACCATGCCACGTCTTAAGGTGGAGTCAGCTTCTGCGGGGTGTGACGTTAGGACGTGAAATTGAGCGCTTTAAAGGCCTAAAATTTTATTTTCAAAAGCTCCTGCTGGCAAACCACAAACGCTTCATCTGTGAAATAAGTAGGGGCTAACAGTTATTTCTTTTATTAATTTTTTTGTAGACTTAAATTCGTTTTTAACAAGATATTTTTCCAACTAAGCAAGTTAGGGGGCGTAAAGATGAATGGGTTAGTGTGAAAATAAGGATTTATTTTCTGCTCTGATGAAAACTGTGTGTGACATGGCAGAGGTGTGCGGGACAAACGTCAAACAGGAAGTTGGCCCCTAAAAGCTCAGGCTGAAGAAAATGTTAACGTTTTTATCAAAAAGTCATAGAGCTGTCATAACTCATACAGTACTGTGCAAAAGTCTCAAGCCACGACTCATTTCTTCATATACTTCAAGGGAGAAGTAGGTGCAGTTATTCAGTGAGCTGTGCAAACATATAAGGAAAAGCGGTATATAATGTAAAAACAGAGTTTGTGTAATTTGAAATTCAGTATTTAGTATGACCATCTTTATTCTACCACAGAGCCTGAACTCTCTTGGGGAGTTTTTTTTTTTTTTTAAATCATATCTTTAAGTAGTTTTCAGGAGTAGTTCTCCGGGCCTCTTCAGGAACATTCATCAGTTTTTTGAGGGTACCCTAAAAACCGCCTACCAGGTTTTCATCTTTTTGGGGAATTAACCTTGTTGGTGCAAAATACTATTTTTACATCTGTCAAACTGTGTTATTGTTGCCATTTTTTTGTAGATTCAACTAAACAAGTGGGACTAAATGTCGTGTTTATGAGAGTGAAAATGTGTGAAAAAGCAGCCAATGTCTAAAGAAAACCTCGGAAAGACCCTCAGAATGTCTAGAGAACTGCTGCTCAAAACCACTTCAAAAAAGCCTCATAAAGAAATGAGGGATAGCTCAGGACTATTGCACAGTGCTGTGTTATGCTTACCCATGAGTATGATGTACCACTGCAGGAAAACCAGAAAAAATGGCTTCCTGTTTTCAAGTTCGGTTGTTTTTAGGATGTTGTTAGGTTGTTAGACTATTTTGTGACCCACTAAATCCACACAAACTGCAACTTGGGCAGTTCAGTCTGGCCTTACATTACTACGATTCACTTACTTGTGATTTTATTGTAATATATATTCTGAACTTTTGAAATATTTTAAAATCTGAGAAATAGGACTGGTACTATATTGCTTTACTACTCTCAGCAATCAAAGCGCTTTCCTACTAAAAGTCTCAGTTTCTGTTTATACAAGGATATTTTTTCTATGACTAAATACTTTTAACCTTCCATGATCACAGTTACACTGTGATGGATGCATCGGGGGAAACCTGGGCTTCAGTCTTGCCAAAGAATCTTTTAAGTCTTTCTACCTACTGAGCTGCCTAAACGTTAGCGTTTCAGATAGTAAAGAGTAAACTGAAATCCACCCCAGAAAATGTAAAGATAACAGTTTGGCCCTTATGGGTTACCAGACAAAAAATGTGTACATTTAAAATTATATTGCATCAAAATCATTTATAGCAGATTAATTACCGCCAAAATAAAAGCGAGTGACAGACACAGTCTGATGTACCTGTACAAAAACATACAATAAGAACGATTAAACATAAATATGTAACATAATTAGTTAAAATAATAGCCTGTGAACATTACTGACGTCTCAATATGAGTATGTCAGGATCAATATTGGCTGGTGTATATAGTTAGCTAACTAGCTAACATTTGGAAAGTAAAGAGCAACTACTGGGCTTAGTGCACCAAAACAAAGGTAAAATCAGAGTAGATTAAATGTATTCCACTAATACATTAACTAACTGTTAATGTATCTGTGCCTACATGAGATATTTTGATACCAAGTTAGCTTGCACAGGTTTTCCAGTTGAATTAAATAGAACAGAAAATAAGCTTGTGTATGTGTGTTCTTCTTCCTTTCAGATCAATAAGCTGGCCAAAGCAGTAGCAGCTGCCAACACGTTTTTCCAGGCCAACCCAGATCACATGGAGATGAGACAGAATCTGGACTACTACAGGATGATGGCAGGAGTACAGGAGGACGACTTCAAAGATCTGGAGGCCAGGCCACACATGGTGAAAGCAAACTCCGTCTTTGATAATGCTGTTATGTTCTTGTAGCCTCGTCCTCTGCTGATTGTCTATAATTTATCTACGGTTTATTTTTATTGACATTTCATTAGTTTGGTCAGTTAAGTCAAATTAAGGAACAGTCAGACGATCCCCTGTGAACTAGCACTTGGTGACAACGAGAAGGAAGAACTCTCTTTTAACAGGAAGTGACTTCCAGCAGGACCAGGCTCAGGGAGAGAAGGCAATCTATCATAATCAGCTGGAGGGGAAAACAGACGAGAAGAAAGGAGGGCATTTTTCTTTCCATGTTGCCACATGATGCAGTCTCTAACGATGATTCAAGCAGAAAGATTTAAACTCCTTCGTCTGCCCGACTGACCTTGAACAGATGAAGCTGACTGTTGCAGTAGCTGTGATGTGCCCTCTCTCTTCAGGCCCAATTTCTGCTGGGAAAGAGCTCCTACAGTGACGACTCCTTCATCCTGGCGGCTGAACACTTTGAATCAGCCGTAGATGAGTACTTCATAGCTGATAAGGAGTGCAGAGTTCTGTGTGAGGGAGCCTACGACTATGATGGATACAACTACATGGAGTACAGTGCAGACCTGTTCCAGAGTATGAGTGGTGAGGCAGCATATCCTTTGCTTGTGAGCACTAAAGATTCCAACAGAGCTGAGAATTTGATGTGAAGCTGCATGCAAGGGAGACATTTGTATGGCAAATATGAAAAATAGGCTGCATGTGCTATAAATACTTGTATAAATGTGTCTGTGTCCCTCAGACCACTACCTGCAGGTGCTGAGCTGTAAGCAGCACTGTGCTGTGGAGCTGGCCTTAACTGCTGGCAGAGACAAGCCCTTTGAGGACTTCCTGCCTTCACACTTCAACTACCTGCAGTTCTCCTACTACAACAGTGAGTGTCACAGTGCTTTCTATAAGTCAGGTGTGCCTGTATCCACTGTCCTTAGCAACAATGCAGAAAAGAAGTCTAAACTATGGCCTCATATACACGGATCATCTGTTTGACGACTTTAATAGCAAAAGCACAGACCTGCACCCAACATGAACGAGATTACCTCTTAAATAAGCCAAATATTATATGATAATAGATCAGCATTTATTGCTGGACTCTGAATGGAAGTAATTCATGTGAATTTCTTTGTATTTAGTTTTCAATTGATTTGCAGTTTTTGCCCATTTGTTACAGTTGATCACAGATTAAAAGATTATCACACATAATTGTCAACATTGACAGTAGAGTGATTGCTGTTTTATCATTGTCTTTATGCACCAAACTTGCTTTGAAGAGCCCAACTCACTGCAACTAAGTGCAATAATTTTGGTCATGCCACATTTTTTAAAACTGTTCTGTGTGACTGTAGACTTAAAGAGCTTTTTGGTACATATGTTAAATACTTTAACTATTTATTAGGGGTGCAACGATACTCGTATCGATATTGAACCGTTCGATACAGTGCTTTCGGTTCTGTACGCATATGTATGAACAATACAAAATTTTTAATTTATTTTATCAACTTTCCTTCTGACGATGCTGTCGGTGTCGAGCGCTCAGTGGATCTGCGCTCGACAGTGCAGCCTAGGCGGAGTAGTCGAACACAGATTCACTGAGCGCAGGGCAAGCTAGGAGACAGAAGCTAAGCTCTCCTTGCAACATGGCAAATTGAACGTCCTCCACCCTCATTCAGATCTGGCGTTTGGAACTATTTTGGTTTTCATGTGAAGTATGACCCTGAAGGTAAGCGCCTCATGGACAAAAGTAAAACAGTATGTCGGATGTGCCAATGCTCAATTGATGGGAACTAGTGAGTTAGCGCAGTTAGCTCGCTGTCCAGCCCCACACACGGGCGATCCGCGGTAGCTCGTTAACGGAGGTTTGCCGTGTTGTGGCGTTAACGTCATTTCAGATTAACGCTGACAGCACTAGTGGGAACACAACGAATATGACTGCACATTTACTCCGACATCATCCTAGTGCAAAGACAAGTGGAAGCAGAGAAAAACAACAAGCAGCATGCTACAAACTTTACCCGAGTCATTTAGACAGCCGTTAGCACATGATTCTCCTTATGGGGACCTGATATGTTTAATATGCTGCTGAGAATATAGCCCAGAAGAAGCGTATAGTATAGCTTTTATTTTGGAAAGAGACGTTTCTCTGTAATAAACTCTCTTTTCCAAAGATGAGTGATTTCTCCATCAGATTTATGTTTTTATTACTTTTTTGTTTCAGCAACATTAAATTTAAAAACTGTACTTTTGAGTTAAAATATATATTTATAATTTTAATAAATGACAAATTAAAAAGGCATGAACATTTTTTTGTATCGAAAAAATATCAAACCGTGAATTTTGTGTATCGTTGCACCCCTACTATTTATATAGTAAATAAAAAAGAGAGAATTCTCTTGTACTGCATGTATTTATAATGTATTTCTTCAAAATTAACCAAAAGAATTGCAGCATTTTATGTAAAATTTCATATTATTATATTTTACTTCTTCATAGTGGCAGCCTTTAAAAGAGCAATATGAAAAATAACCCTGTCCTGTAAGAGTTTAGGATCTTAACCTCTGAACTGCCGCAGGTTTCTTCCTGTTAAAGGAGAGTTTTTCCTTCCCTCTGTCACCAAAGTCCTTTCTCTGTTTTTATTGTAGGGTCTACCTTACAATATAAAGCGACTGTTGTTGTTTAAATAAAACTGAATTGAATTGAATCACCAGGTGACCACTGACCAGTCTCAGTATCACACCAGGTTTTGTTTTAGCCACCTGCCAAAGAGGCAAATATTCTGAAACTATAAGATGTCATGTTAATCATTGTTACATTGTTTTTTTTGTTATAAGTTCTTCCACGTGGTTGTTCCAAACTAACATACTAACTTCATATAGCAGTAACACAAGGAAGGTCTTTAAAATATTTTCATACTTTTTAAAAAAAAATTCACACTTTCTTCATAATTTGATTTCATTTTTTGAATGTTTAACAACAAGTTTAAGCTAAAACTTGTTGGGGCGACCGTGGCTCAGGGGGTTGGGATCTGTAACCGCAAGGTCGCCGGTTCGATCCCCGGGCTCTCTGTCCTGGTCGTTGGGCAAGACACTTCACCTACCGCCTACTGGTGATGGCCAGAGGGGCCGATGGCGCGATATGGCAGCCTCGCTTCTGTCAGTCTGCCCCAGGGCAGCTGTGGCTACAACCGTAGCTGCCTCCACCAGTGTGTGAATGTGAGAGTGAATGAATAGTGGCATTGTAAAGCGCTCTGGGTGCCTTGAAAAGCGCTATATAAATCATTATTATAAAATTCTTCCATTCTGTAACTTTAGGGTCCCCTGTAGGTACAGGATGTCTTTAAGAACAAGGATATATGCTGTAAATCCAACAACATCCTTTTTCTTCACATCCATGATTCCATGGATTTTTGTCTTTTCTTTCCAGCTGAGAAGTACGAGAAGGCCATAGAGTGTGCTAAGACCTTCCTGCTGTTCCACCCTGAGGATGAGGTGATGAACCAGAACCTGAACTATTACTCTGCCGTGCTGGGCGAGGACAAAGCAGCAGCCATATCAGCCCGACAGGTACAGTTACACTGTGTTTAACAGAGGCGTTCGACCTCTACTTCAACCTCACCATGAGTGCAGTTATTCTTAGCAGTGTGTTATCTTAATCCTTAGTGATCAGCAGTAAATTAGCCTGAACAAAGTGTGGTGGCAGAAAAATGGTCTTCATCAGCACTCACGTGTACTCAGGGGCACATTAAAAAAAGGCTCTGGTGGTGATCTAAGCACATAACTGTTTGCTGATTCTTAAAAAAAGATTTGAGCTGCCCTGGGCCCTAAATGTCCACATAACACACTATTTAAAGTGGGTTATTATGGTTATCCATCACTACTAATGACTAAGTGATTATTTCCCAGGTGGAGGTTTCCGGCCTGTGGCCTGTGTTTTAGAATATAAAGGCTCCAAAGGTAGATGCAGGTGTATTATTACACATCCAGACATCTGTATCCACAGCCTGACGGTGTGTGTGCACCATGAGAGCAGAGCTGCATGAGCTCCAACACACTGCAACCTAAGAAAACACCCTCAAATCAAAAAATGCTACAAAAGCACAGGAGATAAAACAGAAGCTGAAGAAGCACAACACAGATTTGCTCTTTGAATGCATACATCACCACTAACACGCGTCCGTCAGAATCACTGTAAAAAAAAATTCCAGACCAATTTGTTCCTACTAAAATAAAGGAGAAGACAGCTCCAACTGGAGCTAAGGAACCAGAGATATAACGACGGTCTTTATAGCGCAGGCTTTGTGATTGTTGAATATGATTTTAGGAGCTATGTTCAATTCAATTCAATTTTATTTATATAGCGCCAAATCACAACAAAAGTCGCCTCAAGGCGCTTCATAGATACAGAGAAAAACCCAACAATCATATGACCCCCTATGAGCAGCACTTTGGCGACAGTGGGAAGGAAAAACTCCCTTTTAACAGGAAGAAACCTCCAGCAGAACCAGGCTCAGGGAGGGGCGGGGCCATCTGCTGTGATTGGTTGGGGTGAGAGAAGGAAAACAGGATAAAGACTGTTTGGAAGAGAGACAGCTGTGGAAGAGAGACAGAGGTTAATAACAGATATGATTCAATACAGAGAGGTCTGTTAACACATAGTGAGTGAGAAAAGTGACTGGAAAGGAAAAACTCAATGCATCATGGGAATCTCCCAGCAGCCTACATCTACTGCAGCATAACTAAGGGAGGATTCAGGGTCACCTGGTCCAGCCCTAACTATATGCTTTAGCAAAAAGGAAGGTTTTAAGCCTAATCTTAAAAGTAGAGATAGTGTCTGTCTCCTGAATCCAAACTGGAAGCTGGTTCCACAGAAGAGGGGCCTGAAAACTGAAGGCTCTGCCTCCCATTCTACTTTTAAATACTCTAGGAACAACAAGTAGGCCTGCAGAGCGAGAGCGAAGTGCTCTAATAGGGTGATATGGTACTACAAGGTCATTAAGATAAGATGGGGCCTGATTATTTAAGACCTTGTATGTGAGGAGCAGGATTTTGAATTCAATTCTGGATTTAACAGGAAGCCAATGAAGGGAAGCCAAAACAGGAGAAATCTGCTCTCTCTTTCTAGTCCCTGTCAGGACTCTTGCTGCAGCATTTTGGATTAACTGAAGGCTTTTCAGTGAGTTTTTTGGACATCCTGATAATAATGAATTACAGTCGTCCAGCCTGGAAGTAATAAATGCATGAACTAGTTTTTCAGCGTCACTCTGAGACAGGATATTTCTAATTTTAGAGATGTTGCACAAATGGAAGAACGCAGTCTTACATATTTGTTTAATATGTGCGTTGAAGGACATATCCTGGTCAAAAATGACTCCAAGGTTACAGGCTGCTGCTGACTTGTAATCCCTAGGTGGTGAAACGGTACATTCAGCAGTCGCTCCTGGAGAAAGAGCTCCTCTACTTTGGTTATGAAGCCTTTGGAATCACTTTTGTAGATCCGGTAAGTGTATAACTCATTTTACATCTCACCACACTCTGCACTACTTATGACGTGCTGGGATATAAATAAATGTGATCTTTGAACTCTCTGTTATTTTTGCTTAAAGGACTCGTGGACCCCCGGCGATGTCATGCCTAAGAAACTGAGAGAGAAACAGAAGTAAGACTAAGAGCACCGCCACACGTGCGCAGGTCGAGCATGAAGGTGCACTTAGAGTCAGTGTTGTTATCTGCGTGTGTGTTGCTGTGTCTCAGGGCTGAGAGGGAGACTGCAGCGAGGATCACAGAGGAGATAGGAAACCTGATGAAGGAGATTGAGAATCTGGTTGAGGAAAAGAAGAAGGATTCTTCAGAAATGACCAAGATGATAGTGCCACAGGAAGGTGAACGTTTCAGAGAACCGGGGTATAAAATGTCAGTCTTGTACAACCAGTCTTTACCCTCACGTCTTTAACTGTGACCTTATCTTGTAGACGGCGCTCTGCTGTACAGTGACATCAAGGTGACCATGACATCCAAGCAGCTGAATGGCTCCCAGCGGGTTTTGCTGGACAGTGTGATCACAGATGAGGAGTGCAGGGAGCTGCACCGTCTCTCCAACGTGAGTAACCCCAAGGAATAAAGTTCAGTCCGTGTCAGCAAAGATTTCCTCACATCACCTGCATTCTGATCGCGTCCCGTATGTGTGTTTTTCAGCTCGGCTGTTATAGGAGTTGCTTAACGTTGCATTGATTTCACAGGCAGCTGCTCTAAAAGGTGATGGCTACAGAGGACAACCATCCCCACATTCCCCCAGCGAGATGTACCAGGGAGTCACCGTCCTGAAGGCTGTCAAGGTCTATAAAGCAGACTAACAGAAAACCTCCAAATAAAAGATGCCAACACAAGCACAGACGTTTACCTTTAATCATAGCTAGGGGAAAGATCAAAGCCAGTTCTTTATGCGGAAACAGAAAATACGTTTTTTAGTCTAACAGCAGACTTTTTCCACATTTCAGCATCAAAACAACAGAACATGCAGCATATAGGTTATGTGCTCGAGTTGGCGGATGAGAATAAACATGTTTGCAGCAGGTTAATCTAGAGGCTCACCTTTAAATGTAACCTGATGCTTATTGCTTCCAGCTGTTTGAGGTAATTAAATAGTTGCAGCCTCGTAGGATCCAAAACGACACGTGTGACTCAACACGTCAGTTATTGTCTACACAGAGAGGAACGATCACTTAGAACTAGGGATGCACCGATACCACTTTTTTGGAAACGAGTACAAGTACTTGCATTTCAGTACTCGCCGATACCGAGTACTTAATAAAAACATGATTTAAATTTACAGGTAGCAGCTTTAGTCCTATAATTTAACAAACAACAAACAAACAAGGGATTAGTTTGGAATTAAGAACATTTATTTAAAATGAAAAGCATGTTGTATGCAACATATTACAGAATAAATAATTATAAAAAACAAAATTTAATTTTAAATTTGTTCGTCTGTTTCTCTGTTTAGACGTCTCACTAGCACAGTCACAGCTGGGATGACATCAGAGGCTAGTGCATCGTAGCTGCTCACTTTTTTAGTTAGTTCCTCAAAGGGGGCGAGGATGGCAACAGTCGTCTCTATAAGAGCCCATTGGTGAGCGGTGAGATAGTCAGGGAGTTCGTGCTTGGACACGCCCAGCCCTCTCTTTTGCTCAATGAGGGACTGGAGCATGTAATACGTGCTGTTCCAGCGCGTCTGTACGTCCTGCTGCAGTCTCTTTATTGGCTGGTTGAGCTGTCCCTGAATGTCCTCGAGGCGGGAGTAGGCTAAGGCGGAATGTTTAAAATGCCCAACTATTTTCCGTCCCACTGCTAAAGCATCAGCTATGCTGCTCTGTGCTAATAAGCGTGGGTAAATAAGCGTGGGTAAACTCTTTGTACTAGTTGTGGTGTTGGGATTTTGGTGCTTGATTAAATTGCTTGTGGTTTTTTTTTTGTTTGTTTTTTTTCTTCTTTTTTTTTTTTTTTTTTTTTTCGCCTGTCCCATTTGGTTCTTTAGCCATCAGAATTGTTGTCTGAAGACCAACAAGGAGACCCAATGGATTTATTTTGCCAAATGGATCATCATGGCATTGCCGTATTGGTCCATTTGATCGACCTTTGTTTTTATTATTTATTTTATTTTCAGTTGTTACAGACGGGACAGACATGAGTGAGGGATAGGAAAGGGAGAAAGAAAGATGAAGGAAAAGAAAAACAGAAGGGGAGAGGGACAGTGAGAAAGGGGGGAAGAAAAAATATCTCCGGGATCACCTGTTGAGAGAAAAAGAAGAGAAAACAAGCAAAAAAAACAAAACAAAGCAACATACTATACACAACACCATCGCATTAATCTAGCTAAGTGTAAACAGCAGTAAATACTAAATATTGAATGTTGTTGTGCAGCACGCAGGACAGACAGCGCACAATGTGCTTTGAAGTAGCAGCCAAGAAAGGTGTGATTTAAGTCTACGAACAGTGAACACCCATGTGCACACCTGTGTGGATCGGCGCGCTTGTATTCAAATGGTTTCCCCATGTAATGGTCTGCTAGAGGATGTAGAGAGCCATAGCCCCGTCCCCCAGGGCATGAAGCAGGCATGGAGGAGATCCAGGCTAAATTACTTGTGTTAAATGTGCTACCTTTTGAGCCTCCTCTGGACAATTTCGCTGAGCACAATTTGCAGTCCGCCTTTGTTTTCGCGTCTTCGTTCACTTTGAAATAGTTCCACACGGCTGACTTGTCTCGCCTCGCCTTCTCCCAGCTCTGAGAGGCAGCCGGGTTCTGGGGGCGGACATTCGGCGCCTGTGATTAACCCCTTACATGCCACTCAAACATAGACAGGTCTCAGACCGTGGTATCGGTTCCCGGTATCGGTGCATCCCTACTTAGAACCTGACAGTATATCACTTTTTCACGACATAATGCAGTCCTGTGAAAAACTGTTGATTCAGTAGCTTGTAGAATTATATTTAGTATGAATAACTTGAAGTAATTGTTTGATGTATTATTTTATCAGCAACTCACATGATTGTGGAGGAATTTTGACCGACTCTTCTTTATAGTATTGCTTCAGTTGATTGAGGTTTGCAGGCATTCGTTTATTCACAGCATGGACCAATCATCACCCCTTCACCACTGTGCTTGACACTTTGTACGATGTGCTTGTGCTGATAGCCAGTGTTTGGTTTTCTCCCAACATGTCGCTGGGAATTCTAGCCAAAGATCTCCACTTTGGTCTTGTCTGTCCAAAGAACCTGAAGCTTTGCAAACCTAAGACGTGTTCTCTTTAGAGAGAAGATGCTCTTTCCTGGAACACTTTTGTATTTATAGTTCTATATAAAAACAGACTCAACATTGTTTTGCTCCTTGTCCCAGCTTTTACATGGTTTTTCCGCTTCTCACAGCTTGGCCAGGAGGGGAAGGTCCCTCTGAAGAGCGCTCGTCTGTTCTTTGACCTCAGTGAGAAAGTGAGGAAGGTCTTAGAGTCCTACTTCCGTCTGGACACTCCACTCTATTTCACATACTCCCACCTGGTCTGTCGCTCTGCCATCGATGGTAAGCTAACCACTGACAGTGTGTCATTTTTTTCCCCAACCCTCCCAAATGATCTCGTTTATCTGTTAGATCTGCTAGGACATGCCCGTCCTGCCCCGCGCTACTATATAAATGTCATTGTAGACCATTGTTAGGTGGTTGCCAAGTAACGTGATGCCATTGTAACATATCGTATATCTAATAATAGTTGATTTTTGTCAATATAAACTAGATGCTACTGTTGTGAAATAAAAATCATACGATGGTTAGACAGGTAAATGGCAGTTGGTTGGTGGTTGCTAGGCAACATGGTAAAATCATAATGTGTTACATAGATAACAACCTTCAGGGGTCTAAGATGCACCTGTGCCATGTGTTTGGTTGCTCAACTCCTCATCGTAGAGCTGGCAGGCAGACAAACAGAGATTTAATGTGTTACTTCAAAGTCCTGGACTGAAGAAGGATGAGTGACGAAATGTTTCTCCCACTGAAAATGCTACATCCAGATGAACAGAAACCTTTTGGGATTTTCCTTACTTAGGTGATTGTGCATGCATCAAGACATAAAATCAGCAGACTGCAGCACAAGTGGCAGGAAGTAAACGCATGTTTGTTTGATTTTTATCTACCCAGCATGCAGACAACTTTGTAGAGAAGAACCTTAGAACACAAGTAAAATTCAGTTTTAGTTATGTAACACAAAATCACAATAACAGTTGCCTCACGGTGCTTGCAACAAAATTGTAACTGTGATGTAATAACTGAAGTTAGTGCAGTAAAATATACTAAATTCAGTACCATTTTAGTCTCCACTACCTCTGACAATAAATACACAAATAAACATATTTAGCTGTTGAATCCTCAGCTAGCTGCTAATTGTTTTTACAAAGTTTTTGGGCCTAAATTGTCCAAATGTTCTCTCTGTGCTCCTGTTTGTTCAGAGAAGCAGGACGGCCGTAAGGACATGAGTCACCCCGTCCACGCCGACAACTGTGTGCTGGTTTCTGAGGTCAACGAGTGTGTAAAGGAACCTCCTGCATACACTTACAGAGACTACAGGTATGGTTACACACACACACACTACACAACCCACCCTGATGACAAGGACCGACTGACCTCCTGGTGTCTCACTCCTGCAGTGCCATCCTTTATTTGAATGAGGACTTTGGAGGAGGAGAGTTCATTTTCACAGAGCTTGATGCCAAAACAGTGACGGTAAATATATATCTGATGTTTTTTCCTTTCTTTTTTAAAACTGTAAAGTTTTCTTTCAGACTGCTTTATTTTAGCTGCCTCCAAATGTTTTTATTTATTTGATTTATTAATGCTAAGTTAAGTTAATGGTTAGCAAGCAGCTTCCATAAACTGTGTGTATATCTGCAATTTAGTGCTGAATAAAACACTAGTAAAACAAACTCTGACTGGAGTTTAATAACTGGCTATGGATGGAAAAAAAATCACCCCAGTCAGAGTTGTTTCAATCATTCTCTACTGCTTATCCTTATCCCATCTCTAACCCTATCCTAGATGGGGAAACTATCCATAGGGATCAAACACGTGTTTGTCCCAGGCTGTAAATGTGCTTTAACTGTGAGCTTGTGCTGTGTTTCCACAAGGAGTAAAAGTCCCACAAATAACTCTTTATGCCCGGAGCAAAGCTAAGCCATGAAGTCCAAGGAACTCTCTGTAGACCTTTGGAAAGAGTGAAGCGTTGGGTGGTCTCAGTTTTTGTGAAATTTAAAAGTTTGGGACCACTTGGACTCTTTATAGAGTTGGCAGTCCGGCTGTATTTTGCCAACGGCATTTAAATCTTAAAGCTATCACGATTAATGGGATTGTCTCTCGCTGTTACGGAAAATGACAGTGGGCTGAAGTGAGGAGGAATGCTGTAAAACAAAAAGATGTCCTTTAAGAAAACCTCACAATGAAAAGTCTCGCACATTCAATAAAAGTATGAAATTGTCTAAAATTCAGTTTGGATGGGTCATCACGGGAATTTCAGCACATAATCTTGCTATTTTCCCCTCTACACTATTTTAGATTCGCCTGGTTGTTTTGGCTTTTCTATAGTTTGTGTAAACATGGTAATAGGATTCTAATTAGATTCATTAGCTTTATTAACAGTTGCACCTAAAAATACAAAAATCCCTGATGCATAGGACCGGCAAGTGGTTCATTTAGACCAGCGGTCCCCAACCTTTTTTGCACCACGGACCGGTTTATGCCCCACAATATTTTCATGGACCGGCCTTTAAGGTGTCGCGGATAAATACAACAAAATAAAACTAGTACCAGTACCGAAAAAAAGAAGATTTATTCATAACTCATGTGAAAAGACCCAGGAAAACCGAGTAAACGATAAAAACGATAACAAAATAACGCTGAAAACCGATAAAAACCCTGAAAACTATACATTTCACACCTGTGCCTCAACTCTCGCGGCCCGGGGGTTGGGGACCGCTGATTTAGACCTATAATTACCTGTGAAAATGGCATATACGAGACAATTACAAGGCCTTTCACATTAATAAACACATCTGGATCATGTAGGATGCACATTTTGAACTCACGTTAATGTGCTTACTTTTAAGGAGCACTTGATGTGCACGTCTTTTGCAAATTTAGTATTAAATTTGATGTAAAGTGAAATATGCACTTAAAAACACTGACATTAACTATTGCTCTAACTATAGACACCTGAAGTTGCTCTAGAAGGTGGAGATCAGAGAATGAGGTCAGAGTTTACTTTTCAGCACTTTAATGACCCTAATCAAATAGTCGTGACAGCACTGGAGTTGCTTCACGGCAGATGTTTGACCTTCTTTAAGGGGCCCAACTAAAAAGCAGGAATTACACCCTGTGGAAAACCTGCACAAAGATCTAAACTGTTAATTTTAATGAGGGTCCTGTTATAGATTGTATCCACAGGGTTTGACTGACAGAGTCTGAATACTTTTTAAAGCCACTGTGCATTTAACAAAAATGCATTTTTAACCACATCGCTGTTGATTGTGTTGCGTGGTGTGTGTCTTCTCAAGGCGGAGGTGCATCCAAAGTGTGGTCGCGTGGTCGGTTTTGGAGCAGGGAAAGAAAACCCCCACGGTGTCAAAGCTGTCACCCGGGGCCAGAGGTGTGCCGTTGCTCTGTGGTTCACCTTGGATCCTGCTCACGAGGAAAAGGTAAGGAAAACCACTGTAACCAGATGTGAGCATGCATAGGCTTTAGGTTTGGGTCTGTGTGCAATCCTTTTAAACAACAACTTCTTCCAAAATGGAGAAAGACGGGTCAGGATTTAGCATGAATTGTTCAAATGATCCTTTTTTCTAACACCTTGAATTCAGTTCAGTTCCCTTTTTTTTATATATCGTGCTAAATCTCAACAACAGTTACCCCTAGGGACTTTATTTTGTAAGGTAAAGACTCTACGATAATACAGAGAAAATAGAGAAAACCCCAACAATCAAATGACCCCTATGAGCAAGCACTCTGGCGACAGTGGGAAGGAAAAACTCCCTTTTAACAGGAAGAAACCTCCAGCAGAACCAAGCTCAGGGAGGGGCGGGGCCATCTGCCTTGACTGGTTGGGGTGGGGGGAGGAAGACAGGACAAAGACACGCTGTGGAAGAGAGACAGAGATTAATAATAACTAATGATTAAATGTAGAATGATGTATGAACACATAGGGAGTTAAAAAAAGGTGAGTGAAGAAGAACTACGTAGAGCATCAGACTATTTCCACAAAGTTATAAAGACAGCCTAAGTTGAAAACAGTGCACACAGTCAGTTATTGCTGTGCAGAAATATGAAACTCAGCTCTAGATAATGATGTTATGTTTTCTGACTGCCAGCACAACTTCAAAGAAAATTTGTGATTCACACCTGTTCCTTGTTTCATTTTGCAGTCTCCCAAACATTTTCTTTTTTTGTCCCATAGGAAAGAATCCAGGCTCAGGATTTGCTGAAGATGTTTTCTACACCAGTGGATGCAGAGTTCAGTAAAAATGAGGCCATGCAAACCGAGTCTCAGCCGCTTCCACCAGAAGCTCCCGCACAGGCTGACCAGGAGGCAGCCAGAAAAAAAGAAGTAGGAGAGCAGAAGCTCAAGCTGAACACGTCGGGCGATGCACAGACTGACCCGCTGAAGGATGCGGGGGAGGCGAAAACAGCCAGTAAAGGAACCACTAAAACCAAAGCTGCGCCTAAAACAAAGCCTAAAGCTGGAGATCAAACGAAGGCAAAGACGACAGGCAAAGGTAAAGCTGCTGCTGCAAAAGATGGAAAACAGACAGCAAAAACAAAAGCAAAGCAGGGTGATAAACAGAAAACAAAACCAGACGCAAAAAAGACAGTAAAAGCAGTTAAGAAGGACTCCACCTCAGCACCAGACTCTCAGAGCAACAAGGAGGAATTGTGATCAAACAGCCACTGTTTTCATGTGGGGCCAGCTACTGTCTACAAGCTCTTCTCTGTGGGTGGTTAAATAAAAAGCTGTGTTACAAAATGTTATTTTTCTTTAAATACATTCATTATTTTGGATGTCACTTAAATTGTTCGCTATAAGTATGTGGTTGCTGACAATCTGCCCTCTGTGATTCCTTTTGCCCTGTGACAGCTGTGATAGGCTCCAGCACCCTGTGACCCTGAAGTAGATAAGCAGAGGAAATACATTGATGGACAATCTTCACATGTGCCCACAATCACTCTCTAAACGTGTATTTGGCCCTAGCTCTGAATCGTCTCACTTTAAACACCCATGTCTCTGTTTTACTTGACTGGTGATGTCATATGAAACCTGGCATAGGTGTGAAAAACCTTCATATCAACTGCTCAAATAATAAGTGATGTTTACAATATATCCCTGTTGCAGTACTCCGGACAGACACTGGATGGCAGCACAGATGCATTCTTGAGTAATTTGGCGCTGACACTGAGCTGCAGCAGTTTCACTTTGAGTAAGAGAGGTCCACAGAATCACTGCTGTGATTTGTTTTGCACCTCTTAAAGTTCAGCAGATTTCTCTCCTGCGTCTTTATAAACCAGCAGGGAAAACTGCAACCTGAAAGAACTCCTCCACACATGCTGAATGTTATTCTTTCCAAGTTCGGGTGAGTTCAAAGAACTCTGTGTTTAGCAAAAACACGTTAAAACTGTATTGCAGTGTATGAACGGTGCATTGTCCTGGATAGTGAAGCTTAAACGTCCAAGAGAGGGAACAGAGAGAAGGCACATCTTCAGTCAAGAAAACTCCATGTAGGATCCTTATCAAATGGATCAAGGCAATATAGTTAAACCATATTGTTGTTTACTTTTGTGCTAAATGAAAGCAATGTTATCATCGGCCATTAGCCAATCAGCTCCAATATCCATGTCAAGTACTGAATTATCCTACATGCATTCAAACTGAGGTAAACCACCTCACAAAGCTGCATCTCTGCACACACGATGTAACTCAGTGCTGCCTAAGTTACTGCTGTTTCTTGGTTTATGGTTTGAAAGACTAGCAACTGCTGTGGTGGAACCTAAAGAGGATCCCAATACACAAATAAACACCAACAAAAGATGAAATACTTTGAAACAGATAACACACAAAGCAGTTACTTAGCTAAGACAATGTGTTGCACTTCTACAACTACTTCACAGAATATTTTTTCAAGGAATGTTTTGCTAGAAATGCTTATACCCTACTCCAATTTAGTATACCCTGGAATCGTTAAGAACACATGACTTAGAATGAAGCATGTTTGAATTGGAGGGTCCACAGCTGTTCTGTTAACAGTGCACAGAGCCAGGAGCCAGAGTCTGCTTTATCTGGAAGCCTGAAGCCCCAAACCCAGACTGAGATGAGGATAGAAGAGACAGGCAGTGCAGGAACAATCACAACAGACTTTTTTTTTTTTTACTTTTTTGTTTTACAACACATTTTTCAGAACTCATTTTTCTCTCAATTTAATTACAGTAAAAAAAATGTAAACATGCAAATTATTGCAGCTTTAGTACAGCAAGATAAATATCAGTCACAGTGGAGTCAGTCTGACCAGAGATTTCACGTCATGTTAGAGCTTGTAGCTCCACAGCAGACTTTTCATGTACAGATGAATTCTGAAAACACTTTTCTAGTGTTTATTTGTTAAATTATAAAGTCATATAGCCAAGAGATGGCTAGCTTAGATTACCTCTGTTCGAATATGCTCCAGCCAACTTCTTCCATTCTCCATTTTAGAAATATTACATCCTGAGCTTTAGAAATGCTGGTAAGTGAACTGTGTAACTTGCTTTGGACAGGGTTGGTTTGCTTTCTTATGCTAGGCTGCCATCAGCAGCGTCATATTCACTTCTCTTTAGTGTAAACCTCCTTATTAAATTGTCTTGAATACAGTAATAAGTGTCCGTTCTAAAATACCGATCCAGTTTTTCCGAGGCGGGTGACTTCATCACTGGTAAATCAGGTGTTCCTATCTTCTTGTTTGTTTGTTTCAATCTTCCTTGGCCAATTTGAGGCAGCAGAACTGATTGTGGATTTGGTAATAATCCCAGCAAACACTTTCTCTGCATTTACAGTGTAAACACTTTGATATCGCCTGTATGAAATTATGTTATCTGTTAGGTCAAGTCAGCCTAACAGTTAATAGGAAAATTTACCTGCTAAATGCAGCATTATGTTTTTTTTCTTCCAGTTAACTAACTTTATTTCTTTGTTCTTTAGTGTTAATCACTGAGCTTCTCCTTAGAGATTTTACTCTGAAAACAGTGAGTTGTGAAAGTGGACCAAAATGTAATAAACACAGTTGTAAACACTGAGGCCAGCTCAGACTGCTCCAAACACAACACTTCACACAGTTTTTTCTGCTCTTGACTCTGTATGATGTCATAGAGTGTGGGCATCCCTAATAGGGTCAGGAACACAGCTTTGGCTTTGAGCACAGAAGCCCCACCCACCTGCTGTTTTCTGTATACAAAGGCAGCCAATCAGAATTAAGCTAGCTTAAAGGGAGGGTAAAAGGGATGGAAATTTGTTTCAGACAATGTGTGAACTGAGTGGCAGCGTCAAGGATAAATAGAGATTATTTTAAACTGTAAAGTATACTAAACTACAATAGTAGTGTTCAAAAACGCTAAGAAAGAGCTTTAAATAAGCACAGTAGGGCCTCCTTAGATGACCTAAGCAGCATATAGTTAAGCTCTTGACCTTCTGTGTGTTTTTTAGCTTCCATGTTGGGAAGTAATGCTCACACACCATAAGACAAAGGGCTGAATTATCAGCAGCATATTAAAACTCAAATGCAACGCAGTGTAGTGGCACCCAATCAAGCTCCCATTATTTCTTGAATAACCACATTTGGTTCTTTTATTTCTCTGTAGAACACAGGTCCTTTTAGAAATGTCTCTTTTATCTGATGTGCTTCTGTGCTGAGCGTAGGCAGCTATGACTCTGGAATATGTGATGTGATGTCTGTGTAGGTTTAGCATGTGGATGATGTCATACCAAGACAGAAAGGCCATCTGTATACACACACACACACACACACACACACACAAAGATGGTGAAAGTATGGTAGTCCCGATAATAAGTTAATAAATATTGTAGCATCATTCACAGAATGCTAATAGGTTTTCAACAGTTACACACACACACACACACACACAGACACACACACACTCTTTCTAACCCACATACTGTATTTTCTTCAGACATACAGATATGTAGCATGTAAGGATCTTGCTAAAGATTTAGCAAGAAAACGTTGATTGAAAATGCTTCAATTTAGTTAGATTGAGTTTGTAGTGTGATTAATGTGCAGGGCAGATGCACTCGGCTGCCATGCATAAACCACCTCCCAAACTCCTACAACATAGAATAAATGAACAGGACCCCTCTGCTCCACTGCAGTGTCTGTGTGTGTGCATGTGTGTGTGGTGTCAGTGCCTTCTTTGTGTTTTCTTACTCTTGTTTATTTGAAAGCAGCAGGGACGTAACACAGGCCACTTTGTTTTTCTGTGTGTATTTGTGGCCTATTGATTTGACCATTGTCTCTCCAAAAGCGAGTGGGAGAGAGAAGGCGGGGTCTACAGTACAGTAGACTACAGAAGTCCAGTCCGTGTTTGGTACAGCCGTCTCTGACTGTTCAGAGAGATTCAGTATATTTTCATGTGTATTGCAACTCAGAACATCTTTAATTTTTACTCTTTAAGCATGTGTGTGTGCGCCTTCGTGCACGAGCTTGCCACACAGCCTGTCCCTGTTGCCATGGTGATGTGGCGGGCACGGAGACGGTGGTGGCAGGTTGGGGTCGGGCACAGCGGGGCGCTGAGCTGAGATTAACTGTGACTGTGACTCTGGAGAGAGGAGAATAAAACAGCAGGCTATCAAGGGCGGACATGACCTCCGTCTCTGTGCTCCTCGGGGCGACGGGCGCCACATCCAAAGGAAACTTTCCATAGTCCAGTGCTTTGGCTGCAACTTTCAAGATCAGCCTCTTGCTTATCTCTATAAAGCCTTGCTCAGCGCTCTGGGAGATGTGTGTGTGTGTGGTATTGTCCCTTAACCGAGAACTCGTGTACAGCCACGGTACATTCCTCCTATTTTTTCATTTTGGCCCAGAATATTACAGTTTTCAGTGGGAATGTTTAGCTAATTGACCTGCAGAGATACCAATGATCATCAAACAGTGATGAGAGTACAGAGCAAACAAGGTCAAACTGTATCTGTTAGTTCCATTGCTGCTGCCAGTCCGGCCTCTTGTTTAAAATCAATCTTGTGTTAGAGGGACACAGGGATGCTTTGTTTTGGTGGTTGTTCTGGCGGATGCCTTGCCGATGACTTCAGCTCCACCATGAACTGTCTCCTTATTCCTCTATAGGACTGCGATCACAACTGTGCGGGTCTGGGCATGGTACCACAGCTGAGAGAGATCTATAGATTGGGACTGCCACAGGGTGACAGGGAAATGAGCTTTTTTCTCTTTTCAATTTGTAGTCTATTAATTTTACAATTTATTTGCACCATTTCACTTGATTTCCTCTGATCTGGGCCACTACTGATTTACTAATCTACAAATATATTATTATCGTGTTGTCTTTTGGATAAATTAGAATGTAAATATAAGAAATCTAAACAAAAAATGGATAAAAGAATCCTGCTGTCAGCTTAAAACCCTAATTCCAAAAAAATGTTGGGATGCTGTGTAAAATATGTAAAAAACAAACAAAAAAAAACCTATAATGCAAACATCTGCAAATCACACAACATCCCAGCAGTACTAGCTGAACAGTCCTGGCTCTTCTTTCTCATATTTAACATTTCAGGATCTACCAAATATTTTCAGTTGGTGAAAGGTGTGGACTACAGGCGGGCCAGTTCAGCATTCTAACTCCTATGCTACGTAGCCATGTTGTTTGGAGCATCGTCTTGCTGCAATATGGAAGACCTTCCCTGAATGTTGCTCTAAAATCTGTATGTACCTTTCAGCATCGATGGGGCATTCCCAGAAGTGCATAGGTATTAATGCACCACCATACGATCAGAGATACAGGCTTTTTGAACTGAGTGCTGATAACAAGCTGGATGGTTCCTTGCTTCTTTAGCCAAGAGGACACGGCAGCCATGTTTCTAATTTTGATTAATCTGCAGTGTTGGGGAGTAACGGAATACATGTACCGCCGTTACGTATTTCAAATACAAAATATGAGTAACTGTATTCAGTTACAGTTACCGTTTAAAAAGGTGGTATTTAGAATACAGTTACTTTGTTGAAATAAATGGATTACACGGCGGTACTTCCCTGTTTCATATTGTGGCGGGTCAGGACTGTTTGGGTTTTGTTTGACAGCTACGTTCTGTTGTTCCAGGCGGCAGCGTTACGGTTGCCATGGTTACAGGGTGACGCTCTCTCTCTGCGTGTTTCCTGGGTGAGAGAGCGCCTGTTGTTGTTGTTGTGCTAAGCTAATAGGCAGAATGCTACAGGTATAGCTCTAAAGAATGTAGCATCATGGGCAGTGTAGTCCGTGCTGCAGGGAGAATGGACTGCCATACACGTTATGTGTCTGTGAGCGAGGGAGGGAGAAAAAGGAAAAGTACGAGCTGTCGTCGAGCAGAAACGGGAGCTGGAAGCATGTAAATATAATAATAACCACTGCAGCCAAGAAGAGTGCCTGACGAGCCCAGTTGTAAGTAAGCTATTAAGACTCGACAGTACACCGTACACCGAAACAATAAGTTCCGTTGGAGCAGCCTTTCAACGCCTCTCTTTGTCTCTGGCTAGCAAAGTTGACCCAGACAACAAAGTAAAGCTAGTTTTCAGCTACGAGCCCGACACAGAACCCACCGTATTAGTCAGAGGTCCCTTTACTACGGTTCGGAGCCACGGACCTTCAGTAACAGTAATAAATCACAGCAATAGTACATTCATGTAGTTGTAAACAGCATGATAATATATTAAGTAATCCAAAGTATTCAGAATACGTTACTCTCATTGAGTAACGTAACGGAATACGTTACAGAATACATTTTGGGGCATGTATTCTGTAATCTGTAATGGAATACCTTTTAAAAGTAACCTTCCCAACACTGTTAATCTGCATGTGGATTTCTCTGGATTCTGTGAACCTGTTGATGATGCTGTCATCAAATATTCAAAGTCTTTGAAATTTTATGTTAAGGAGCATTATTCTGAAATGTTCTCACAGTTTCTCGTAGTACTTTTGTGCTGATTGGTGAACCTCTGCCTAGATGTACTTCTGAGAAACTCTGACTCTCTAAAATGCTCTTTTTATACGCAGCCCTGTTACCAGTTAAGCTAAAGAGCTGCATAATGTTCATAATGTTTTTTAAAATATCCTTTTTCCAGCCTTTTGTTGTCCCCTCCCTATTTTTTTTAAGATGCTTTGATGAAACTCAGCTAATATTCTCATGAAACAATTAAATGTCTCAGATATAGTTTACACAGTATCCCAGCATATTTGGAATTGGGCTTGTGATTACATTACAGAAGTATAGTTTATATTTGCATGCAATGGTTCATATAATTTTCTATATTTTTTATAACACAGAAACCAGAGAAATAATGCACACAGTCAACACAAATACATGACAGTACATCCACTGTTTGTATTGTGTTTGTATTTTGGTAAGTCTGTACAGTGTGTGCAAAAAGATCTAGTTTGATTTCACTGTTTGTCTAACTTAATGCCCCCAAAAGCTTTGGTTTGTATTTCTTAGCAAAATCTGCTTTAACCTCCTAGGACCTGGCATCCACATATGTGGACATCACATTTTGGGTTATTTAGACCAAAATACTCAATTTTGCTCTACAAATGATGTCTATTTACGAGGACATTATACTGCTACTGTTCTATCGAAATTGTAATCGAATATCCTCATATGTGGCTCTTATTTTTCTTAGAAACAAAATTAATCTGGTAATTCTTTGTTTTTACATTCATCGGGCCCCAATGTGTCCAAATATCAAAGAGAAATTAAAAATGCATGCCTTGGAAGAGTTCGGGTCTTAGGAGTTTTTTTTTTTACAAGGTCATAGATCAAAGTCTTGTTATGTTTTTTATGTTCAGTTTTACTTTTTCTTTGTCTGGTGACTGTCTTGATGTAGTAATGTTATTAATGCTTGCATGTTTGAGTCGTGTTTGGCAGGATCTGGCTGACTTAGTGTTTCTGGTACAGGATTAGCCTGACTGTTTGTTTAGCACAGTGTGGAGGAGTTAATGGGCCTGAATAAACTATAGCACTATTCGGCTAATGACATTTTTATCGGAGCTCTTAAAATAGGATGTGGAAATAATGACTTTTTATGAATTCCACACACTCCACATTATCACACAAACGCACCATTTCACTGCATCTAAAAGCAGAGTGGCAGTAGCTTGCTTGTGTGTGTGTGTGTGTGTATGTGCAAAGTAGAGGGATCTATTACATTTTGCCCTGTGAGATAGGATGAGCTACTCTTTAGGGAGTTCCATGTAGTATTTCAGGGAGGTTAAACACCACAGTGATGTGTAACTGCCATTTCCTACCTGTACGTTCTTCCTAAACTACTCATTCCTGAAGGCTGGGTGTAGCACCCCCAGCCTTCAGGAATGGCAGTGATTCTTGGATAACCTTCAGTCCCATCAAATCAAGATGTCGTAGCTGGTTGTTATGGTGAAAGCAAGTTGGTCAGTACTTGGCTCACTGCCACCCACTTACAAGAAGACAGATGGGAGAATAAAGTTGGTGGGAGCGAGTAAAGAAGACATGGAAATGTGGTGGAAGAAGGTGTTATGGGGTCAGACAACAGGACACAGCACACGAGGAGCAAATATTTTCACATGTAAATGTGACTGAAAATACATAAATAAGTGGGAAAGAGAGCAAAAAGGGGAAATGAAAGAGACAGAGGAACGAGTGATTCTGCTTCATGAGGCAGCAGGTACATGGCAAATTTTTGGAATAGCAGCCAATAAAAAGGTGCCAAAGACAGTAAAAACGGTTTTGTAGACACTAGTTGAAACCCTGTGCTAACTTTCTTTAACTGGAGCTTCTGCCATCATTGTGGTTATTTACAATTTTCTCTATTTATTTTGATGGTTTTACCACAGCAGCTCTGTCACCTTATGATGAAAGCTGCTGTTTCAATCCAAAAACAGGCCATTTTTTTTTTTTCCATATATTTTTATTGAAATTTTTTATAGTACAATACAAACAAATGTTGAACACCCTCACATTCACACATCCATCCATACATCAAACCTGCCTACATCACATTCAAATGTAGAAATGAGCATAGTTCTCGCAGTAATACAAAAATACAATGGGATAGGATAGACAAGATTTTCCCTTCCTTCCCTTCTTCTTTTCCTTCTTTTTCATAAATGTCCTTCACCTCCACTCCCTAAAATATCCATATATGGCTTCCACATATTCACAAAGTCCCATTGTTTGCCCTTGGCAATATATGTTAGTCTTTCCAGGCCTAGAGAGACTGCAATTTCCTTCTTCCAGAGTCCCATGGAGGGAGCATCCATACTCTTCCAACATAGCGCAATGGCTCTTCTGGCTTGAAGTAGTCCATAGTCCAGTAATTTAGTTTTTTTTTCTCCGATTGCTTAAATTCCCTTGGATATATTCCAAGTACACAGAGTTTTTTTTTTTTAAAGGGATTTTTACCTTAAACACTTTGGACAGATATTTGATAACATCTTTCCAAAAGTCCTGGATTTTAGGACACTCCCATAGACAATGAAGAAGAGTTCCTTTTTCAACTAAACATTTAGTGCAGATGTCCGGAATATCATTGGACATATGATGAAGCTTGACAGGTGTTATATAGGTTCTCATGAGCCATTTATATTGCAGTAGTTTAAAGCGTGTGTTTATTGTTTGTTTTTGTGCTTTTAAGCAAGCCTGGTTCCAGTCATTTTCATCTATGTCCTCTTGGATCTCCCTTCTCCAAGCATCCAGCTTATCTGCTGCTGAGTCTTTGGAGGAAAGCATCAGTAAATTATAATATATATAGAGAAAACCTTTCCCTTTTGTATCCTTAATGCATACCTCCTCTATTTTTGTCAATGGTGGAAGTTCAGCAATCCTTTGCAGTTTTGATGACAAATAGTTTTTCAATTGTAAATATTTTAAAAAGTGCTTTGGGGGTATTAAATATTTTTTACATAACTGATCAAATGTGAGCAGCATGCCGTCTGCATATAGGTCTTTAATTTTTTGAATGCCTTTATTTTTCCATATTTTAAAACCTCCATCACTTTTACCAGGTGTGAACTTTTCACACCTGCGAAAGCGATGGAGGATCGCCCATATATTTATGAGCTGCATGCCAAATTATAATTGTATTTTTCAGGAAAGGGTTCCTTGTATTTGGAAAATACAAAAACAGGCCATTTTTCATTTTTCCTTAAAAAAGGTACATAGTTACTGAGGGATGGTGTTTCATGAGAATATTAAGATCAGGCCTTCTCTGGGAAGTCAGATTATACCTGCACATATTCCTGAAAGTAAGAATCTGTTACAATATCATGCATCAAGCTTGGAACAGTCATTTAGTCTGTTAAGCAGGAATGTTCCTATAACAAATGTGCTAATTGTTTAAACGAATAAACAAAAACAGAGTAGTTGATTACTCTAAAAGACAAGAAGCACTCTAAAGAGCTGAGCTCACTTTACTGGAGTTATGCACTGACCACACAAATGTGTATTTCAGGAGCTATATGAAACAAATAATTACGTTCCCCATTGATGGTAAAACTGTGTTTATGTGTGACTGAAATGTGCTGAGTGGCCAATCCACAATTGACAGAGTTCCATAGTCTTCCATTTTCCTGCACTGATGCTTGTTTGGGATCATCAACATGCTGGAAAATGAAGCTTTTGCCAGTCAGATACATTCCAGATGGATGGTGAATCAAACTGACACTATTTTTCTGCATTCATAATTCCATCAAATCCCAACCCCACTGGTTAAAATGCAGACCCAAATCATGACAGAGCCTTGGGCATGTTTTACAGGGGGGTAGGAGAGAGGTAAACTCAGAAAAACTCAAAACTTGGAATTTCTTGTGTAAATTTCACATACCTCAGTTCTTTTCCCGGTTTCTCTTCCTTGATTCTAGACAGCTTCCTCTGAGACCCTTTCCAATGAGGCTTTGGTGAGCACTAGATGGATTAGACAAAAGATGGCGCCGGTGAGGTCGGCTGCCGTCACGACTGCTCCGACCACCTTTTCTTTGTTTTTGTTCTTTAAGTTAGTTTTCAGCGTTTCTAAATCGGCAAAATCATCACCATTGGGTACATTAGGTATGACAGTGACACTCTTGTTTCTATTGGTATACAATGTACTCACAATTCGAAGTTTTTAACTCCGGATCCGAGCTGGCCGAGTGAGATCTTGAGGGGGAACAAAGGACGCGACGCGAAGCGGCGGCCTCGAGGGAAACGAGCCGGCGTCAGGAACAGGCTGAGAGCTCGTGCACACCGCACACCTCTGCCTAGCATCCTGCTCGCCAACGTCCAGTCACTGGAGAACAAGCTTGATGACCTCAGGGCCAGGATAAAGTTCCAGAGAGACATTCGGGACTGCAATCTCCTCTGCTTCACCGAGACATGGCTGAACCCAGCGGTGCCGGACCACGCCATCCAGCCGGCCGAGTTCTTCTCGGTTCACCGCATGGACAGGACACGGGACTTGGGGAAGTCAAGGGGAGGCGGCGTGTGTTTAATGGTGAACAACAATTGGTGCAACAGTGCGAACGTTGTTCCTCTCACACGCTCCTGCACACCAAATCTGGAACTACTGTCCATCATGTGTCGTCCTTTTTATCTACCTCGAGAGTTTACATCGGTCATTATAAGTGCCGTTTATATTCCACCACAAGCGGACACGGTCACCGCCTTATGCGAGCTGCATGAGGCACTCACACAGCACCAGACACAACACCGGGACGCTGCGCTTATTGTAACGGGGGACTTTAATAGTGCCAACCTCAAACGCGTAGCGCCGAACTTTTATCAACATATCACCTGCCCCACCAGAGGTGAAAGGACACTGGACCACTGCTACACTACGGTCAAGGACGGCTACAAGGCACAATCCCGCCCTCCGTTTGGCAAATCCGATCACGCCGCCATCTTCCTCATGCCAAAATACAAACAAAGGCTGAAACAAGAAGTTCCGGTTCAGAGGAAGGTCGCGCGCTGGACAGATCAATCGGTGGCCGCGTTACAGGACGCACTCGACGACGCAGACTGGGACATGTTCAGAAACAGCTCCGACGATGATGTCAACATGTTTACGGAAGCGGTTGTGGGATTCATCGGGAAACTAGCGGATGATACCGTGGAGACAAAGACTATCACAACGTTTCCCAACCAGAAGCCGTGGGTGGATAAAACCATCCGCGACGCTCTGAGATCCCGCACCGCTGCCTACAACACGGGACTCACGACGGGGGACATGGACCTGTACAAAGCCGCGTCATATAACGTGCGGAAGGCGGTGAAAGAGGCGAAGCAGCGCTACAGGAGGAAACTAGAGTCACAACTCCAACAGAGTGACTCTAGGAGCCTGTGGCGGGGACTAAGGACAATAACGGATTATAAAGCACCAACAACCGGTATGACGAACACGGCCGTGACTCTGGCAGATGAGCTGAACACTTTCTATGCTCGCTTCGAGGCTGCAGCTAAGGACTCCAATGATGCTAGTGCTAGCAGCGCTAACGGCTGCAGACAGGAAGATACTGCCAGCACCGGAAACGTGCTCGTCATCTCCGAGCATGAAGTAAGGAGAGCCTTCAAGAGAGTGAACACCAGGAAAGCAGCAGGACCAGACGGCATCCCAGGTCGTATCCTCAGAGACTGCGCATACCAGCTAGCTCCTGTGTTCACTGAGATATTCAACATCTCTTTATCTCAGTCGGTGATCCCCACATGCTTCAAAGAGTCCATCATTGTTCCTGTCCCAAAGAAACCCCACCCTGCTTCTCTCAATGACTATCGCCCTGTAGCCCTCACCTCAGTAGTGATGAAGTGCTTTGAATGCCTGGTCAGAGACTTCATCATTTCTTCACTACCAGACACACTGGACCCACTACAGTTCGCCTACCGTCCAAATCGTTCCACAGACGATGCCATCTCTCATCTCCTCCACACATCACTCACTCACTTGGACACTAGAAGGGGGAATTATGTTAAAATGCTCTTCATAGACTACAGCTCTGCATTTAATACCATAATTCCCTCCACACTCACCACCAAGCTGGAGCATCTGGGACTCAGCTCATCTATGTGTCAGTGGATCTCCAACTTCCTAACTGGCAGACCACAGGCAGTAAGGATGGGCGGACATGTCTCAGCCTCCACCACTCTCAGCACTGGAGCCCCCCAGGGGTGTGTTCTGAGCCCCCTGCTGTACTCCTTGTACACATATGACTGTGTGGCCACTACCAGCTCCACCACCATCATCAAGTTTGCTGACGACACCGTCGTAGTGGGTCTGATCTCTGACAACAACGAGACGCCCTACCTGAAGGAGATTAGGAATCTGGAGAACTGGTGCCAGAGGAACAACCTCCTTCTAAACGTCAGTAAGACAAAGGAGATGATAGTGGACTTCAGCACTAAGCAGGAGAGGAACTACCAGACCCCCGTCATCAACGAGTGCCCAGTGGAGAGAGTGGACAGCTTCAAATACCTCGGAGTTCACATCACGCAGGACCTGTCATGGTCCTGTCACATCAACACCGTGGTGAAAAAGGCCTGTCAGCGTCTCTACCACCTCAGACGCTTGAGAGACTTCCGACTGCCCCCCAAGGTGCTCAGGAACTTTTACTCCTGCACCATAGAGAGCATCCTGACGGGAAACATCTTAACCTGGTTCGGGAACAGCACCATGCAGGACAGACGAGCTCTACAGAGGGTTGTGCGTTCAGCTGAGCGCACCATCCGCTCAGAGCTCCCTGACCTGCACTCAATCTACAGCAGGCGGTGCTGGACCAAGGCCAGGAAGATCGTGAAGGACCTCAGCCATCCCAACAACAGACTGTTCTCTCTGTTGAGGTCAGGAAAGCGATTCCGCTCCTGAAGACCAACACAGAGAGACTGAGGAGGAGCTTCTTCCCGCAGGCGATACGGTCTCTCAATCACACCACCACACAGTACTGACCCACACATATAGTTCTTACACACACTGGACATTCTGGACATTGTTTTCACTTCATCACTTTAAGCATATTTGCACTGCACAAGACACTATATAATGTGGATTGCACAACACTGGACATTATATTCCTCATTTCCAGTTAATATTTGTACAGCTGCTGTTATTGTGTGTATATATATTTATATTTCTCATACATTCTTATATATGTTTATATATGTCTATACTGTGTATTTTGCTGTACAGTTATCTTATTTTCAACTTTAATTTATATATTTTATCTTATTCTTTCCCAGTTAAATTTACCCTTCATTCTAATTTGTGTTGTACAGTTATCTCATTCTTAACTTAATTTTTTATATTTTATTTTATTTTATTTTATTCCTTCCTGGTTAAATTTACCCTTTTTTTATTTTCATATTTATTTATTTCCTATCTTATTCATAGCCTTTTCTTTTTTTCTTTAGGTCACGAGCAGTTGTCCAAGCATTTCACTGCATATAGTACTGTGTATGACTGTGTATGTGACAAATAAAATTTGATTTGATTTGATTTGATTAACTGAAGGGCAGGTCAGATATTCACTGCATGTTTTCCCCCCAATTTCTTAAGGACTTGACTTTCAGATACTTTTCATCTGCTGTATATTGTCTTGTCCAGTTTCCTCCGAATTTTTAAGGGCACAATGTACACCATGTCTCTGGTGTGCAGTTTACTCTGTGGTGTGCTCTTTGGAAATCGCCTTGTTGCTGCAAAATACTGTTTATGCCCATCAAACTTTGCTGCCTGTGGCCTTTTTGCAGATTCAACTAAAGACACAGGAACAAATTATGTGTCTGTGACAAAGTGCCTAAAGACAAAAGTTGAAATGGGGTTTTTGCAAAGTTGTCTGTTATGTGCAGAAACAACACCGGTTCATCACTTCAGTTAGGTGCCTTTTTATGTTTGAAGCATTCATAAGTCAGTGTTAAGTGGCTTAACAAAGAAAAACGCATTCATCTGAAATTTTCAGTCTGAAGGACTAAACTGAAAAGACAGCCATAGAAAATCCTTCAGAGAGCCTGAAGAACTAAACGGCTTCAGATCACTTCAAGAGAATTACAAGTCTGGCTCCTTGGAAACAAAATACAAAGAAACAGTGTGGCTCAAGACTTTTGCACAGCACTGTACCTTTTGCAGGAAGGGAATGAAAGGCAATAACATTGTGTAACACATTACTTTTTAATGGGAATAATCTTTTAATTTTACAAGGTACTTTGCACTGATTTAGTGACACTTCAAACATTTTGTACCCTTTCAATTTTGGGCCTTAAAAATGAAAGATTTCTGTCATATGTGGAGCTCCTAAGGCTTATCTTTGCTCAATCCACGTTTGCCACAGAGCAATGTGATTCTGCCGGCAAAAACTGGAATCAGTCACAGTTTTTCTTTCCATTACATATTTCACCCGCAGCAGTGCCAATCACTGTCATTCCTTCATGATGTTTTCATTTCGTCTCATTTCAGCTCTTGAAATATAACCTGTGTTTTTCAACTTAACAAATACAAAACTATGATCTCTTTTTTGTCTAAATAAAATTCCTCTTTATTAGTTGCGAAAATACAGAATATTCCCATTAGATCAAAACCACAGGCTTGCTGCTCAAATATATTGAAACCCAGCACTGAGTTTGCTTCACACTTTCAGGCATGAGGTAGATGTTAGAATATGAGCAGCGAGGAATTTGACCTACTTCTCTTACGATGGGAAAGGACAGAAAGTTGGCATCTGGAAGGAAGCGATTTAGTGATATGGCAAGGTGATGATGCCCTAATCATTTATCTCGAGCTGCTTGTACTATATTTGTATGATACTTCAGATATTTTACTTCAGTATTCATGCTGAGGACGGCATTGTGATGCATTGCTTAGCAAAAGCTGTGATACAGGAAAAAGGCACTGAATGACTCATTAATTTGATGTCAAGTGTTCATGGTCACCCTGTGCATGTTTGATGTAAAAATCAGACATAACTTTTCCCCCATTACTGAAGAGTAGGGGTGCAACGATACTCGTATCGATATTGAACCGTTCGATGCAGTGCTTTCGGTTCTGTACGCATATGTATCGAACAATACAACATTTTTAATTTATTTTATCAACTTTCCTTCTGACGATGCTGTCTGTGTTGAGCGCTCAGTGGATCTGCGCTCGACAGTGCAGCCTAGGCGGAGTAGTCGAACGCAGATTCACTGAGCGCAGGGCAAGCTAGCAAGACAGAAGCTAAGCTCGTAGCAACATGGCAAATTGAACCTCCCCCACCCTCATTCAGATCTGGCCTTTGGAACTATTTTGGTTTTCATGTGACGTATGACCCTGAAGGTAAACGCGTCATGGACTAAAGTAAAACAGTAGGTTGGATGTGCCACGCAATACTCAATTACATGGGAACTAGTGTGTTAGCGCAGTTAGCTCGTTAAAGTGTTGACGCCGTCCAGCCCCACTCACGGGGCGATCCGCAGTAGCTCGTTAACGGAGATTTGCCGTGTTGTGGCGTTAACGCTGACAGCACTAGTGGGAACACAACGAATATGACTGCACATTTACGCCGACATCATCCTTGTGCAAAGACAAGTGGAAGCAGACAAAAACAACAAGCACACATGCTACAAACTTTACCCGAGTCATTTAGACAGCCGTTAGCACATGATTCTCCTTATGGGGACCTGATATGTTTAATATGCTGCTGAGAATATAGCCCAGAAGAAGCGTATAGTATAGCTTTTATTTTGGAAAGAGACATTTCTCTGTAATAAACTCTCTTTTCCAAAGATGAGTGATTTCTCCATCAGATAGATTTATTTTTTTTATTACTTTGTTGTTTCAGCAACATTAAATTTAAAAACTGTACTTTTGAGTTAAAATATATATTTATAATTTTAATAAATGACAAATTAAAAAGGCATGAACATTTTTTTTTGTATCAAAAAAAATCGAACCGTGACACCAAAGTATCGAACCGAACTGAACCGTGAATTTTGTGTATCTTTGCACCCCTACTGAAGAGATCATGTATAAAAAATCCTTTTGAACAATATTTATCGATTAATCAAAGACATATCTTTAATTTGTATATTTTTATTGTACCAAGATAAATTTGCACCTGGTAAAAGAAACGTGTCTTTTATCCCGCCCCTCCCTGAGCCTGGTTGTGCCAGACGTGTCTTCCTGTCAAAAGGGAGTTTTTCCTTCCCACTGTTGCTCCTGGTTGCTCCAGTTAGATTGTTGAAGTTTTCTCTGTATTATTGTAGGCTCCTTGAGTTAACTATTGTTGCAATTTGGTAGCATATACATAAAATTGAAGTGAAAAAAAGGAAAAATAAAGCTGTGCACCTCCACTTTCTTCAATATGGCTAGTGTAGTAACAACCTGCTTGTGACATAGCTGTGTAACTGGGGGTGAGAGGGTGAAGGAGATGGATTGCGCGTGGAGGTAGGGGAGGAGGGCCGGAGCGGACCAGAATTAAGGGGCTGTTCAGTGTTTGGTTAAGGCCAGATGGCTAGAGAATGGCGTCTGTAGCCCCTGGTCTGTGTGCTGTGTAGTGAGGACTGGGAGGAATGCTGGCCTTTTCTTTGCCCCTCTCAGCGAGTGGAGGCTCAGAGGACTGCGATACAATAGTGGATTAAGACCCACATTCCCTTTTTAATCTCTCTATAGTCACACTCAGCTGTTCACCCTCAGGCCTTTGCTCCTCTGCCTCCCACTGTCTGTCTGTTGATGTTGGATTGACATACAATGTGCACACTCACACACATCATAACTACAGAAAACCCCCTCACTCACAGGTCATCTTAACGACCCCACTGTACTCGTATACTCACCCCTTTGATCGTGTAGTGTGATACATGCACATTTAATTTCTCACACTGGGTCTAGAGCTTAAATCTCAGATCAGAAAGATCTGAAAGAGCTGCTGATAGCTGTTGAGGAAAGATAACGTTGAAGTCCAGTGAGAAACAAAAAAATGAACTTCTCTCAAGAATAATTCAGAATGATCACAACCTAAGTCTCATCTATGTCAGGAGCTCATGCGTTGATATCAAGGAATATGGGGCAATGAGAAACATGTGATTAACCTGAAAACCTAAAATTTAATAAGATGACAAGTATCCAAACTCTAACTCGTCAGCTCTAACTGAGCGGTTAGACTGATTCTAACCCAGGGGTCTGCAACCTTTAACACCCAAAGAGCCATTTGGACCCGGTTTCCACGCAAAAGAAAACACTGGGAGCCGCAAATACTTTTTGACATCTAAAATGAAGATAACACTGTATATATTGTTTTTTACCTTTATGCTTTGTGTGAACAACTAAGGTGTGCTGCTTATGAAATCCATGAATTGCTACAGAGAAAATTACATTTTATTTATGTAATTAACACATTTTGAACTCTTAAACAAATATAACAAAAGGAAAGACACCCAGCTGAACTAAAATAATCCAAGTAGCAAACAAAAACTGTTGTGAGCCGTCACCCTTATATCACCTTTGGGCTTTTGGAGCCTTGACCTTGAATTGGAAAAAAAGCAATATGCTGCCAAAAAAAAAGAAAAAGAAATATTTGCAAAATTCTGCCTAAATATGTATTTTACCTGGTTAATGTGTGTGGCGGGGCGTGGTCTGCAGCGCCGCTGCAGGGGAGGCGCACGCACCTGAGCGGCACCTGCAATCACGCGTCGCGGCCTTAACGTCTGTGCTATATATGCTGTTGTTGGTGTGTGTCGGGCTGTGAGCTGAAAAGCTACAGCCGGCTGTATGCGTACAGCAACCGTGTGTAAAAAGTGGTCAATAAAGAGATGCTGAAAAGCAGCGGGTCTGCCGTGGTATGTTTACAATGGGACTTCTGCTCCCGAACCTCTGCGCACAGCGTCTGCAGATCGGGGCTTTCATCTTTACGCAGGACTGTAAGCTGTCGTCTGTGAGGCGTGAGCGGTGTTTGTTTTTAACTTAGTTCACGGTGGAGAACAGCTGCTGACATAATGTGGATCCGAAGATTCATAATTGGCCTACCTGGGGTTGAAAGTCTCGATAAATGCACGGCGTTCGGCGGGTACACCGGCTTCCACGAGTGTGACGCTTATTTTGAGCATGACAAAAATAATAGAATATAATTTTATTTTTATATTTCAATATCACAATAATCTTCCAATTTAGAACTACAAGGTAAAAAAGAACTAACATAAATAAAATACACTTCATCTAAATACTTCTAATTTATTTTCCCTAAACCACGCGGAGCCGCACTATACGGACTAAAGAGCCGCATGCGGCTCCGGAGCCGCAGGTTGCCGACCCCTGTTTTAACCTGATAACTGATAACTGATTCTGAACATGTGTATTTTGGCTTTTGAAAGTACTTCCCCCAGATAATATAAATCAGGTTCTGGCTTGTCAGAATTGGCAGAGTTCAGTTAAACTGGTTGGTTTCCACGGTTTGCCCTGGCCAAATGGTGGAATCAAACCCACGACCTTCTTGCTCTGAGGCAGCAGTCCTCTAGCTCCAATGAGCTGATGAGACAAAGATTGAGTTATGTGGTTACAATTACAAGAGACATGTTTGGAGGAGTAAAGGTGAGGCTTTCAAACCTAAGAACATTGTACTGTCATGTATGTTGGTAGTAGCATCATGCTCTGGGGCTCTATTTGCCGACTGTGGTACTGGTACTCTGCGCTAATGGGATGGAATAATGAAGAAGGACTTCCTCCAAATTCTTCAACTTCACCTCAAATCAACAGCCAGGTGGTTTAAACTGGGACACAAATAGATGTTCCAACATGACAATGATCTCCATCAAAGCTGGTTTTGGAACGGATAAAGCAAGCTTCTGGAATGGCCTTCCCAAAGCCCCAAACTCAATCCAATCAAAGGTTTGTGGATTATGTTTAAAAGCTTTGAACTGCAAAAGGACATTGAATCAAATACTAGTGGTGGCATATGCATATACTGGAGCCTCTATGCATACTTTTGACCCTGTGTGAATTAGAGAAAATCCAAAATAAATTCAAACTTGTGCCCATGATTCTTGTTATTTAAAATCATTAAAGATATATGTTGTGCAATCATCCCACTCTGGCCACAGAACAGCTTAAAGAAATCCTTAAGAGCCCAAGATTATGTCACAATCAAGAGTGTATGTAACTTTTTATAATAAGGCCATTGGCTTTGTTCTGATGTCATAAACACAACAGGAATGCAAAAATTTGAAAACACTGTGAACAGCAAAGTTCTCACCATCAGGTTCACGGTCACATACAGTTGCATGGACAAAACCCCCTTCTTTCCATATTTTCTGCTAACTTGTACAGTCTTTGCTTTTGAATGCCTTTTTCCTGGTTTCAAAGGAGCAAAACTTTATTAAAATAGGAGAACTTTTCCAATTTTACTGACCAAATCATTTGAATTGCACATGCATCCTCCGGCTGCTGCTATAGGTCGCCCTTGTGACAAAAGTCTATCCAAGTTTTAGACCAACGTGTTCATACTTCAGGAAGACAATGCTAAATTGTATACTGGAGGAGGAGGAGGTGAAAAACGTTATCTACTAATTGGAGAGCTGTTGGTTACCACGTCTGGTTCATACCACTGGTTAGTGCTATGTATGAAAAGATGAAAACGTGATGGGGAGATGGCGATTCCACATCTGCTCTTAAGAAGAGTAAATTTGCTTCTGTGTTCCTAGTGACAAACTTGAAAAGAGTAAACGCAAACCTTAAACTACCGTCACTCCAGAGCCACGTGCTGAGGAAGCAAATGCACTAAAGACCAGATATATTCCCACTAATTTTGTTGACAGTAATTATACACAGTCAAAAAGGCAGCCTCCATAATAGGCATAGTGAAACACAATGTAACCCAGTACCTCTGCAATAACTCTTTCATTATGTAATCATGACATTCAGCATTTCAACAGCAACAATTAACACTAGTGTGTGTCCGAATACAGAATCATTTCAGAGGGTGCATTTACAGCTGTATACTGCATTACATCCATTGAAATAATGAACTAAAAAGTGCATGTTTGTGTCCTGGGCCTGCACACGGACAGCACAATGAGACAACAAACTAGCATTGTTAGTTTATTATTGTTAGTAATTAGACTCCGTGTACCTGTGTTTCAGTGCCAGCCACACCAGAATCAAATAAAATGCTGAAAATGTTTCTCTCTTGGGTCTTTTTTGTGGTCTGTTTCCTTTCTTTTTATTTTTTTCAGAGGCTAACATATCAAGTTTACTTTTGTACATTATTGCTATGTTGACATAACAGTTACAGAGCCCAGTGCTGCAGGGAGGCACACATTTCCAGTTTAGGATTTTTTAGGATGGCGCGGGTACAGAGTGGTTAGCATTGATGCCTCACAGCAAGGTACACAGCTTCCTCCCACAGTCCAAAGACATGCAGGCACCCACAGAGATCCGACTTTCTTCAAGTAACAAGTAATGTAAGGAATTACCTTTGCAAAAAAAGTAATTAGATTACTGTTACTTTCCCATAAGCACGCTGCTTTACTGCGTTACTAAACCGTTGTGATTTTGTTTGTGAGAGTGTCTCATGACAATGACGTGTGACGTCCGTGGCAGCAAGAGATGTGTGCAGATCAACAATGGAAAATATGGAGTGATTATTAAACTTCAGATCTGAGCGAGCACCGAGCACGCTGCCACGGGAATGTGACATTCACAGAGAAATCCCCGGATCCTCCCACTGACATGACCGCTGCGGCACCGGGCAAACCTCCACCCGCCCCACTCCTGCTAAACAGGTGAAAATAGATTTAAGAGCGACAGGACTCAGTGCTGCTGAATCTTTGATTTTATTTATTTTTTACTGTGTTTTACTTGCATCTATTTGAAAGAGAGAGTGTAAAAATGTACATGCTGGAATATGCAGAAAATAGGTTGAAATGTTAAACACATTTCTTCCAGTCAAACACTGTTGAATATAATGGAATTTTACTTGATGCAATGTGCATAAAGTTAAAAGATTAAAATTAATAAAGCCATTTTTAAAAAAGAGGCTTTTCATTTGATTAAGTTTTATGATGATGGGTTTATGCAGAAGAAAATAGAATTGGTCTGTTGCTTTATTACTTCAGGTTGTGTATCAAGTTTTTAAAAAGTAACTCAGAAATAAGTAACTATTTACTTTTGAAAATAAGTAATCAGTAAAGTAACAGGACTACTTTTTTGGAGAAGTAATAAGTAAGTAATTACTTTTTTCAAGTAACTGGAACAACACTGGACACCCATAAAAGTGAACGTGTGTGCGAATGGTTGTCTGTCTCTGTGTTAGACTGTGACAGATTGAAGATTATCCTGGTTGTTCCCTAATGTAGTTTAGTTTGCATGTGAATAGCTGGCACAACTCTTTCAGGTCTTAGAGATTCAGTGAAACTGTGTTATGACCAGAGATGGGCAGTAACGCATTACTGTAATCCGATTACTTTTTTCTAGTAACGAGTAAAGTAAGAGATTACTATTGCAAAAACGGTAATTAGATTACCGTTACTTTCCCGTAGGAACGCTGCGTTACTGCGTTACTAAAACCGTGATTTTTTTTTGCGAGAATGTCTCATGACAGTGACGTAAGCGAGTGTGACGTTGGTGACAACAGCTGTGTGCAGATCAACAATGGATCATATATCGAGTGCGGGAGAGAGTATGAGCGTGCAGCGTTTAAAGCGTAGAAGTACTGACCTTACTTTGAGTTTGATTCCATAAAAAGTGACAAAAACATTAGTGTCCGTTGTGCGTGGGAAGAAAACTTCTCTTTACAGCGAAAAAAACCCTAAACTTCCGAACAAGCTCCGAGTAGCTACGACGTAATGGGAAATTCACACCTGCACCAGGGTAAACCTCCGCCTACCCTACTCCTGCTTTACAGGTGAAAATAGAGCAACAGGACCGCTGAGTCTGTGACTTTATTTATTTTCTGCTGTGTTTTACTTGCATCTATTTGAAAGACTGAGTGTAAACACACAAAAAAATATATTTTATGTGCTGGAATGTGCAGAAAATAGGTTTAAATGTTAAACTAATTTATTTAAGTCAGAAAATGTTGCATATAATTAAATTTTTACTTGATGCATAAAGTTAAAAGATTAAAACTAATAAAACAAGTTAAAAAAAAAGAGACTTTTCCATTTGATTACATTTTGTATGATGGATTATGTAGAAAAAGTAGAATTGGGCTGAAAGATCTATCACTTTATTACCTATTCAGGTTGTAAATCGTGTTTTTAAAAAGTAACTAAGTAACTAAGTAATTAATTACTTTTGAAAATAAGTAATCAGTAAAGTAACTGGATTACTTTTTTGGGGAAGTAATCAGTAATTAGTTACTGATTACTTTTTTCAAGTAACTTGACCAACACTGGTTATGACTGAACAACAGGATTTCATATCAACATTGGGTGAGTTGAAAAAAACAGACACAGGCTTGAAACATGAAATTTAACAGTTTTATTTTTAATATTTGGTTTAAATCAAGTAAACTGAACTTTAAGATTGAAATGTCTGTCTTTAAATTTTTGTGCAACATCGTCATATTCATCTTTAATTTTCTATGGGTAATTTATTACTTTTCATGGTATCTCTGTACCATATTCCTTCTTTTGCAAATTTTGCATTTACAATCACTTAAAAAGTCTTTGATTTGTAATATTTCACAAAACACACAAAACATTAAAGATTTTTAGACTCAAACTTGTATTAGACGTTCCTAAATTTCAGACTTTATATACCTGTAAAGAGTCTACTCCATGATGAGAGGCAGCTGTAGTGCTACTGAAGAACAGGAAGAAGAACTTAGAGGCTCCACTCCAGACTAGAAAGCCTTTTTTCAGAGGGCCCTGTTAAAAGCAGGCATTTTTCAGCGTCCTGGTTACAATAAAGCTCCTTCCGGCTGCAGATAAATGCATACTCATAAGAGGAACCCTCCCCAGCACCACCACCATTTCTAAAAGGTTTACTGCTCTCCTTTCAGCTTCCCCCCTTTTTTCTTTTGCCCTCCTCTTCACAACCCTGTTTTTCTTCAAGGGCCAGATCAGCACAGTGGTTGCAGGAATTTAAGGAAGCGGATAGAGTCTGAACATGCAGGTGCAAGAGATTTGGTTCCAGCAATGGTATGGTACAGAAGGAGGAGGGTAATAAGGTGCCAGGAGGTGGAGGACAGGAAGGGAGTGACGGAAGAAGCCGAAGACGTGAGGAAGTGTAGGCAGCTTAATTTATATTTGTTGTGTGGATAAAGAGCAGGTTAAAGAGAGCAGAAAGCATTGTTACTAAAAAGAGAACCCTTTCTATTCACACCATGTTTGTTCATGCTTAAAATCTTAAATCTTAGTCTTCCTGATGATTTTGCTAAAGAGCAGCTCCATTTAATGAACTTTTAACAGCAGCTTCATCAGCAAGGTGGAGTTTTCCTCAGAGGATCAGTGTAACTCCAGCTTATTAGACTCCACTCGCATCAGCTACCACAGTACACTACATGGCTCCTGTCTTTTTATTCAGCTGCTTTCAGCTTCTCATTTATTCACAAAGGGTTACCACAGCAGGAAGCTCCACATGTTTAATTTGGTCGTGTTTTTAAGATCGATACTCTTCTTGATGAAACTGCAAAGGGATTTGTGTCTCCTTCCCCAACTGTGAGATATGACTAAAAGACCTGGAAAGGCAAGACACGATGCACGCATGCATCACGCATACATGATGCTCACTTATTAGTGGTGAATGCACTAGACAGTTAGCTACAGTATTTGAACAGTGGGACCATCTGACACAAGATTTACCAGCATGGAAAGTGACTTTTCCTGTAGAAGAGTTACTAATTACTGCATGTTGCATATAATGATGCGATGAGAATCCTTTGCAGGATACCTAGAAGTGGTAGTGCCAGCCAGATGTTTGCAGCTGTGGGTGTTTGGACTTTGAAAGCACTTTTAAGAAAGTTAATGTTCAATTGTAGAGAACGACTGGATGGTTCGAATAACAGTATAATTTTAGCACTTACAGATCCGACAGTGAGTGGTTCCCGTTACTCATCCAGTCTGAGAAAGCACTGGTTAAAGTGTTTGTGTATTTATCGATTTATTTTTAAGTAATTGTGTTTTATGTATATTACGGTTTTATATTTTTACAAATGCTTTATATACTTATTTATATACATATATATATTTAATGGTTTATACCTTGTGTTGGGGGGGGGGGGGGGGGTGTTTGTCTTGTTTTTATGGACATAAAGTCTGCCAATAAAGATTGAATTGAATTGAACTAACATGTATGAATACCTATTACTCCAGAGGACTGTAGTTTCATTCCTGTTGGGATCAACCAGCAACCCTAATGTGAGGCAACTGTACATAGAGGACAAATGTCATAAAGGACAAAAGAAGAAACTGGGGGAAAGGGGGAGTAGGAAGTGGAGCCTGCAAGGGCTAATTAGATTGATAATAGTGGGCCTGAGCATGTAGAGGCAACTGTAAGGGTCAACGTGACAAGAAGAGAGGTAAATGGAGAAGAAGGAGGGGCTGAGGAAGAAGCAAGTGGTGGGAACATGACCAGGGCCTTGCCCACACTAGGGGCATGACAGGCGATGGAAGGTGGCTCTTGTTGCAGACATAAAATCACTAGAGTGGACCAGCACAACATCAAATAGTCTTGAAATCATCTTCTGCATGAATAGTTTCCTTTTTTCCACTGAAAACAGACAGACATTTGTGTTTGTGTACATGGCTACTCATGCACGCCACACAGGAAGAGTGTAAAATCAGTGCAGGTCCCTCTACTTTGATTCTACTTACAGTAGGTCTATGTCATCGGAAACCCCTGGGAGGTCCTGTGTCGTTGGGAACTCTCGCCTCTTGTTAGCCACTACATGGCTACAGTCTTTGATCAGCTCAGCTGACTCTTAAGCTCAGCTTAGAGCTGTAGATGTTTGTGGAGAGGGAGAGAGGTGGAGAGGACAGAGAGACTGATGGCACCCACTGAACCATGTATCCTCTGTTGAGGATGGAGGCAGGAAGGAGAGGGTACAGATGGAGAGACATTAAGGTGATGTGGGGTAAGCAGAATGGAAGGTAAATGGAAGAAGAGCATGGCCAAATGAAGAGTGTCTTCCATTCCTCCCAATCCAGCCAGTCAGTGAGACGAGGGTTAACCACAGAGAGTGAAAAGAATTCAATGTTTAAGACTGTGGAACATTCATCCAAAATGCTCTCATAAACCTCTCACAGGGTGTAAAGGAGGTGTCTTTTTAGGGTGTAGACACCCAAAATGACATAATCAGTGTAATTAGGCCATCAGTCAACAGGCCTGTCTCTACTGCATTGTCACTGTTGATTCTTTGTGTATCACAGCACTTGAAACTGCTGTCTGCTTTGTGGAGAAGACGCCCTGTTCAACTCCTAATGAGGAGAGCCAACAGTCTCTTCAGGGATACTTGAGTTTGCCCAGAGGAGCTCTCCTCGGGGCATAAGCATACATTATTCATTTGTGTGCTTAGTTAGCATTCATTCAGGCATCACCCTCTCATGTGGGCTCTGAGTGAAAACCATTAACAGGAAAGGTTTGACATTCTGTAATTACAGAGTACTGGAGAGGACTACAGGCTCTCTGGGAATACTTCTAATTCGTGCACAAGCTCGCATCCCAAGTATTCCCAGTTTTGTAGTATTTTCTTGACATGTAACTTTCCTTTATGTGACATCAAAGAGAGTCTGCTTCACTGAACAATGACTTTTCTCAAATACAGTAATCCCTGACCTGCCCGTTGATTTGCCTAATTCTCCTCCAATACTGTTTACATGTCCACATGTGCTTCACACAGCAATGGTAACACTGGCTAATCTGATTGGCCCCTGATGTTTTAATTGTGTGTGCGTGGGTTGTTAACCACGTTTGGTGGTTTCGTGTTTAGGGAGAGTCGCATCAAAGAGGTAAGAGCAGAGAGCAGTGAAGGGGTCTGTCCACAGTGATGAGGGCTAGAGGTCATACTGATGGTAGAGGGATCCTGAGGTGAAATAAGGCTGGGTAATGGACTTTGTTTGTTTCGCAACACATTCACTAATATCAGCAAAATCTCATGTTTTAATAATTTATTTCTTAGAGCAGCTCACGAGCAGTGTTGGTCAAGTTACTTGAAAAAAGTAATCAGTAACTAATTACTGATTACTTCCCCCCAAAAGTAATCCCATTACTTTACTGATTACTTATTTTCAAAAGTAATTAATTACTTAGTTACTTAGTTACTTTGTAAAAACATGATTTACAACCTGAATAGGTGATAAAGTGATAGATCTTTCAGCCCAATTCTACTTTTTCTGCATAATCATCATACAAAATGTAATCAAATGGAAAAGTCTCTTTTTTAACTTGTTTTATTAGTTTTAATCTTTTAACTTTATGCATCAAGCAAAAATTTAATTATATGCAACATTCTCTGACTGGAAGAAATTAGTTTAACATTTAAACCTATTTTCTGCACATTCCAGCACATAAAATATATATTTTTTGTGTTTACACTCAGTCTTTCAAATAGATGCAAGTAAAACACAGCAGAAAATAAATAAAGTCAAAGACTAGCGGTCCTGTTGCTCTATTTTCACCTGTAAAGCAGGAGTGGGGCAGGCGGAGGTTTACCCTGGTGCAGGTGTGCCGCAGCGGTCAGTGGAAGAATCCACGAGTTTCTCTGTGAGTTTCCCATTACGTCGTAGCTACTCGGTGCTTGCTCGGAAGTTTAGGGTTTTTTTCACTGTAAAAAGAAGTTTTCTTCCCACGCACAACGGACACTAATGTTTTTGTCACTTTTTATGGAATCAAACTCAAAGTAAGGTCAGTACTTCCACGCTTTAAACGCTGCACGCTCATACTCTCTCTGCACTCGATATATGATCCATTGTTGATCTGCACACAGCTGTTGTCACGAACGTCGCACTCGCTTACGCCTCTGTCATGAGACATTCTCGCAAAAAAATCACGGTTTTAGTAACGCAGTAACGCAGCGTTCCTACGGGAAAGTAACGGTAATCTAATTACCGTTTTTTGCAATAGTAATCCCTTACTTTACTCGTTACCTGAAAAAAGTAATCAGATTACAGCAACGCGTTACAAGTAACGCGTTACTTGTAATCCGCCCATCCCTGCTCATGAGTGTTTCAACCTGCAGTGAAATGACATGACTGATGCAGAAAAATCAACTACCAGTGGTCTTTGTTCCATCTAGTTCTTCGGCTCCACTCGTGCATCGTTACATGAAATAGCACTGATATCTTAAAAACACAAAATAACTCAATTAAGCTAAAAAACTGTATAGAAAGTTAACAGTGACAGTAACAGTTGTACAAAAAGCTTCAATTTGCTTGGAAGTATTGAAGTCTAAAGTAAAAGGTCATCTGGTCAGAGTCTAGATTTACCGTGTTGCAGAATGATCCGTGCATTGAGCTAAGGTAAGAAAGGTTGTAATGCACCCATCATGCCTTCACATTTACGGTACAAAGGCAGTATTATGGTCTGGGGTAGTTTTTCAAAAAATGAGGTCAGGTGACTACTTGAATATACTGAATTACTAGGATTTTTTTCATTAATGGTGTATATATATATATATATATATATATATATATATATATATATATATATATAAAAGCTAATGGCAGCTGATACCAGGACATTATGCACAAGAACAGTGAGCTCAGGGACACCAGGCTCAGTCCACTCCTGTGCATCCTCCTCACCTACAACTGCATCCACTTCCAGAGCAACGCCTCTATCATCAAGTTCACTGTTGCTATGCTTATTATTCTTTACTTTTAGTTTATCTAAACTAGTTAGTTTAGTTTAGTTTAGCAGTTCATAAGACAATAAACTTCTTGATTGATTTGTTGGTCAATATTCCAGAATGACACTGCCATGAGTAGTTCAGGGACCATGGGACATAACGGCTGCAGACCTTGAACTCATTCAGCATCTTTGGGATGTGCTAGAGAAGAATTAATGCAGACATGTGACTTTCGCATCATCACTACAAGCTTGTGACAAAATACATGGACAGAAATACATGTTGTGAACTAATGGACACAATGTCATGGTAGTAATAAAAGCTAAAGACAGTCCATATATATTTGAGTCCGTGACATTTTTTTCATTAGTTTTGACTGTGCAGTGAATATGCTGGTGTTGTATCCGCTGCTTAAACATGTACTTGGCACACTGTTGTGAATTCTCAAAGCAATATGTTTCAAATTCAAACAATGCTCAGCCGACTTTCAGTTTCATTTGTGCTTCTGTAACCTCACCAGCAACAGTCTGTTGTTATGACTCAAAATCAGAAGGGTCTTCAAAGCCTCACTAAAGCCCCCTCTTTACCACCCCACTACACATGACCCTGAGCACTTGTTTTGCCTCGCTTTCATCTCTTCTTGCCTCTCGACCTCTGGGTCACCTCTGTGCTCGAACCAGAACTCGCCCTCATATGTGAAACCTCTCATTAAAACACAACAGTCACAGTTATGTACGCACAGCCAGATCTACACAAATAGCGATGATAAGAAGTGGGGAAGGTTGTAGCTCTCCATGTAAGGGTCTGTGCAGGTGTTCAGAAAAGGTCAGTGGTTTTAGTTAGGTCACATGCATGTCCACATGTTTTTGATGTTGTTGTTGCTCAAGTTCAAGGCTGACTTGGTAGGAGAGTTAGACGTGGCAGACAAAAAGACAAGCTGGAGAGCATGTGAAGAAAAGGCAATTTTCATTAAAGTAGAACATCTTGCAATCTACTCTTTGTTCTTTGGTGTCCACCCCCAAAACAACTTTGAGGATACTGACCAGAACATGTTTACCATGTAGACAGTGCATGTGTGTGAGTGTGAGAGCAGGGTGGGGGTGAGACATGTCTCTTATAGATGTGAGAAACTGGCCATGTCTCTCAGTGTGTCGACACTCTAATTGGCAGAATAGAATTATTGAGTTAGTCTGGAGTGAACTGAAGCTAATTTAATGAGGCGAGTTGAAGGACAGCTGATGGGGCACGCAGCTATGGGAAAAACGGGTTCCTGCACTCTCCACACACACACAAAGGGCCGGAGTGTGTCTTCCATTTACAGCTGGTAAGGATGTACAGTTGGCTGAACTCTCTCGCGCTCTCTTTCTCTCTCTTCATTTGTTGGGGTTGCCATGGTGATAAGGGGAGGCTTGCCTTGGCGGCCCATAATTTGCAGAGAGCCTGTCTGGATGTGACATGCTCTTTACAGGCTCGGCATTGTTTGGAGCTGATTTATGTACATTTGTTGCGCTTCATCACAACCTTCCCCACACCTCTGACGGAGGGGGTAGACTCTTAAAGAATCAGCACATGTACCATGCTCTGATTCTTTGGAATTCCCCGGTTGGATTAGCACAGTCTTATAAGAATTGCCTAATTCTGTCTCCACCTATGGTGTTTTCCCTCCAAAGCCAGATCTTTTTGCTTTTCCTTTCCCTCTCTGTTTGAAACGGCTCTTACTCTCCTCTATCAACCCTTTCCTCCTCCCTCCCAGTAGGCGTTGCTACAACACAGTCCAATCAGAAACCAACCCATTTATTCATCCCTCCATGGTCAGCTTGTTGTGTCCACATGTTTCTTTTTTCTTTTTTCCCATTTTTTCCTTCTACCCCTCATTGTGCCACATGAGCCTGGAGTAGATAGAAAGACTGTAGTGGAGCGAAAGTTAGCAAGCAACCGAGAGAAAGACAGAGAGAGAGACTGGAGGAAGTCATGCAGAGTGTGAGGCAGCCCAGCGGCAATGCTTGATGAACTGAACTGCTGACCAGTTCTTTCTTCACTTTGACTGAACCTCACAGGGATCAAGAAATCAGACGAGAGATTCCTGATCTGAAGAGATCAACTCGTTGTCTTCGCTGAGGGGCAGAAAAACCAGGCAAGGACGTGGAGAGGAAAAAGAGAGCATTAGAGACAAGGAGACAGAGGAGAGTTCTACAAATGCGAATTGGAGCAGAGGAGCACAAGGAGATGCTCAGAGGGAAAAGATAGTGGCAAGAAAAGCAAGACAAGTAGCGAGTGTGCCCACAGAGACCGCTCAAAGAAAGGGCGACGCATTAGGAGGAGTTAGAAGCTGTTGCGAGTCAAGCAGGGAGAGAAAGAACGAAACAAGACAGAAAACAGAGAGACAGTGTTAGAGAAGGATGGCTAACTCAGGTCTACAGTTGTTGGGTTACTTTCTGGCGTTGGGTGGCTGGATTGGCATCATCTCCACAACTGCCTTGCCCCAGTGGAAGCAGTCATCGTACGCCGGCGATGCCATCATCACGGCTGTGGGTCTGTACGAGGGGCTGTGGATGAGCTGTGCCTCACAGAGTACGGGACAGGTGCAGTGCAAGATCTTTGACTCCATGCTCTCGCTGGATAGTGAGTACCACATTTGAATTTGCTCCTAAAACCCAAGGATCTCTAACTTGTAGCAGTGCACTTTTCCCACTCACAATGATGTCCCTGTCTTTAACGAAATCCACTATGATCGATGTTAGGTATCACTTCTGTTTGGAGTGCATGTTCATTGTAAAGGTTTGATTCTGTTGGATGTGAAGTTATATTCAGTGTATAATTACTCAGAAAGGGCACGAGTAAAATTCCATTAAACTGCTAATGTGCTGATAAACTTTTTTCACTTTTCAATCACACTCCTTCCTTTCTTTCAAACTACTTTCCTTCTTTTATTTAATTTTTTTAATTACCGTAATATTTGTCAACCTTTTGTTCTGCTTTGTTATAAAATTTTCCCAAGAAACATCTTTTGTGGTACACTACACATGACAACAGTTATTATAGTACGGCCCATTCATGTGTGCCGACTTTTGCCATTAATCAGCAGCAAAAACAGAAGAAAAACAACTCCCTGAGTGCTAAATGCTAACTGGGATGCAATAAACATGCGAGCTATAAATCTTACTTCAAATGCTGCTGTTCACATCTTTATTACAGCTTAGCTTCTTTATTAGAACTCCAAAACACCATGCGTAGAGTGTGATGAGTAGGAGGGGGTGAGGAATGTGGGGTTCGGACGTAAATTAGCTCAGAATACGAGTCTCCTGTCATCTCCAATCTGTGAGCTGGACCTAGTGAGTCATAATTAAAGGCACACAGATTATATGAATCCATCCATCTACTGTCTGCTTAAATTATCCTATTAGAGATTCTAATGAAAGACTAGCGGGTGTTAAGGGGGGGGAGGCTTGGTCAGAAGGCACTTTCACAATACAATTCATCTGTTTTTCTCTGTGGTTGCTGCTGTGGCACGCTTTCCTTGGAACAACAAATGAGGCACTTTGCAAACATTTTGGTGGTTCTGTGAGTCCTCCTATCAACACACTTTCTGATGGCGATCGTTGTGATGGGGCGTCCGAGCTGATCTCCCATCTCCTTTGGTTCCTTGCAGCAATAAGAACAGTGTATTGTCTTTGGGCATGAATAGAGGCTGTTAGGAGAAGAAAAGGGTAGTTGTTGAGCTAAAGTCCAGAGATATTCCCAGAATGTGCTCTATCGTCCCCACACGAGCACATTGTTCCACTTGTCCGTTAACCTCTTAACATCCATCGAGTCTCCTCGAGTTATTGTTGGATTTTGCTAGATGGACAATTATTCCGAAACTAGAAGATGTTACCTTTCAAATAAAGACTATACAGTCATTTGGCATGACGGATTTTATGTTCCAAGCTTTTCCATTTAAATCTTATAAACAGGTGATACATTTATAAAACTCTGTAGATGTTAACAAATTACCAGAAATTCATCTAGAAAACAGGGGGCAGGGTTAGGACTAGGATAACATACCCAGTGATTACAGAATAAAATGTTCTTGAACAATCCCTGCTTTGTTTAGATTTTTCCCCAGACACATTACGAAACAGAACTGATTCAATCACATGTCCCGGGTCAGGTCGGAATCTCGGGTATTGGTTTGATCAGGCACAAATAGGTCTGAAGGAGCTCCTCTCGCCTGGGTATGTTCGCAGCAGGAGCAGCATGTGACGGCGGGTATAATTGTTCACTAGACTGTGCTGATGTGGCCAAGCAAATGTGGTGGAAAGTGCTGCAGGTTTACTGAGCATTTTGCTCAAGAAGAAGACGGTGGTCAAAATAACAGATGGCTGTTATTTGCCAGATGAGGTGAAGGAGGATGGTGGTGCTGAAAGGACAGCTCTTTGCAAATCTGAGCGTGACATTGAAGACATATCGACCTGCCTCTGCCAATCTGTGTGTCGCACTAAATAGCAACCTCTTGCGCATTTGACATAAAAGGCATAGTTGTTTCCTGTGGATGCCAGACATTCATGTAAAAGGTTAAGTCTGCTTTATAAATCGAACCTGACAACGAGTTTCTGAAGACACTATTCATAGTAAAATAGTTTCTATTATACAATACATCTTGAAATGTATGCACATTTGGTCAGCCAAACCTACTTTATCAATGGCCAGTTAGGTAGAAATGTTCTTGTATTAGATTCTTGCATTTCTTTTACGATCAAAGCCAACAACGTGTCCCTCCAAACTATTTGACATTTATACCCATCTGTCAGTCTTTGTCCCCATGCTTTGCCCCCTCCACGATTCTTGACCTATGTCTTTAAAAACACAAATACATGTGTTGTAAAAAGGCTAAAACTGTCAGTCAGGACACTAGTTTGACATCCAGGTGGGAGCTACTTTCCTTTCCACTTTCTGTATGTGTAAGTTCTGGTAAGCCACAAAGTCAACTCAGCTCAGTAGCGATTCTGGCAAATCAGCTGATTACTACATCAGCCCACATCAGCTGATGGCTCAGCTGATACCATTCTACACATCCATTTGGAAAATCCTATGAGAGCTGCTTCAACCTAACACACCCCCAACTGGTCGTGGCAGATGGCCCCGCACCTCCCTGAGCCTGGTTCTGCCGGAGGTTTCTTCCTTTTAAACTGTTTTTCCTTCCCACTGTCGTCAAAGTGATTGCTCATAGGTGGCTGTCTGATAGTTGGGGTTTCTCTGTATTATTGTCGGGTTTTTACCTTACAATATTAAGCAACTTAAGACATCTGTTATTGGGATGTGGTGCTATATAAATACAATTGAATGGAACGGAATTAAAATTCTGCAAAGCAAGCTACTTTGCAACCCACCTCCATGCTAGCTCTTCTTTTGATACTTTATCTGACTTACTCACAAGGGTTGTCATTGATGCCTCCTCTGATCTGAGCTGGGGTCTTGCTCCTGCCCTTCACACCTTATGCTCAACTTGTATGCACATGTAAGGGCGGTATCAGATAAGTCATGCAGATGTAATTAGCAGTTGTCTAAAGCTACAGTAATCTATGCTGAGTAAAAAAATATCATGGTTTACACAGGTTCACACTGTTTAGAATAAAAAAACAAGCTGAGAGTCAGAGATGGTAAAAAATGGTTTTATAGGACAAATATTTCAAATATTTAGTATGCATCCAAAACAGCCAATGAGGTTTGCAGTGTGTGTGGACTCACACAGACACTAATATTGGTATTTACCTACAACAAATGCTTCTTCTTGTGCAATTTATTTTTGGCTTTGACAAGTTAATATGGGTCCTTTAGCTGGTATAGACTGAAAAGAAACGACTAAAGAGTCAAGAGAAACAGAAGTTTATTCTTTGAGTTGAAATTGCATTGGAGGACTAAACTGTAAGTGTAAGGCACCGAGCAGGCAGAGAGCCAGCCTGTACAAAATAGACTCAAGTGACCTCACAATGGGACCTTACAGAGCCTACACACACACACACACACACACACACACACTGAAAGGTTGTGGCTGGTA